>NC_081294.1:132975460-133278490 GCF_030435805.1 Mustela lutreola | reverse complement strand
GGAGATGACCAAGAAAGGGAAGGAGTCCCAGTTCTGCATCTAATAGTGGAGGCACTGGGCCAGTTGAAGCCAATAATATGAAACAGCTCAGATTGTTTGGTGACCATAAGTCAAATATCTAAGTGATGAAACCATACATTGCTTGGTAACTATCAAAATTACATATCCAGGTGCATATCAAAATTACATATCCAAAGATAGATTTTTTAAAATATCAATATTTAAAAGACCAATAATCCAGAATGTGAAAAATAAATACAGAAAATACCATGAGTGGAATACTATAATAAACTTACACAGAAAACTGTTGGAACAAAATGCTGTCTATATGAAAAAGCAAGCTGTTAAAAAAAAAAAAAAGGCATTTATATCACATTTCCATTTGTTGTAAAGAAAAATATTAGATGATAGAGAAAGTGGAAAATAAAGAAACTGATAAAAAAAAAAAAAGTACCAGTAGATCTCCCATCAGAGAGAAGCTTAAAATTAAAATAGTTTAACTAAATCGAGTATGAGACTTTGCTGGTGCCTCCAGATACAAGACTAAGCATGCAGTAACCCAACCCTTAGCAGAGCACAAACCATAGTTTCTCAAGAACAGGGCTGGTAAGAAGGGTACTATCTCTTTTTCAATATGGACTTAGGTATTAGCTTATTAATTAATTAATTAATGTTTATCTTCAGATGCCCTTATTAAAAAAGGCCTCCAGCCTAAGATGTAGCAGGCTGGAAGTTCTTCCTGCTGGAGCAGCGGACTGAACGAGAATAGGAGGAAATCTACTCCTCTCCTGCTCATTGCTTCAGTACGCCATGAAGCTTGTGAATCTGAGTGTTGGTTAACATTAATGTTCGTGTGTCTGAAATTCTAGACTGCTGGACTCAGAAAAGAGCCAACAAGTCAGAGCTCACCGTGGCTGGATTTTCTGAAGGTAGGCACTGGGCTTGATGGCCTGACGCAATGACAATGGAGCTAATAAAGGCCACCCTTGAAAACTAAACCAGGACTAGCATTATCACTTGGTTCGAGTATGTGAGAAGACAGAAGTCAAGGCTAGAGCAGAAATATTCCCTTAAAGAGATGCCAAAGGAGGGAAGCAGGTCAGTATAGAGAGAGAGAGAGAAGAGGTATAAAGAATTAGGCTAAATACGGTATTTTTCTGCAAATAGAAGCTGGAGGATAAGGCAACAAGAGAAGACCTGCTTGGACCACTCAGACCTGCAGAAATTCTCTAGGTCTGGGCCACAGCCTCCTCTACCACCTTCTGATGGGCATCAGCCTTCCCCATACTTGGTGTCTGCATGTATGTGGGTGTGTGTTTCTGTGTATTTGTCGAGTTTTTGCAATGTCTGCCCTGACCTTCCTACCACCACTGAGTACAGATCTGTTCTCTCTGCTTGATTCCATTGTATTCATCAACTTTATCGTATGGAGGAAAATCTGAGGCCCAGAGAGTCAGTGGCAGAGCCAAAAACACATCTAAGCTCCGCTTACGTACAGGGTGGAACCCCCCTCCCCCACCACCACCACATACACACATACAGTTCAGGTTTCCTCTCCTGAATCTAGTGAAGTGCCTCCAGTTGAAGGATGGAGACGCCGTCATTGGTAACCGAATTGAAATTCTTGAGTATCTTATAGATAATAAAGATTGCTTCCAGAGTAATTGAAGGCTTAAGAATAAAAGGAGGGGAGCCCCTGGTGGCTCAGTGGATTAAAGCCTCTGCCTTTGGCTCAGGTCATGATGCCAGGGTCCTGGGATCAAGTCCCGCATTGGGCTCTCTGCTCAGCAGAGAGCTTCCCTCTCCCTCTCTCTCTCTCTCTCTCTGCCTGCCTCTCTGCCTACTTGTGATCTGTCTCTCTGTCAAGTAAATAAATAAAATCTTTAAAATAAATAAATAAATAAATGGAGGTTCCATGTGAAGATAATACAGAAAATATAAGCCAGTTCTGGCAAAAAGTCTGAGGCAATAAATGCCTTTCTTTGTTCTCCCAGATTTAACATATTTATTTGGCAATACAAGCTCACTTAATGAAGACCTAGAGGCCATCTTATGTGACATGAAATATTAATGATGGTCCTATGTATCACCAAAGGCTGAAAACTGAGAGGATCACAAAAATAGAATATGGAAGAGACATAATTAACATTAATAATTTGTACTACTTCCAGATGGTCAAACTAAAGGGCTCTTTTTACAAATCAGTCTATCAACTATGTAAATTGGCCAGTAAAACACATCACTACAGATTGAGACCAGAAACTACATCCAGTGGAAGACTTCAAATACTTCAGAAACCCTAGTTCTTACCTGGAAACGCCAAGAACTTCAATGTCACATTCTGATTTTTTCCAGGCCTCAGCCATCTGTGGACTTCAAGGGATGAAAATTTAAAAATTTTTAAAACCTTTTTAATTTCACTGCTATAGTTTCCACAGGCAAAAGGCAAGATTCATAGGGATCTGGAGTGTCCGTTGTGTTTACCTCAGGCTATCTTGTAGGAGTACACCTGATTATTTACCCCACCCCCACCCCCGCCATCTTTAGTGGGGATAGCTGACCCAGAAAGCCAGCTGAAAGCAGGGTCTGTCCATGGATGCTGTATCTGATGTCAAAGAGGGAATACTCAAGTTCAGTTGCCCTGCACCCAAAGCACCACACTGGACTCTGGAGCAGCCAGGGAATTTCTTCCTCCACTCCAACGTGTGCAACTTTGTCACCTGGGCCTTGCAGCAGGCTATCTCATGCACCTGAGTTTCCCTCATGGGAAGGGGTCCTTCACCTTCTGCCTGGAAATCTTCTCTCCTTAACAGAGTGGATTACATATCACCTACCAGTACATCAGACATGCCTCTGGTGTCCTGGCTTCCAGACATGCTCATAGTTCATTCATTCAGTCAGTACTTATTCCAAGGCTACCCTCTGCCATAGAGAACACGATAATGAACCAAAAAAGCTGACGTAGTCCCTACACTCATGGAGCTTACAGTCTAGTGGGAGAAGCGGACATTACTCAAAGAATGATACAAGTTGAGGGGCACCTGGGTGGCTCAGTGGGTTAAAGCCTCTGTCTTCGCCTCAGGTCATGATCCCTAGGTCCTGGGATTAAACCCCACATCAGGCTCTCTGCTCAGCAGGGAGCCTGCTTCCCCCTCTCTTTCTCTCTGCCTGCCTCTCTGCCTACTTCCGATCTCTGTCAAATAAATAAAATCTTAAAAAAAAAAAAAAAGAATGATACAAGTTGATATAAAAGTAAAATGCAATGAGTAATAAATGGTCCTATGAAGAGCACATATAGAGAAAAACAACTAGTGATGGAGATAAAAGATTCCTGAGAAAAGGAGTAGAGTTAACTAGGCGAGGTGAGTGGGAGGTGTCCTCCAGCTCTCAGGAGAGCAGTGGAGAAGAGCTCAATGCAGTGAAGAAATTTAGGCCCCCAATAGTACTTCCCCACACACGTTGATTCAATTAATATTACTGACTATAAAGCACTGTGATAAATACTGGGTAGCACTCTGTAATTAAAAAAAAAAAGAAAGAAAGAAATCTTTGATCCTAAAGAGCGTAAGGCCTAATAGGGAAGACAGGAAACTTAACTTTTATGGGAGCATGATAACTACAGTGAGAAAGTTATGCATAGGGGCCTAGGGGAGACTCATACTAAAGGGTCAGTCGAGACTTCCTCGTGAGAGGCCAGTGAGGGAAAGAAGATAGCATGGGATTTCCAGGAAGAGCGAACAGCCTGGACAAAAGCACAGAGGCATAAAACAGCAGGACCTACTCAGGGATCCGCAGGAAGTGGACTCTGGCTTACCAGAAAGATATGAGCAGAAGGTCAGGAATGTGACAGGCGATGAGGCCGGAAAGGCAGAAAAATGAGAGACCCTAAGAGGAGAAGCCTTGTGTGTAAAGCTAAGTATTGAAACCTCGTCCAAAAAGGAACAGGGAGATAATGGAGGATTAAAAAGAGAGACAATGAGCAATTTTGTCTTTTATTTCCTTTTGCTTTTTTCCCCACTACTTCCAACAGTGAAATGTTCTAAGATTTCAAAAGAAAACCGAACGAAACCCATAGTGATTGATTCTGACTTGACTTTGTCACTTTCACAGGTTTATTTCCCCTGCTGGATGTTAGCACATAAAATCCCCAGGTGCTTTTCTATGTATGTTACATTTCCTCCAGTTTAGTAAATCAGAGTTATTTGCTTTCCATACTCTGCTTTATGTTTTGGTGGGCAGTAAGCCATTCTGGCATGGAGCTAAAATTAATATTTTTAGCGACTGTGTGGTCATCTGTGTGATGGAGATACACGACAGAGTTCAGGTTTTTTAAATATAATTTATTTACTCAACATTAAAAATGAAGCATTTTAAAATGCCAGTTCTTAGTCTTAAAACAAGCTCAACATCTTAGAATATGGATTGTTTTCCATTAAATTTTTAGTGTTATTTCTGACACATACAACATAGTTTATTAACATATACTTCTGTTGAAAAGCATAAGACAGGAAATGCACATGAACCTACTATCCAGTGAATACATTATGAATAAGTATTTCGCTTCTACCTCATCTCATGCCCTCCCCATTAAGCCAGAGATATTCTGTATCTATCTTTATTTTGCTTTTTAAAAATAGCTTCATTCAATGTTTATGGATATCTAAACATATTAATGTTTGTGTATCATTTTTATGATATCATACCAATTATGGACTTTTAAGACTTCCTTAAAAATTCAACATTAGATTTCTAAGAAGTATAGGTTCCTGAGTACATCTATGGATCCTTCATTTTCACCACAACATAATATTCCAGTGTACAAAGGTAGCACAGTGCATATACATCCATTCTCTTAAGAATGCATTCTAAACGATTCCAACTCTTGGCAATTGCAGACTGTTTTCTAGGAGCTTGCCCTCTTGGTACACGTACAAGAATTTGTCTGGTATCTATATTAGGTGTGAAGTTGCTCAGGTGTATGGTATTTCCATGTTCATTCCCAAGCTGATCCCAAATTTTTTTCCAAAGTGATTTTCTAATTTACTTCTCCAAGACCATTACATAAGAATTCCTCATGATCCATATTCTAACCAATACTTTGTAAATAAAAATGAAAAAAAAAACATAAATTCAGACTGTATTTAATAGACAAAACATACAAAGATGTGGTGGGTAGGAAGGAGAATCCAGGATGATTCAATATTTACTTCTCAGTTTACCAGTATAGTACGAGTAATATTTCAGTTTGATCATAATTTTTTTTTCCCTGATTGTTAAAGAGATTAAAGACCTTTTTATGTGCACTGGCTATATACACATGTCATGTGCCCATTTTTCTATTTGTGTGTTTTTCTAATTTTTTTTTTTTAAGATTTTACGTATTTATTTGACAGAGAGAGTGAGCATAAGCAGGGGGAGCAGCAGGGAGAAGGAGAGGGAGAAGCTGCTCCCCAACAGGGAGCCCAATGAGAAGCTCAATCCCAGGACCTCAGATCATGACCTTAGTTAGCAAAAGCCAGACGCTTAAGCAACTGAGCCACCCAGGCACCCCTGAATTTTTTTTAATATACTCTGGGTATTAAACTTCCGTAGGCTATATGTGTAACAAATACCTTCTACCACTTTGTTGTCTTTTCACTTTCTTTATGATGTTTTTTGGTAAACAGAAATTAACATATTTGAATTAATAATTTCTTTTATGGTTAGAACTTTGTATATCTTGTTTGACAAACCTTCCCTACCCCAGAATTAGAAAAATATCCTCCTACATTTTCTGCCTTAAGTTTTTCTTTTTGCAAAGTCCTTCTCTCTCTGAGTTGACCCCTGTGTATATCAAGAGGCAGGAATTCAATTTCAGTTTTTTGAATGGCTATCCAGTTGTCCCAGCACTATTTATTGAAGAGTTCTTCCTTTCTTCATTGATTTTCAATGCTCCCTGTGCTAGATGGTTTCTGTGGCCCTTGGCACCCATTGATTTCCTCTTCTTGCTGTCCCCAGTATCACAAAAGCTAGAAACCTAGGAATTGACTTTTCCAAACTTCTTTGCCAGCAAGCTTTGAGATGTGGTTTAGATGCTGTCAAAGAAATGCATTTATGCAAACTGGGAAAACAGTAGGGAGGTACAAACAACTTATTCCCAGCAGCAATGGCAAAGGAAATACAGATGTGGGTCCATAGGAGGGTTTTCAGGAGCCAGATGGACTCAGAATTCCTATGCTGGTCACCTTTCTTGGGGACGCTGTGTCTTCAGTAGGAGTGTCCTGAAGTTTGCAGACCTCTCTGTAGCCGCTAAATACGGACTCTCTGGATGGTTGTAGCTGCGAATTGCAAAGATAATGGCACTGCTGTGCCCCACACGTTTGCCCTTCCAGCCCTTCAATAATCTATTTTTTGTTTTAATCCCTCATACTTGAAATATGGGATGGTTTCCGTCTCCCCTAATTCATTCTGTCAAAGATCACAGTTCCATTTATAAGTGGGTCTCTTCCTAGGTTTTCCACTATGTATCACTGGGTGATCTTCTATCCATGAGGCGGTAACCCATTAACTATGGCTTTTGAACAAACCTTGGTATCAATAAATCGAGTGTCTCCACCTTAATCTTCTTCACACATGTTTGGGTTGTTCTTAGCCCTTTGCTATTCTTTTTAGAGTCACCTTTTTAAATCCATTTTTTTAAAAAAGGTCACAATACTTATTGGACTTGCTTCAACTCTATGGGTAAGTTTTGGCACAATTTACATGGATCCACATTTTAGAAGCATCATTCTCGTAAAAGTAAGTGTTTGGGGTTTTCTGGAGACAGACTGAATTTTTAAAAGACTAGCTAGAAAGCTAGACAGACAATGAGGCGCAATAGAGCAGTGACAATGAGAACAAAGAGATTTATGTCCAGGAGATAAAGCATACAAAGATGTACTGGCTAAGAAGGAAAACTCAGGGGGTGACTCAGATTTCCTTCTGGGCCTCTGGGTGCCATGCCTTAAGACAAACACAGAAGCAGCCTGCTTAGGAACAAGGATAATGGGACTAGTTGGGAGATGTTGAGTTCCTGCGACTAAGAGATAGTCAAAGGAATGTGAGTCTGAAACTATGCAGAGAGGAATGGGCTGTATATTTAAAGTTAGGAGTCAGCCATAGCTAAGTGATTGGAGAAGTCAGTGTGGAAAAATGTAGCCACACTTGGGAAGAAACCTCTGTGAATGTCGCCATTTAGTAGGATCCCAAGAAAAGGAGCCAATAAGGGAGGCTGAGGGGAGTGTCCAAAGACATAATAGGACAACCAGAGGAGGAAAATGTTATGAACGTTAAAAGAAGAGAGGTTGAAAAGGACGTCGTTAACACTGCCAAATAACTACAGGAAAAGGAAAACATCCATCAGACTTAAAAATATGAAGTTAACTGGTGGAAACCATTTCATGGCTGTTTGGGGGATAGAAGACAAATTGCTGTCCATTGAGCAGTAAATGGCCAGTGAGGAAGGGAAATGGGAAATGTAAATGGCTCTTTAAGAAGTTTGGCTGCAAATGAAGAGATCTACAACAGGAGCGAGAGGGTGTTATGGGGGTCCGAGGATATCATTATAAAGAACATGTTCATATGCTGAAGGGAGCAAACAATACAAAGTGGATGATGGATGGCCCAAGGTGTCTGTCAAGGCAGAAGACAGTGTCCAGGGCAGGTGGTCAGGCAGATGAATCAGACTTTCCCAGGGAGACGGACAGTCTTTCACGGAAAACAGGAAAGACCGAAAGACCGAAATATATGATGGACATATATTTTTTGGGTGGTTTTGGGTTGTGGGCGTGAGTTATTCCTTGTTTTTTCTGAAAGAATGAGGAGACAGGGTCATCCGCTGAGAGCAAGAGAAGACAGGGTAGAGGAAGGGATTTGAAGAAAGCGGCGATCACTCTGAATAGCTACTGAAAGAAAAGGGAGCAGCAGCTGACTGTGTGGGGGCATGACTCCAGGGGGCCCTGAGGGTCGGGCTGAGACCAAAGGGTCTGTTCAACCTGCTAGATGATTTCTCCCAGTAGAGCAGAGTAACTTGGGGACAGACTCGTTGATCCCACGCCCTGCGTACATGACTCTCCATATTAGAGTGACATTGGATACATGTCCCGTGATCTCACTGAACTTTCACTGCAAACTGGGGTAGGCTGAGTGGCAGCTAAGACTACCACAACTAGACCCGTAGGAAGAAACAGAAGAGAAACTGAATGATCGTACAGAAGGCTTAAAGGCGAAAGAATGTGTATGTAGGAAAATAGTCTTTACCTTTGTCTGCTTTGGGATATACCCAAAGGCACGGACATGCTGCGAGGAACAACAATCATTCTTTAAATAAGGTTAGCAAATGAGACAACACTATTACTAAAGACAACTGAAAAACATGCGGGGAAAAAAGAAAAAAGCACCATCCAAAGATGGATTCATACAGGATAGTGATTAACCAACTCAAACCAGCAGATCAGATATCGTGCTCTTTAAGAAACTTAATAAAACTGTAGGACTTATTGATTTTGCTCTTCCTCTAGGCAGAAATATGCCAAGAACATACACAGAGAAAATAAATAATCTCGAGCTTTCGTAAGAAAGCTAAAGCAAATGTGGAGTTACAGTCTCCGAGTGAATTCAGGGATAGGGCTGGTTCAGCATGCTGCTAATATTATAAAGATTCATTACCAGGTGCTCGTGTTAACAAAGATGAAACACCTATCATATGACCTGGAGATTTTTTTTTTCTCTAAAATGTACCCAGGAGAATGGAGACAGAAGAGCAAGTTATTACTTGATGTACTGATAAACCATCTGTGAAGTAGAGATCCATCAGATTCCCCATGAGAGGCAATTCAAGAGGGTTCCAGGGGAATGGTTTGATACTTTGTTAATCACCAAGACTCCAACAGCACAGCTGTTACTAGAAAATGTGAGGGGTTGGGGCAGAAAGTTTCGGAGGGGAGCTGCAAAGCACCAGAGCTTACCTTGTTGCCTGGAAGGTGAGGTCAAGAGACATGTGCTGCAGCGGCTCGCGGGATAGGATCAGCTGAGGGGCTCACCAGTCACTCACACTACAAATTAAAAAGTGGTTTCCCAGCGAAAAGGAACAGTGGAATGGGTAGAAGGATGCATATCTGCTTATTATAGCCAGAGCCTGCGTGAACTGAATCTCCAAGAAGAAAAAAAGAGACAAAAGAATGGTGAGAGGCACATGATAGGAGAAATGTAACTTTGGAGAGAAAATTAAAAAGAGAAGAAATTCCTTTGTCTATACCTACTTAGGATTCTCTCTTTTCTTTTCTTCTACTTTTTTGTTATGGGCAAATTCTGTTTCCCCCACATGCCACTGACCAGGATTCAGCCACATTGGAATAACATTTCCTGAACTTCTTGTCAACTTTCATCTCTTCCTCCCCAAAGGAGGAGCAATTTATCTACCTTGTAGGTATTCTATTCTTAGCAAGCTAGGAATAGAAGCAAACATCTTTAATCTGATTATAGGTTACGGAAAACTCCTATAACAAATGTCACATTTAATAGGGGTTTCAATAGTGACACATTAAAATTTTCCCTGCTTAAGATCAGGAACAAAACAAGGACATCAGTTATCACTGACTCATTTACTGGAAGTGCTAGGCAGAGCAAGAGAAAATAAAAATAAAATATATGAAGTCTTAGAAACCATCTTAGTCCATCCACACTGCGCTAACAGAATACTACAGACTAGGTGGCTTATAAACAGAAATTTATTTCTCACAGTTCTGGAGGCTGGGAAGTCCAAGACCTAGGCACCAGTAGGCCAGTGCCTGCCAAGGACCTTCTTGCAGGTTCCTACACAGCTGTCATTACTGTGTCCTCACGTGGCAGAAGAGGAGAAAGGGCTCTCTGGGATCTCCTTTATGAGCACACGAATCCCATTCATGATGGATCCACTCATGGCCTAATCACCTCCCAAAGGCCCCTCCTCCTAATACCATCATAGTGAGGGCTAAGTTTCAACATAGGAATTTGAAGGGGGAAGGGAGGGATACAAACATTTATTCCATAGCAGAAAGAAAGCATTCTTATTCACAGAGAATATAATGATAAGCATTGGAAACTTCTCAAACTATGGACAATGAATTAATAAATGAATAGAACAACGTTTCTTCATTTAAACTCAGTATTAAGAATCAGTACATTTTATATGCATAGATAGATAGTAGCAGCAGCATATAATTAAGAGTTTTTTAATTCAGAACTTTTATAAGAGCATTAAAAATCCTCAAGGGATGCCTGGGTATCTTAGTTCATTAAGTGTTCGACTCTTGGTTTTGGCTCAGGTCATGATCTCAGGGTCATGAGACTGAGCCCCACATCAGGCTCCGCACTGAGCATGGAATCTGCTTAAAATTCTCTCTCTCTCTCTCTCTCTCTCTCTCTCCCTCTCCCTCTGCAGCCCCCACCCCAACTCGCTCACTTTCAAAAACAAACAAATCCTCAAATACCTAGAAATAAAACAAAGTTATGTAATGCCTCTACATAGAAAAGTAAAACCATGGTGAAAGAAATTTAAGAACACTTAAATACAGAAAAGGGTGCATTACAGTTATGGACTGGAGTTTTAATATAAAACTTCGTTTCTTCCCAGATTCAGCAGATCCTAATTAAAATGCAGCTTTCTTTGTAGAAATGGCAAGGGCCAAGAACAGGAAAGACACCTGAAGAACAACAAAAAGCAAAATGACAGGGCTTATAGTGTCAGATATTAAGACATCATAAAGCTTCAATAATTAAGGAAACATTGTTTTGGCATATATAGAGACAGTTAGATATTACTGACAGAGAAGAGAGAATCCACTTATACAATCTCCCGATATTTGACAAAAGTTCCACTGTATTAACAAAACAATAGAGTCATGACAGGATGGTCTTTTCAACTGAAATCACCAGATCAACTACACATACATATAAGGGGAAAGTACACCTTCACACCATTATACATCATACTCAAAAATCTATTCCAGACAGATTCTGGGCCTATATGTATAAGATAAAACAATCATTCTAGAAGAACATACAGAAGAATATATTCATGACCTTGGGACCAGTAAAGATTTATTAAACAAGACACAGGAAATTACTAGTCATAATAAAAGACATTGAAAAATTAGACTGAATTGAAATGGACATGGCAAGAACTACTAAAGTTGGATATATACATACCCTATGAGCCAGAAACTCTACTCCTAGAAGTATACCCAACAGAAATGTACACATATGTACAGTAAAGACACACATGAAATGTTCCTGGAAGTTTTATTCATAATAGACCCAAACCAGAAATAACTCAAATGCTATAGGCAATAGAATGAATAAAGCATATTCCTACAAATGGAATAGTACAGAATTATGATAAACCAAGCTACTCCTACATGCTGAGACTTGGGTGGATCTTGCAGACATAACGTTGGGAAAAAGAAACCAAACACAAAAGACTACATATTATGTGATTCTGTTTTTATAAAACACAAAAGCATGTATATAGAAGACAGAATAATGGTTAATTTATTGGGAGTAAAATTACTAAGAGTTGACATGAGGGAGGCTGTCAAAAGGCTTGTGGTATTCTAGTTTTTTATTGTGGGCATATCCATTTTATAAGAATTCTCATATATGGTTCATATATCAGTAAAAATAATATACAAAATTACAAATATGTTACTTTTTTTCCTCTAAGACTTCAATGCCTTTATATACTCAAACAAGATGAATGTATATAGCACTCTGCTCTTATAGAATTATGAAAATTTGAAAAATCCATATACTGAGTTGTTGACTGGTGACTGGGGCATGATGAAAAAAGATTGCAACATGGGGGCTTAAGTGGGTACGAGAAGAATAAATGAAAGAAGATGGGATTGGGAGGGAGACAAACCATAAGTGACTCTTAATCTCACAAAACAAACTGAGGGTTGCTGGGGGGAGGGGGTTTGGGAGAAGGGGGTGGGATTATGGACATTGGGGAGGGTATGTGCTTTGGTGAGTGCTGTGAAGTGTGTAAACCTGGTGATTCACAGACCTGTACCCCTGGGGATAAAAATATATGTTTATAAAAAATAAAAAATTATATTAAAAAAAAAAAAAGAATAGAAGATCTCGGTTCAAGTGCCAGAATTCTCATCTACTGGTTTATACCCTTGAGCAAGTCTCGTAATTTTATTAGCCACGGTTTCTTCATTTATAAAACAATGGTAATAGCACCCCTACTTCAGTATCATCCCTTGACCGGTCTGGAAAACATTTTTCTTTTTACAGCTTACCCTAAAGTTTTATTCTTTCTTGTTCTTCCCAACAAACTTTACCAATCCTTCTCTGTTTCTCCCTCTACACTTTGTACATACTTTGTGGTATTGGATTTTGTTAGCACCCACTAGAAGGGAACATCTGGAAGCTTCCAGCAGATACGGATGGTTCCTTTTCATATTCTGTACCCCCATAACTTAGCCCAATGCCCAATCAGTGCTGAATAAATACATAAATGAATGAATGAATGAATACCTTACCTATCTAACCAAGTGACTATAACAGTTTTATGTTTTATGGATTAAGCTTTATGGATTATAGTTTAAATTTTATGGATTAATATGCACAAAGGAAAGCATTATATGGATGTAAATTATTGTATTCCAATCCACAGGAATAAGTCACAGAATTGCTTCCAGTTTGTCTTATTCATTCACAAAGGAATAGAGTTTATTTTTGAAGAGCCATGATAACTGAAGGGTTTAAAAATTATTCTCAGAAGCTTCACTAAACTCGTAAACTCTGCAAAGACAGACAACTGACTAAACAAAATAGGAATCCAGTCAGAAGTGACAATAAAACACTTGTCATGAAGACAGAAGCAATGTTTAAGACAAGCAGCCCTCAGGATTGAAATGTCATCTCACTGTTTAATCCAAAACTCAGTGGAAGGGTAAATAATGCGGAAGAAAACCAGCATGTCTGACTACTATAAATGAGGCAATTAGACTATCTGTTGAACACACATTTATGAAGAGTGGTGCTGGCAAGCCTCTTCAGAAAAATTTATCTGTTTCTTTTGTGCAGAACGTATAAGCCAACTGTCCTCTCTTTGTATAGATCATGGCCTGTCTTTCCAGTTTGGGTTTACGGTATACAACTAATTTTCACTTTTTATTTTAATAAAAGAACTCTCTAGCCAAGCGATTGCACGTCAATATTACCATCAATGGCAACAGCAGCAACAACATCCTGTTTTTCCTCAGGGCCATTTAATATCACCTCTCAGGGCCCAGCACAATAGAAAGTGTCTGAGAAAGGAGCTTGATTGACTGTAGGGATTGGGTCTGAGCTGTAGAACACTTCATCTCCAAGTCAGCAGTTCAAATCCAGCCTGGAGTGAAGAGGATAAAAATATTTCCAGGTGTTGTGTGCTTAAATCAAGTTTAAGCCTTGATGCAGCTCCCAGAGGCAAGGATCAGCAATCTATTTTAGCATCTTGTTCACAGCCTGGAAGCAAGAACAAGGTCTACAGACCCAGGAGACTGAATGAGCTCTTTATCCCAACATCCAGCGGTATTATTTAGGCCTTACTCCATGTCCTATTGGCCCCTCTCCTGAGGTGCCAAGATTTTCATTTAACATCACTTCCAAACACTTTCTAAAGCATTACCTCCGGCCACTGGGATGCCAGAAAACAAAGCTGAGAAATTTATAAAGTAAAAGCAACTCAGTGCTTTCCTGCTCAGACAACAAGATAATTCAGAAAGAACAAGGGGGAAAAAAATTTAAATTCAGATTTACAAACTTTCATGTATATGGCCATGAATTCATAGTTACTTCACTGATAAACTTCAAGATTTTGCCGAGGGAAAAAAATTTACCCTATTATGAATGTAATGGAGTTCCTATAAATATGATACATGACCTGCTAACTTGCATACCGAATTAGATGCTGGAGACATTGCTGAATCGCAAACACCTGTTCGGGAATTTCTGTAAATACATCAGGTATTGAATCAAAGTAATCACCACCAGTAGTAAATCATATCAAACTCAAGCCGGATACACCTTATGGGTGAGCAGATACATCACCAGGCAAATTAAAATCCTGATATATTACCACTGTTAAAATCTGCCAAACAATTACACAGACTCTTACATTTTCAGTATCACCTCATGCAATTCCTGATGTTTTATTCAGTTTTATTCTCTGAGACAACCTTATCACAAACTGGTAGAAGAGAATGGTGGACAGGCTGTGGTTTGACCAAATGGAAAGTTACTCCGAGCTCCCATCCTGACTCTGGCATAAACTGGAGCAAGAAACATCAACAATCTGGTCTGTCTCTTCGTCTACAGAACAAGGGTGGGAAATGGGGATAAATGAAGCATTCTGGAAGGTTCCTTCCAACTCTGTATTCTAGAAAACTTAAACATGTTTTTAACAGCCTCCTCTTTTTCTTTTTCTTTTTTCTTTTTTAAATTACTTCTCAGTGTACTAGAATTCATTGTTTACGCACCATACCCTGTGCTCCATGCAATAGGTGCCCTCCACAATACCCACCACCAGGCTGGCCCAAACTCCCACCCCCCCCCCACCCCTTCAAAACCCTCAGATTGTTTTTCAGAGTCCACAGTCTCTCATGGTTCACCTCCCCCTCCAATTTCCTTCAACTCCCTTCTCCTCTCCATCTCCCCATGTCCTCTGTGTTATTTGTTATGCTCCACAAATAAGTGAACATCCTCCTTCTCTTTTTTAAAAACAATTTTGTTATTGTAAGCTAGCTCCATTAAGGTTCTCTTACGTAAGAGGTATTAAAATGCTGCATTTTAAGAGTGGTATCTATTAATTGCCAAGTGATTTCTAGGAATTTATTTACTTTGATTTGAAAATCTATCTTTATTCCAGATAATCATGTTGTAAACTAAAATCTGCTGGAGTCCAAGAATGTCACTTAGTCACCAACAAACAGACACATTAACCCTTGCTCCAAACTGGCAGATCACTTGATTCACATTTCTGAATTTCCTCATTTACTCAGCCGGTAAACAGTGTTTCTTCAGTACCCACTATGTGCTAGGAACTCTGTCAGATGCCACAGTTACAAAGAAAGAGCTGCTGCCCCAAGGAGCTTACAATCTCTTGAACAATTTGACAGAAAATAGTCTGTCAACTTAGTTACCCCTGAGGAAGACCAGCCCACAGAATTCAATTCAGTACCTCAGGAGGAGATGGTAATTACGTGGAATTTTTTTTCCTTAGGCAATCATCATTTGTTCTGTGCTCCTTTGGTGTCAGAAATTACAGACATAAGCATACCCTTCCTTTCACAGGTGTCTCCATAGATGTGTCTTCAGGCTTATTCCAAAACCAGTTTGTGTTCACCCATCTGTATTTCTCGTTATAACCCACTTTCACCTGTTATTTTGGTGTATTTCATGTATTGCTTTATCTACTTGAAATCATTCTAGAAAAAAGCAGGGTATGAATGAATAAATCCAGACACTGACAAACTTACACAATTGTTTAATTCCTAAAGGCCTTGCACAACTTGAATTTTCCATTAAGTTAAAAAAAAAAAGTACTTTTCTTTAACATTTTGATTTTCTTTTTTAAAATTGACCTCCTTATGCTAAGGAACTGTCCCTGCAGTCTGGCTGCACTCTGTCACGATTCAAATGAGAAAAAAGGGATGAAGTAATAATCCAGACACCAGTGTCTGGTAATGAGTTAATTCAGAGGCTGGAGCTCATACGACAGGAGACTTGAAGCAAAGGCCAGAGAAGCGGCTGCCAACTTCAGACGCTCACTTTGAGATATTCCTCAAGCTTGTGTTTCCAATCATAAACCAAAATTTTCTTCATCTCTAAAATGGTGTTACGCCCTTTAGAGTAACCCAGGGAGGTTGTGTGTCGGGCACTCTCAGAACTTTGCCGTATGTGACCTCATTTTACAACTCCATGACCTGTGCTCATAAAAGGCCTACTCTGAATGTTTTCAGAAGACTAGAAGCAGTGAGCTCTTGGGGAAAGGACTGTACCTATACACCCTGCAGCCTTCTAAAACCTAGGACAGCTGCCGGCTGCCTAGGACAGGCAATGCTTAACCAGTGCTGAGGATCAGGAAACTCTAAGGGCTCCAGACGACAGCTCATTCAATCAGAAGGCTCCTGACTTCATCAACAGACCCTGTGCCCTTTCTTGGTTATCTTCGAAGCTGTTGTTTTGACCTTTCTTGGCTAGAACCAATTCAGGAACATAGGAGGACATAAGAAATTTTTGTTCCATGTTTTATAATGTGTAGATGGGTTTCATTCCTAGCAAACGTTTTTCTGGTAAACTAATGTTTTTCTGAAAGTGTATTTTTTTAAGCTTGAAAAGAATCTAACTTCGCTGAGCAAGTTCAGTAAATGCTGCAAAGATGATGAAGTTATAAATCGGTTCCAGACTTCCCCGTTTCCGTGGAAGTTATTAATACTGGGATAAGCTGAGACAGGAAAAAGCAGGGAGTAGAAATGAAAAGGAAGATTTCCTACTGCTGTAAAGTTCTGTGGTATCCAAGTGAATTATTACAATGCATATCCTTAATTTGTTCAAAGAATTATTTCCTATGTAAATTTTCAAAGGTGTAACATTCTTTTAAAAAACATCATTTGATTCAGTGTGAACACTGCCTATGGAGAGTTAAGGCTGTATTCAAACTACCCAAGACTCACAAGCTTCAAAGACACTTTAGAAGCTAAAAAGTTAATAAAATAATTTGTAAACGCTGATTAGAACTCAAACAATTTAATGGTCCAAAATAAAACTGCATTACTAATGAAAAGTTCTGATGATGCCAAGAGTACACAGCAAAGATTTAAGAAAGCATTAAAGTTAAATCAGGAGTGAGCTGGACCCTTTTACAGCTGGGATGGCTCGTCATCCAGCAAAGAGGAAGCCCAGGGCTCCCAGCCTGACTCCCAGGACTGGAGCAAGGCAGCTGTTGTAGAAGAGGTCAGCATGGAGACACAAGCCTGCCAAGACCTCAGGCTATGAACATTCCACACACAGGACTTAGTAAAGTTCTACTTCCTTATGTTCTAGACCTCCTGGGAGCTTGGTGTCATTATAATCAAATCAATGAGGACTAAGCATTCTTTGTTCAGTCAATATTTCACTTTCCAGTCAAAACTTCTGGAACACTCTATCCAGACCTAACTGAATATCCTGGAGTTTGGAGGGTAGAGGGTAAGAGGCAGTAAGATCAGTGTTTCCAACACATACCAGAGAAAAGGAGGAATGTGAAGCCAAAGCCCATTCTTAAGTATTTATTCCTAGGTTCACACCGGTGGCCTTGGAAAGAATGACCAGGAGGCACTGTGAGTGATCCATGAGGCTTAAGGTCATGCCTGAAAGAAAATGGAGCCTATTTTGAGCTAATTACATTGCAAATGACACTATGGTTTTTCATTTATTACATTTGTTCACACTTCCTGTCCTCTATCGCTCACAAAGAAATGATGCAGAATCCAGTGTGCGCACTTTTTAAAAAGACAACAGAAAAGAGGACTTTTTACCCTGAAGTTTTACATACAGTAAATTCCTGATCCTGTCACAGGCATACATTTCCCACACAGATTTACTAGGCGACTACTGTATGCCAAGGCTAGTGCTGACAGTTGCAAATACGAGAAAAAAATATACACAGCGCCTGCCCTCAGGAAACTTCATCCAATGACAAAGAAAGATACTGAAAAAACAACCACAAATATGGAAGAAGAGGTCCAGAGTAGCTCTTCAGAGCATAGCTCACAAGAGAGAGGACGTGATGTCGTGGTGTCAAAGTCGAAATCTGCAAAGTGGGAAGAAGTTTCTCAGAGGAACGATGGGGCCCGGAGTGCTCCAGGCTAAGGAAACAGCACGTACTCCCAGAAGCAAGACGAAGTAGAGTAGACTGCAGGCAGTGAAAGAAAACTGTGGGCACTAGTTATAGAGAACAAAGAAGAGGCTAAGTGCTAGGCCGGGCTCCGTGCTCGTCTTGGGAAACCATGGTAAATTATTTCAGATTAATCCCAAGTGCCTCAGAAGCTCCCACTTGAAAAACATGCTTATTGACACCTATTATCATATCCAGAAGAAAGATAATCACTATTGATGGTACTTTGTGTCTCAAGACAGGTTTCAAACATAATTTTAAAAGTGTGCACTACTTGGACATATTTGAGGAAAAATAATTTCAAAGAGAACTTTGAAGGAGTGGGGTCCTATAAATGAAATTCAAGTGCAAATGTTCCCACTGGTTTATGTTCCCTCAACAGTCCGCAGTCTGTAGCATGGGTGTTCATTTTGAGGCTATGGCAATGAGTGAAAATTCACACAATAGAATCAGGGGTACTTTAGGTATTGTGAGGGTGAAATGAGACTGGAGTATTGAGGAGCCTCTTTGTTCAACTAAGCTCACGCTCTGGGGGCACATCAGGAAGTGAAGAGAGACTACAATCAGCCAGAACAAGTCTTCCCCCTGGCTAGTCCTTGAGTCAGGTGCAAAGGGAGGGGTATTAACTCCTATCCCCAGGAGCCCCTAAGGAGCACCAGAGCAGTCACCTGGAAATCCCAGCTCTCACCAGCTGTATTTATGATGCTTTTATTTGTGATCCTCATCACCTTTCTCCAGAGGAAGACTCCTAACTCACAAATAGTTTCCCCCATCCTGCTCACAGAGGGATTCCTCTCACAAGGGACAAATACTTCATCAAAGCTGAAAAGACAAAAGCTAGCTGAGGAAGAGGGTAAGGTTTCTAGCTCAAATCTTCCAGGAGGAGCCTCTACAAGCCTTCCCAGATTCCTCCAAGATCTCTCTTTACTCTGAAAGCCCACGCCAATAGAATCCTTACCTGGAGCAGAAAGGAGTCCAACCATGGGGAAGAGGAGATTCAAGGGCTAGGGTGTCTTGGGGGATACAGACAAAAGGGAAGAGATGGAAATGTTTGTCTGGAGCCTGGCTTTGAAGGGACTCCTGACTTTCCAGGGATAACCCTCCAAACACACAGCCCTTTTGATTACTTCGAAGAATACCTTACCAAAAAGAAGAGGAAAAGGAAAGAAAGACCAGAAAGACATACAAAGAGACAGAGAAAGAGAGAGAGAGAGAGGGAGAGACAGAAAGAAAGAAAGAAAACCCACAAGATTGGAGGTTTCTCTTCCACCTGGCAAAATTTATGCCAAGACTATCACAATCCTCACAAGGGAGAAAAGAAGCTTAAAATAACGACTTGCCAGGAAATCCAAGCAAAAGCGAAAAACCTGCATCGCGGTAATTAGATACTGTATTCAGGTTCACTGTATTTCAAACTGAGGTCTCCA
Source organism: Mustela lutreola (assembly GCF_030435805.1). Taxonomy (NCBI): domain Eukaryota; kingdom Metazoa; phylum Chordata; class Mammalia; order Carnivora; family Mustelidae; genus Mustela; species Mustela lutreola. The sequence continues at coordinate 133,259,137 of NC_081294.1, read as the reverse complement.
ATACAGTTTTGTTCCCTTCCTGAAAGGGCTAATTACACTGATGTTTCCAAAGAAACACGTGATGGTTACAGTGGTTTTATTAGCATGTTCTCTAGAGAGTTGTTATGAATTAAAAGCAAGACCAGTTTCATTCAAAAAATATTTGGTCGTTTTATTTTCAAACTCTGGAAGTAGGAGCATTCATATTTATAGATCCCTGTGTACATATAGAGATGTGCAGAGAAGCAGCCAATGTCTGCCTTTGGCTTTACTTCCAAGGAAACAGGAATTACTCATGCACAAATAAGTACAAATAGCTGTCTTTGCAATCATATAGAACAAACTTAGGAAAACACAGCCATTCCAAGGGATATCAATGCACAAAGGCATGTATTTGTTTAGTTGTTTATTAGATTTATGAAATGGTGCTTTTTTGTGTGTGATACAGACTCTTCAGGGAGCCAGTACAAAATAATGTTTAATTTAAATAGATTGCAAACAACACTGCCTGCCTATATTAGCATGAGTAACTCCCCATAACAAAACGAAGGTTTTCTCACTGGAGCTTTGCAATCAGGGCAGGCAGAGAAAATTCTACAAATGAGGACCCTCCATAAGAAGTCTCTGCAGTTCTTTCCCTGAAGCCTAAATTTCTAAACTGTAGCTGGAATGCTTCAAATCACGCTAATTGTGATGGTGGCACGTGGGGAGAGGTGCAATTTCCAAGACTGGGGTTATTCAGGGACTGAGAGGCCCGTGCCTTAGAACTGCAGCAGGATGGAAAAGGCAGCCTGAGCTCACTGGGGCCTCATATTCCTGTAGCTCACCCCACTTAGCGGTCACATGGGACAGGCTACATTCCCATAGGATCTCAAAGGGCCAACACGGACACTCGTAACTAAAAAGTGATTAAGACTCATGGGAAGTTGTTGGCAATGTATGATCATCTAAAATGTTACAATACCAATCATACCTTCCTAGTCCAAAGTTTAGATACTTGTTTTGAAAAGCACCCTCCTGACAGTCTCTGGTTAAAAGGAAGGGGACAAGATGGGATGCCTGGGTGGCTCAGTCAGTTAAGCATCTGATTCCTGATTTCAGCTCAAGTCGTTATCTCAGTGTTGTGAGATCAAGCCCCTCATTGGGCTCCATGCTGGTTGTGGAGCCTGCTGAAGACCTCTCTCTCCCCACCTCTGCTCCTACTCCCCAAAAAGGGAAAGGAACAAGAAATCAGCAGAGCCATGGGGGCAGAAAAGACATGGCAGCCACCACCAGGAGCAAAGGAAGGGAGTGAACTGGGTTGAACCAGCAGTGAACGGTTTGATAATGTAAAATGAAATGGCCCAGCTCTTATAAGCTCTTATAAGTTACAGGAGTGCTACTCTGAGGTATTCAGTTCTTTGGTGATTAAGTCAATTTTTGGAAATAAGGACCTGTGTTGTTTTTCCTTTCCCAGAAATCATTCCCCTATTCCTAGTTCTCCATTGGGAGCATCCTCCCTTGCACTCAGAGTGTGCTGAGCACTCACCTACCCACCTCTGGCTCTAGGATCAGGATCCTAGGATCCATTCCTAGCCAGAGCTTGTGGACCTCTTGGTCACAGTAATTGGTTTAAAAATGGGCACACACACACCACACACAGGACTAATAAGACCATCAGTGTGTCATTGGGTTCTTCCCATTATTAGGAAGAAAGACCTTTCACTGGGAAGAGGGTAGGAGACGCTAAAAAGATAAGAATTAGCAGACCTGGATACGAGGGTGACCAAAGCTAGATAAATTCTTAATCTGTTTAAGCCAGTTTGAATTGTCTTCTGTTGCTTGTAACCCAGGAGTAATGACTAACGCAGGAAGGGAGCTAGGATGTCCAAAATAGCTGGTGGGAAATGGGCTGGGGAGAGGGTACAGAGCACCTTGTTGAGAGTCAGGGGCTCCAAGAAATTATTCGCACTCTACTAACTGCATGATTATGGGCGAGTCATGATCTTTCCATCTGTGAAATTACAGAAAGAATTAAAGCAGAAGTCCTAAACTTGCTTAAAAACTCCTTTGCCAAGTCGAATCGTCCCCCAAGTCCCATTATCTGAAATAAATCATAAGAACAACAATGCTCCCTGAGCATACGTTCTGCAGGAATCTTGGTTCTAAATGCTTCATGTATAATTTCCCTCATCTTAATTCTCACAGAACCCTATGAGGTAAGTCTGGTTATAAATTCCATTTTACAGTGAAAGAAATAAGGAAGACAGAGGTTAAGAAACTCTTCCAAGGTCAAAGAACCATATATTTAGAAAGCACCCAGCTCCAGAGTCTGTGCACTTCCCTTCTCAACCAAAGCTCCTCTGTGAATTGAGGTGGGCAGATGACCAGCCCATCCCTAGGGTTTCACAGGGCTCCATGAGGCTCTGTAAAGTTTGATAACCACAAAATTCCATGCTAATACTTATTCCAACTCCAAGTATTTCCACACTTACGTTTTCAAGCATATTGTGCCAAACATGTTATAACAATCTAGTCCTAAGGCCATCTGGGACAACACCAAGGACACTGTAGAAAGTCCCGAAGGGATATTCTTAGAAGTTCAGCCTCTAAATGGTGAAACCACTCCATTTCTTAGCTCAAAGCACTGCTTTTCTCTGAAAGCTTTAACCCTTTAGCTGTAACAGCCTCAAGATATGAAGTATGAAGGGGTAAAAGAAGAAAATGGCTAAAAGTAAGCCAATTAGCCTGTATCTGTGTTCTTTTTTTTTTTAAGATTTTATTTATTTGACAGAGAGAGATCACAAGTAGGCAGAGAGGCAAGCAGAGAGAGAGAGGAGGAGGAGGAAGCAGGCTCCCTGTCGAGCAGAGAGCCCAATGCGGGACTCGATCCCAGAACCCTGAGATCATGACCTGAGCTGAAGGCAGAGGCTTAACCCACTGAGCCACCCAGGAGCCCTGTATCTGTGTTCTTGCTCCTAAACCACCCTTCTCCTAGTTTGAGATTTTCCCATAATCCCCTCTACCCTACTAACTGGGCTGATGTTGGAAGGTTTCCCTATCTCACTGTGATGGAAAAAAAAAAGTGTCTATTAGCTAGTCCAGGCAGTGTGATGGAGAGAAAGGGATACATCTGTGACTCTCCCTGACTATGGCACCTGGCTTCTCTCTGCCTTTGTCACTTAGGACACTTTATGTCAGAATCACCAACCGTCTTCCTTGGGTTTCTCAGTCTTTGCTTTCATTCTTTAGAACCCTAGATGTTCCTTTACTTTGGGAACTCTCCAGGGTTGGACTGTGGAGCCAGCCAGCAGGTTATGTTAATTCACTGTCAAGCTCTAGAGAAAACCTCATCTAGGTTTATCTCCCCACTAGACTCTGAATCCCTCCAAAGGTAGGTATTAGGTCATTTCAGATCCAAACTCCCAGCTCAACACATCAGACAAATTACATTCAACCAAATCAAACTGGTTAAATGTTGTAAGTTGAATTGTGTCCCCGCCCCAAAAAAGACATGCTGTAATCCTGCTAGTATCTTGGGATGTGACCTTATTTGGAGAAAGGGTCATTATAGAGGTAATCAAGTTAAATGTGATCCTTAGGGTGGGCCCTAATCCAATATGATGCAGTCCTTATATAAAGGGGAAATTTGGACACAGAGACAGGCAGACATGCTTAGAAAAAAGATAATATGGAGATTTACAAAGAAAAAAAAAATTATCTACAAGCCAAGGAGAGAAGGCTGGAATGATTCTTCCCTCATAGCCCTCAGAAGGAGCAACCCTGGGAGCAGTCTTGATTTAAGACTTCCAGCCTCCAGTACTGTTAGATCATAAATTTCTATTGTTTAAGCCACCCAGTTTGTGGCACTTTGTAATGGCAGCTCCAGGAAACTAACAGAGAGAATGAATAAATAAATGAATGTGGTGAACAAAAGAGAATGAAGAAAGTACTACTACAGCATATGAGGTTGACCAGAATCTCAAGGGGAGTCCAATCTACAGAGCCAAATGCTACAGATGATGTGGTGGCACGAGTTGGAAAAATGTCCTTTGGACTTACCTATTGGGAGTGTGGTTGTGCTTTATTTCTGAACACTCTCACTGAAATACACCTTTGTATAACGGTGAAAGCAGAAGCCCAATTATAAGGAGTCCAAAGAGAAGTAAGTGAGTGGGGAGAAATTATGGAAAAGGGAGATAAATCTATAGCCGACAAAGGAGTTTTCTGTAGGACGGGGAAGAACTGAGTCGGTCTGTGGAATGAAAAGAAACCAAAACAAAGAAAGGATGACAATACAATAATACATAATTACATTGCCTTTCCCCAGATTAACTCTCTGTTTAGGCATAAATCACAGCACTAATGTCAGATTCTACTCTCATGATGGCAAGGAAGGCGACCCTTCTCCCTGACACGTCCACAGAATTTTCCTACTTCTGTCAGCCCTCGGACTACCCTGGCAACTGTCTGTGTCAAAAGACAAGTCAGGGGGCACCTGCCTGGCTCAGTTGTTAAGCCTTTGGCTGCCTGCCACTCAGGCCATGACCCCAGGGCCCTGGGATTGAGCCCCACATCAGGCTCCCTGCTTGGCAGGAAGCCAGCTTCTCTCTCCCACTCCTCCTGCTTGTGTTCTCTCTCTCACTGTATCTTTGTCAAATAACTAAAGAAAATCTTTAAAAAATATATATTTCCTCAAAATAATTAAAAAAATAAAAAGACAAGTCAGTAGGGTAGAGGGCAGCCTTAGGGTACACATCACACGGGTCCTTGTATTCCCTTCACCCTCTTCCTCCTCGTGCCTCAGAAGGGCAGTCTGGGTCCATTTTTCAGCACTGGTTCTTATTAATCCCAGCTACAATGGCAGCTAGCTGGCTGGCAGGGGCTACAGACATGATAGTCTCTGATATGGACACACACACAAATATGCAGGCATATGGGAATGTGAACTCTTGAAATCCGAAGCCTTCTGGCACCGAAGAATACAACCCTAATTGATTCCCTGGGGGAGAAAAGAGAAACTTGGGGCTGGTGATATTTTAGGATGGAGCACTGGCTTAGTCAGCCAAGGCTGCTATAACAAAATACTGCAGACTGAGTGGCTTCGACAACAGGAATTTAATTCTCACAGCTCTAGAGGCTGGGAAGTCTAAAATCAAGGTGTCAACAGATTCAGTTCATAGTGAGGGCTTGCAGACAGATGCCTTCCCGCTGAATCCTTGCATGGAGAGGATGAGAACTCTGGTGGCTTCCTCCCCTTATAAGGAAACTAATCCCATCATTGGGGTTCCACCCTCATGACCTCATCTAAATTCAATCGTTTCTCAAAAGCTCCACATACCATCACTTTGAGGGTTAGGGGTTCAACATATGAATTTGGGGGTGGGGCACAAACATTCAGTCATAATAGGTACTTATGTAACTCTTTTATAATATATTCTTTTATGTAACTTTTATGTAACTCTTTTATATAATATAATAATTTTATATAATATATAATTTTATAAAATATATAATTTTAATATGTAACACCTCTTCTACCTGATCCACATTTGCTCTGTCTTTCCTGGGAATTCATTAGTTTCCAGGTACGATATTCTGATCTATTTTGAGATGGCAAAAGCAAGCATGAAAGGAAACAACAGCCAACTACAGAGAGTATTTGGAGTTAGAAATCCTTGCATCTAATTTCTAACACCATCACTTATTAATCAAGTAACCTTGGAAAAACCACTTAGTATTGCTATGCCTGAATGTCCTCATCTGTAAAATAGCATGACAATAATACCTACAACTAAGGGCTGTTCTTATTAAATGAGGTAAGACATATAAAGCATTAGCTCTCTCCTAGCTTGGACTAAAGTCTTCTCTAAATAGCAGCATTCATCACAATCCCCAACATAAGCCCCATTTTTACAAAATCAAACCACAAGGTAGTCTGCTCCACTGAAGTTAAAATTGTATTAGTAAATGAAAGTCTTTTCCCACCCGACTCAAGACAAAGCTTCTCAAAATATAAACACACCCCTGGTAAATTTAGATGTATTGATGGAAGGTGTGAATGACTGATGATAACACTTTGAGGAGTACATTTTTTTTTAAAGTTTTGGCTTTTTTTTTTTTTATTTGAGAGGGAGGGCATGAGGGGGAAGTGGGGAAGGGACAGAGGGAGAAGAAGAAGGAGGCTCCCCACTGAGCAGAGAACCCCATGTGGGGCTGGATCCCAGGACCTTGCCATCACTAACTGAGCCATCCAGGTGCACCACCCGTTTTAATCGGGGAGAAATACAGGCAGAGGAGGGCCTTTGGAACTACGGGGAATAAAAGTACTGAAAGAAAAGGTGTGATGTGCAAAGGTCAATTCACCGATTTGCAAATAATATGTGGCCTCCCTGTGGGTAAGGTAAACACTAAGGCGAGGGTGTGGTTTCTGAGCCAAGAGCAGTGGGACCAGCTCACAGGCCACAGCTATCGGAAGGATGGGAACAGGAAAATGTCTCAGAAAACAGTAATACCACCAATTCCAGTGACCAGGATAGTGATTCCCCTCAAATGGAAATTGGTGCCCCTGCCACACTCACATCTTCCTACACTGGGTTCAATTCACCCTTTTGCAAAGCAAGCCTCAGTGCCAAAGTTTGTTCTTAGGAGACTGTTAACAACTATTACCACCCCACAACAAAAATCCAGCTTACACCCACGACTGGTTACACTTTTCCTGACTTGAAGCAGTACATGGGAGCCTGCTGATTCATGTCTATAGGACAACTGATTTTCTTTGTTTTCAGCACAAAAAAGAAGAAATACTATTACTGTCTAGGGAATCCAGGAACAAAATTCACTATTAGACTGCAAGTAGTCATCTGGAGCCAACCTCTTCAATAAGTTCAAATTTCAAATACTGACATTGAGTGGAGAGCTTGAATTTTTCAAGTATGATTCCCAGTTTTATCATGTATGACCTATGTAACCCTCTTTAAGTTCAATTCATTACACCAATATTTATTATCTGCTTAAAATGCTACTTAGTCTCTGAGACTCTTAGTTTTCCCACCTGCAAACAGGGTGATAATCCTTACTCCTGAGGTTTTAAGAATTCAATTATAAATTGCCTAAGTGACTAGATAACATCTTGAGATGACAAACCTTAGTTGTCTAGGGGTTAGGTAGCTGTCTGCCTAGTATTGTCTAAAAGAAGCCAGATGAAGACCTAGACTACCTTAAAATGTTTCCACCCCACCTCCCACAAAAGCAAGAAGTAGGCTCTATGCTTATTGCCCAGGAGGAAGCATCTAGCATGGCAGAAATTTTTTTTAATTTTATTTTGCTTTTAAATCATTTGTCTTTATCGTTTTTGTTTATATAATCTTAACGCCCAGAGTTGAGGGTAAGGGGGTAAGAAAAAGACTTTTTCTGGTGGAAGAAACATAAAGGGGAAAAAATTTCTCTCAGGCTAGATACCCCTGGATTAGAGGAGAACTAGAGAGATCCTAGGGGAGTGGGGAACCTGTACTCAGGCTCAATCACTTAAGGCCCATTGTGGTCAGAGTAAAACAAAGCAATGCATGGCTTCCTGATGCACACATGCAGATGAAAACCTTGGCCACCTCACAAAAGGTGCATATATTGGCCATGTGGACCAAACTGCTGGATGTTTAGGTGTTGTGTGTGTGGGTAATTCAAGTGACCAGACCCCTTTGGTCATCACCTGCCCAAATCCACGTACTGTTTAAGTCTCCCAGGATCCTATGTGACCTCAGTTAGCTAACAGTGAAAATCACTGAGCTTAAGCCTGGCAGGATGAAAGCTTACAGTAGAAAGTAAGTTGACTTGAAGAACATACAATGGGACAGGACGACAATGAGCTACGTCTTCACACATGAAGATGGTTATAAGAAAGATAATGACATACTGGTGAGGATATGGAGCAATTGGAACCCTCATACATTGCTGATGGGAATGTAAATGGTGCAGCTGCTTTGGAAAACACTTTGGCAGTTCCTTGAAAAGTTAAACGTAGTTACCATATGGCCCAGAAATTCCATTTCACCCAAGAGAAATGAAAACATATGTACATGAATGTTCAAAAACTTGTACACAAATTTTCATAGCAGCATTATCCATTTCTACAAAATGTGGAGAGACTCCAAATGTCCATTGAGTGATGAATGGATAAACAAATGTGCTATATCCATACAATGGAATATTATTTGGCTATAAAAAAGAATGGAGTACTGATTCACACTCCCACATGAATGAACTAGCTATGCTAAGTGGAAAAAGCCTGACACGAAAGTTCATATACTGTATGATCAATTTGTATGAAATATCTAAAATAGGACAATTCATTGAGACAGAAGGGAGACTAGTGGATACCAGGGTCTGAGGAGAAGGGGAAATACAGGGGACCACAAATGGGTATGGGGTTTCTTTTTGGAGTGATGAAAATTTTCTGGAATTAGATAGTGGTGTTGATTGTACAACTTAGTGAAAATCATCAAAACCACTGAGTTGTACACTTTAAAAAGGGTGAATCTTGTGATATGTGAATTACATCTAGATAAAATAGATCTGTGTTTGCACATTTGAGTTATAGACTAAAATTCACAACTGCTACATATGGAAAGCACTTTTATATAGATCTGGATCATAGTAGGAGTTCAATAAATGGAACCTATTGTTAGAAAGCAATTTGAGGCAGGATCTGATCGTCACAAAAGTGTCAAAAATGCAATTTCCCACTACGCACAAGCTGGTAGCCATCTTGAGGCAAATTAAAATTCTCTCAGTCTCTACTCCCCAAAGTTGAAGAAGTATATTTTGCCTGACATGGGTTCCTAACCTAGGGAAGAAAGTGGTTCTCCCTTCTGCTCACCATGGGCCGAAGAGAGACAGCCCAAGAAACCCAAATTAAGGAAATTTAATCTAATCCATCCCAACTTTGCACATTATTGTGACTGCAACCTTTGTTGTACTGAGACCCAAAGACTGTCCTAAAAAGGAAAATATTTCCACCCCGAGTTTTCTGATCCTATCATATGGTAAGGAGAGTAGGAGCAGAACTGTATGATTTCAAGGATTAAGTGTTTTAAGGGACTGAAAGAGCAAGATTGGACAAATGAAGGCAATAAACTAAGAGTTAGGATAGCATGGCTGACATGAGCGGCTCACGCAAGGGTTAGGGAGCAAAGAAGTGTCTGCGGAAATGTCCTTCTTAGTTCAAACACAAGCTTCATACTCATCAACAGAGCTAGAAACATAAAATGAAAAGACTGGAGCACGATTCTGAGATGAGGAATGGGTCCTTCTCTTAAGACTTAAATGTACAGGCCCCTCACAATGGAAATAATGTTATTACCCTGGAGGGTGTTCTAGTATAATGCCTGCTGGCTCATATTTTAGTTTAGAGCCAAAGTTCTTAAGAGTTATGACTTATTTCTTGAGGAATAAAAAGGACTTTGCAAAGAATAGAACTAGTCAACATTGTTATGGGGCACTGATACAGCAATTTGCCTGCAAATGATTTTAAAAATCATTGCTGGGGCAACTGGGTGGCTCAGTGGGTTAAGTCCCTGCTTCAGCTCAGGTCATGATATCAGGGTCCTGGGATCGAGGCCCACATCGGGCTCTCTGCTCATCAAGAAGCCGGCTTCCCTCCTCTCTCTCTGCCTACCTCTCTGCTTACTTGTGATCTCTGTCTGTCAAATAAATAAATAAAATCTTAAAAAAATAATAAAAACCATTGCTAATAATCTACCTTATTGTATATAGTATTCTCAAAAAAGCCACCTTGAGTAATCAAACTAATGCAAGGCTATGGTGAGGGAAAGGGAACAGGAAAACTAGCAGCACTACCGGCAATGACTGAAATTAAGCCAAGTACATAAAATAATCCAATGGGACCACTAGATAGCCCTGGGCAATCAAACAGCCATATAGTCTTTTCATGTGGCTGTATAGTAATATAATGGGGGGCAGTAGTATTTACTAAGGAAGCGAACCAACACGAAGACTGAAAATTCAAAAATGGAGGTTCACTTGTGTGCTTAACTTTAGAGTGATGTTATTTTCTTTACCTCTGATCAAATCAGAGCACATTCGTGCACACAAACCCCATGTCCACAATGACCAATGGAACACAAAAGTCCTTGCTGTCAGAGCTACAATAAATTTTCACCTGAATGAAAAAATCACAGTTATTGCTATCAAAGAGCACAATGATAATACAGAAAATGCTTGCAAATTTTTGAAAAAAAAAAAATCATGAAACACTAAACACGCAAAAACACATCATTCACATTTAAATGCTGCCCGTGTGTAAAGGGTGACACAATCAGGTTCCATTAGAGACTCCCAATCACTGGATGCTAGTTTCTGCCAATGAAGTAGAAACCAGCTTTTATAGATCTTTGGAATTGAGTCAATCAGGGCCCTACCTCTAATAGAGAAACCAAGAACACAAGGAAGTGTTGCAGAATAAAACCTCACACTGAGCCCAATTAGCCATCTAATCCAATCCCTCAATCTCCCACCACTGCCCAGATCTGTAATGGGTGATACCCTTCCCTGGTGTGGATGACACCCTTCCCTGGTACACTTCCTTGATGCGCACAGCATCATCAATTGAAGTGTTAATGGACAGATCCCTGTGAGCCTGTAGTATTGATCACAAACTGTCTGCAACTTAACCTTAACATGATCTCTGTCTCTCTTGTTTGTCTTTTAAAGAATACATAGACCCATACTCAGCCCACTCAACCAAAAATAGGGACCCAGATCAGGCAGTGATAGCAATTTTTAATTCACTAATGCTTGGAGTAACCAAACGCATAGGGGCTCAAGGACTTATTTGGGACTAGTCTTATTCTAAAAATGCACTAGACCTCATGGAGTTCCACTAGGAAAATATAAGGAGAAGCCACCCCAACCCTGCCCATGACAGAGTCTCAGAGAAGTCAAGTGGCAGATACACCTATGGCCTTAAAACCAGTCTGGCCTTTCCAAATATCTTGCCTCTGCCAGCTCACAAAGGCAATCGTCAGACACCAACCAATGTGCAAGGTGTCAGTTAGAATGATCTCTCCCCAACTTCACATTTCCTGCCCAATTCCAGCTGCTTTTGTTGTGATAAAGTCTTCCTAGCTCTAAATTGTTGGCTCAGTAACTCCAATTATGATCCTTTCTTTATGTCCTCAGATTTGAAATTTACCTTAGTGGATGGTCTTCCAGACTACCTAACAGCCTGAACCTCCAACTCCCAGTCAACACCACAGTTATCAATATAATCAGCCTATTTCATTGCAGCCTGTTGGTGTTCTCAGCCATCACGGATTCCCTCATGAAGTCAGGGAAGATTCAGGCACTAAAAAAGTAGAATGAAAAAATTCTGAAGAGAACATGAATAGCACCAGTGATAACAAGTAACAACCATGAGTTATCATATGGGATGACTGAGAGCCCACCAGGTGACCAAAGGATCAAGAAGTAAGCAAGCCATGAAGAAGCAGACATAGTAAATACATATGTACTATGCTTTCAAGAAGCAGAGACAGAGATAAAGTACTGTCTTGAGATGGCAGCAGGGTTAAAAGAGGGGGTTCCAAAGACTGTAAGGACTTGAACATTGTATGGACAGTCTGCTCCTAAAAATGAGAAGGGCATAATTCTCAGACACACAGCGAAAGGAAAAAAATGGGAAACAACGCAGAGAAATTGACAAAGAAAAATGAAAATTGAGGCAATTTATGTTCATTCATCTGTCATCTTTAAAGTGATAGATAAGTCATAATAAGTGATAGATAAGTCATAGATAAGAATTCAGAAGCAGGGTCACTATCTGAATACAGTTGTCAGTCAAAGGAGATGAACAAATATGTGCTCAAAGAGCTGTAAGGACCCAGTTTACAACTAGAGAACATGAGTGTGCAGGAAAGACTTTCCTCAGAAATACTCAGAAGACAGATCAGACATAAGAAAAAAAAAAAAAATCAGACAGTGCACCAAAGTTTGATCCAATGAGGACTGAGATCTCTGAACATTCTGGTAAATGTTTCTGTGAATGACTAGAGGACACAAGGCCCCACGAAGGGTACTAAAGAGGCGATGGATCCTGAATAGAGGCAAAGGGTTCATGGCAAAGCTGGAGTTCATGGTGAAGCAAATTCTAGGTTCAGGATGACTAAGGGAAAGAGGAAGAGATCAGAGAACAGGAATTGTCATCAGAGAACGGGGAGAAAGGTGGATGGAGTTACGCAGTGAAAAGGTTATGAAGCCAAGGGAATAAAAAGTCTCAGTGGAGAAAGGAAAACCCTTGAAGCAGAGAGAGGAAGACCAAAGGCTGATATGGAGGTAGACAGGAACCAATCCCCATGAGCCCATCACTTCAACAATTATCAATATATTGTCAGTTCAAGAGCAATTCTCAACACTTCAAGTCTGTATGATGGGAAGCCCTTGGCAGAGTGCTAGAATAGTGACAAGAGGACAATATTTAGTCCCCCTAAAGTCAACTAGATAATCAAGAACACATCGTAGATAAGAGTCCTGTGAGTTAACACTGGCATTCTTCTCACTGATACAGCTAAGGAGTCAGGAATATGATAGTGTGGTACGGGTCTGCAATGATCTAGGAAAAGCCAGGTTATCATTTTACATCTTCAACTCTTCTTTCTCTCCTTCAATGTTTCAGGAAATAGGTAAATGCTATCTGGATGACTAATCCAATTTACTTAATAGTATGTTTGTTTTTGTAAATGACATGTTAACTACAGTGTGTCATATCAGACAGAAAAGATATGCAAACCAGATTTTATTTTAAGTTCAATATTACTGTGATTTAGAGAGTATGATTGGCAATTCTGAAGCATGAGAAAAACATTCACTAAGGATTTTAAAAATTATTTCTAAATTCCTCTGTTATTTATTCCATCTGTTCTCTGGGCTGTACATGTATATTTTTAACATAGTTCTACTTTTGTCAATTCTTTGATAGTTTGCTAAAGGAAATACTTAGTTGAGTTCAATCAATATCCATTCTACTGCTAACAATTGGCCTTCTGTTAAAAAAAAAAAGTTTGGATGGTCATTCACTGGAGAAAGAAACCCTTTCATGCAATCGTTAAGATTTAGAGGCAAGAAATCATTAAGGAGTCTGACCTAAGAATTGTATTAAGGTTCATACATTTTTGTATCATATGTGGAAGACATTTTATACTCCAAGTATCCTTGGAGAATGTAACAAAATTCCGTTCCCCAAGTCAAGGAAAAATAAATTCTTAGTTAACTTTGAATTATACTGGCTAATGGTTCTGCATCTATCCATGACAAAAAAATGAACATCAGCCTCGCCACTCTCCAACAACTAGAGAACTTAACAAAATGTACGAAGAAATTATACACAGTTACTAAACAATAGGTAGCCCCAGTCTGTGATCCACAAGAAGAGAAATAAATGAGCTGAGCTTTGCGATATCCTGAGCTTTCTCCTGGGAGACAAGTTTCAAACTGTGGTTCAGGAAGACAAAAATCCAAGCAGTCACGGTGCTCTCACTGAGTTGGGAAAACAGAGAAGGGCTGGAGGCTGATACAGTGAGATTTGTGGGGCAGAAAAGCAAGACATGAAGAGAATGATCTCCAGATATGTCCACAGGTGTCCTCTTGGGGCTGTGGCTGCATATCAAGATCCATTGATTGAGACTTCCAACAAGTAATTAAATAGTAGGTAAAGAACAACCGACAGCAAGAAAGCAGTAAGTTCAACAATTCTCAGGTCCCAGAATCTAGGAGATACCTGAATTCTGGTATTTAGCATAGAGGGATCACCCAGGGATTCAGCAGAGATCCCAGATGTTTCATTCCTTAAAAGTAGAACTGAAGTTCTACTTGGAATAAAAGTTCCTCTAGATACAATCTATAGCTCTGAAATAATTCTCAAAGGAATCTAAAAATAGCTTATTTACCTGTCAAACTTTTAAAGGAAGACAAAAATAAACTATCTATCAATATAACATTGCCCACAATCCAATCAAAAATGAAAAGAAAGGTCAAGAAGCAGGAAAATATAATTGTTCCTGTTTTGGTAAGATAGAAAAATAAATTCTTAGTTAACTTTGAATTATACTGGCTAATGGTTCTGCATCTATCCTAAATGATTCTTCAAGGGATCATTTCTGTATCATGAGGAGAACAAGGTTTGTTAAGATGGCATGGCCAAGGAAAATCATCACTACGGAACTTGTCTCTATGACTTTGACCTACAATCATCTCCATTCTAGGTATTTAAAAAAGTTATCTCTGAGAAGAAAGGCAACGCCGATGGATTCTCATGTACAGACAGGGAAGAGTTGTTTAAATTACAGGACAAATTTTGCTAAAAATACTACAATAAACTGGAAAAATATCATGACATCTCTACAGTATACATCTGTTTATCTGAAAAAATGGGTGAAACATTTTTTATCTTGACATATTTATTGTTTCTTACTTAATTTTTTAGGATGGTCAAAAGTGGATTCTTTCCACTAAGATGGCAGGTTTTTTAAAATGACCCTGCATTGTCCCCAAAACAGAAGAGAACAGAAAAGGAAAATAAACGTAGATGAAAATGTAGAGCAATAAAAATAGAATTAGGATAGGAAAATAAATAAATTATAAGTCACTACTTATAAATAAATTATAAATCACTACTTATAATAAATTATAAGTCACACTATCACAAAAGAAACTGTGCTGTGTCAGGAAGGTAATACAATTGGCTGTGTTTTGTTTCTTGATAATATGAAAATATTCTGCTGAATCTGTCCGGGCCTAACACAGTTATGGTTGGTTACATGCTTACTAAGTTACTAAGATTACGGAAGTTATATGGTCTTCTCTAGCAAAATAAATTATTAGAAATGCTTTAGAAAATATATTTAAAAATCATAACCATACAACTGAGTTAACAAAGAAAAAAGGAAAAAGAAAAAAAAAAATCCAGACTGAGAAAGAGAGAAAGGGGGGAATATATAGGAGGAGGGAGGGAGAGAATACTATGAACATTTTTAACAATAAATCTGAAAACTCAGGTGAAATAATTTTATAGAAAAATATACATTGCCAAAACTGATACCTGAATAAGTAAAAAACCTGTGTCATCCAGTAACAATTAAAAAAATTATATTAGAATTTTTAAAAAATCTACCCACAAATTAAGCATCAAATACAGGGAATTAAGTTTTGTCTCCCGAAAATGTTTAAAAAACATTATCTTTACCTTAGGTTAGTAGAAGAGGGAAGTGGGAAGAAAATAAAAATTGCTTTGAAAAAAAAATTTTTTTTTAAAAACCAGACTAATTATTTCAAAAGTGCTGAAAAACAAAGACAAAACATATTAACTATTTAAATTGAATAAAGAAATTTTGTCTTCAAAGGTGACTATGAAAAGATTAAAGCTATTTTTCAAAAGAAATAACGAAAACCAGAAAACAAAGGAATGACAAACTGCCAACATAAAATTCTATATCCAGAAAAAATATTTTTAAATAAACAGCAAAATAAATACATTTTGATTACAAATTCTGAAAAAAATCATTTCCAGTAGACCCACAATAAAAAAATAACTAGGGACACCTGGGTGGCTGGGTCGGTTGAGCGCATCCAATTGTTGATTTCAGCTCCGATCTGGATCTCAGGGATGCGGGATCAAGCCTCACAGGTAGGGCTAGGAGCTCAGTGCAGAACTGGCATGTCCCTCTCCCTCTGGTCCTCCCCCCTCATCGCGCTCAAGCATGGGAGCACAGGTGCCAACACTCTCTCTCTAAATAAAAAGATAAAATCTTTAAAAACATGAATAAAAAAATACAGAAAAGGGTGTATTAAAGTGTTCTAAGGTTCTACAGTTTTAAGGAAGTGGTAAAGTAATATTAGCTTATATCAAAATGAATATGCATGCTTTAATCTCTAGAAATTGAAAAAGAATAAACTACATAAAGGAAGAAAAATAAAAACATAATTTGATTAGTCCAAGAAGGAGAGTTAAAAAAAAATAAAAAGGAACATAAAAAGAGGTCAAATAAAATGCTAATTTAAACACAAATATATAATCATATTAACATAAAGGGACTTAATGCTACCATTAAAAGACTAAGATTATCATCTAAGAATACAGTATTTAAAAATACAGTATTTAACTCTAAATTGCTTCAAGAGACAAATTTGAAGTACAAGGACAGGAAAAGGTTGAAAGCAATGGGAAGGCAAAAGATACACCATGGAAATCTCAATACAAAGTCAGATGAAAAAAATTTTAAGGCAAGAACATTTGCAGAGATTAATGGAGTATTTTATAATGATAAATGATCCAATCCACCAGAAAGATATAATAGTTCTAAATCTGTATTACTTCAACAACAGAGCTTCCAAACACCTACTGATAGTTTGGCTACCAATAACAGGTTGACAACTGAAAAAAAAAAAATCTAGCAAAATAAAGGAGAATTCGTTGTTTAAAACTTTAGGGATAGAATAAGCAGATTTAAAAAAATCAGTAAAGATACTGATACATATAAATCATTGCATCCAACAAGTGAACAATACAAAATCTTTGAAGTGTAAAATGGAGTATTTACAAAGCACACCATATGCTGCCCCATAAAACAAATCTCAACAAACTGCAAAGGATTTAAATAATTTCAGCGGTTTTGTTTTTTTTTTTTCTGACCATAACAGGGTCAAGCTTAAAATCAATCAAATGGCTTGGAAAAAAAAAAATCCCATGAAGATAACTAGAAAATCCCCAATTGCTTGAAAACTGAACAGCATACTTATACATATTCATCAATCAAAAAGAAAACTGTTGGTTTGCAAACTGGCCATATACACAGGGGCAAGGAGATGGAAGAAAGCAGCAAACCACTCCACACTGGTTGCCGGCAGTTTTTAGAAGTGAGGGAACTTAATGATATTTGTTGAGGGCGTCATAAGATGAGTGCATTTCAGCAACCACCCCCCAAAATCTTCAAGTTCATATGGAGCCCTTACCTCGGTTCCCTCACTGACACAGTCCCCCAGAGTCTCAACAGCACTGTACTCCTCCAAGGCTGCGTGCGACACTGAAAATGCCTCCCACCGCAAAAACGCGGGCGGAACCAGCATTCCTTGGGCACGGGAGGAGAGTCTGGAGCTTCTCACCGCCCAGGTGCAGCTCCAGGGTCAGCCGTCCGTGGCTGGCTAGGGATAATCGTCTCCAGCAAAACGTGATACTCCAGCAATACATCAGAACAGATTTTAAATTAAATAATAACGAAGACACGATTTATCAAAACTTGAAACTTGAAGGGTGCAACTAAAACAGTACTCAAAAGAAAATTTATAATCTTCAAAAATACACTTAAAAAAAAAAAAAAGGCTAAAAAATAATCAACAATCTGGAGGCACCTGGCTGGCTTTGTCTGTAGAGCCTAAGACTCTCAATCTTAGGGGGTGATGAGTTCAAACCCAAGACTGAACCTAGACCTTACCTTTTTTTTTTTTCTTTTTTAAGATTTTATTTATTTATTTGACAGGCAGAGATCACAAGTAGGCAGAAAGGCAGGCAGAGAGGCAGTAGCAGGCTTCCTGCAGAGCAGAGAGGCCCAATGCAGGGCTTCGATCCCAGGACCCTGAGGTCATGACCTGAGCTAAAGGCAGAGGTTTTAACCCACTGACCCACCCAGGTGCCCCTAGACCTTACCTTTAAAATACATAAATAAGCATGCCTGGGTGACTCAGACAGTTAAGGACCTGCCTTTGAGCTTAGGCATGATCTCAGGGGTCTTGGGATGGAGCTCCACATGGGTCTCCCTGCTAGGCAAGGGTGGGGGTCTGCTTCTCCTTCTTTCTCTACCCTCACCACAGACTCGTGGGTGCTTTGTCTCTCCTTCTCTCAAATAAGCAAAATCTTAAAAAAAAAAACCTTTGTATTCAAGAAGCTAAATAAAATAAAGTAAATCAACCCCGAAGAAAACAGAAAGGACATGGTAAATATACATCCAAAATTTAAAGAAATTGTAAAATTTAGATGAAATGAACAATTTTCTTGAAAAAAAGAACTGATTAAAATTTAATAAAGGAGAGAAAGAAAAATAATTAGGTCCATAACCTTTAAAGCAATTGAATTCATTATTAAAACCTTCCCATATAAAGAATACTCCAACAAGTCTGGATGCATTCACTGATGAACTATTGCAAATATTTAAAGAATTAACACTCATACCAATACTTACAGAGAAGAGAAATAGTAAATGCTTTCAGATTCATTTCCTGAGGGCAGCCTAACCTTGATATCAATGTCCGACAAGAACATTACAAGACTGGAAAATTATAGAACATATCTTACGAGCTCACATAAAAAAATCCCAAACAAAATATTATAATATCTCACCCATAAAAAGGTCAATATATCACCACCAAATGGGTATTTCAGGTAGGCGAAGGTGGTTTAACATTCAAAATGTTATCAGTAGTAATTTACCATATTAAGTACAAAAAAGTAGAGACATTATATAATTATCTGTCAATAGAGGCAAAAAAAAAAAAAAGCATCTCATGAAAATTCAATGTCCATTTATTATCTTTTAAAAAAAAAGAGAACTTCCTGAACCTGACATAAGTTTACTACAACAGTCTAACAACATGCAAAATGAGAGGTTTCTCCCTAAAATGAGAAATGAACCAGGAAACTCACTATCCCTGTTTCTACGCAAGCTTGATTAGAGATTCCAAGCAATGCAGTGAGGCAAGATGAAATCAAAAGCTAAACGATTGGAAACGGAAAAATAAAACTGCTGTTATTCACAGAAGATATGATTGTGATACAGAAAATTCAATTAATCAACTGAAAATCCACAACAATTAGAATTCTTAAGTGATTTTACATAGATTTGATGAAAATTCTCCATGAATATTTTCATTTCTGTAAAGTCCTGACATTCTAAATAAGGCGGCAAGTGTGAATAGTAAAGCCCTTGGAAGGAAGAGATAATATACCATTCTAGAGAGATTGAGAGATTTATGTCACTAGAGCCACTTGCTTACATTCTTGGATAATAAACCTAATCTCTGTCTCCTGCAGGGAGAACAGGCAGGTTTACAGAAGCCTCATAAGATCGGAAGTTTCCAGGGACCTCTGGGTGGCTCAGTTAGTTGAGTGTCTGCCTTTGGCTCAGGTCATGATCCCAGCCTCCTGGATCAGGGGCCAGCATTGGGCTCCTTGCTCACCAGGGAGCCTGCTTCTCACTCTGCCTGTTGCTCCACCTCCTTATGCTCTTTCACAAATTAAAAAAATTAAAATCTTTGAAAAAAAAAAGATTGGGAGTTTCCAATGTTCAGTGTTGCTCAGCTGCCCACAGACCTGTGTGGGCAGAATTCCCCTTGGCCCACTCTGCCTCACCCCCATGAACTTGATGGAGGTTGGGAAGGGGGGGTAGCTAAAAAGAGTCATGTAAATATGTGCCCTGACTAATAAATTATCTACAACCATTGACTCCTTTCCTTACTGATCAAAGTTGTAGAAAAGTGGCAAGCAAATGTAAGCAACTGTTTGACTTAATATTTAACAGCAAATGAGTCAGAATAGAATTTAACAAACAATACTATTTACAGTGGCACTAAAATATATCAAATGCCTAGGGTTATACCTAACAAAATTGTAAAAGATTTCTACACGAAAACAAAGCATACAACAAAAAAATAGAATTCTAACTAAATGGAGAGACTTATCACGGACACGTTTTGTAAAGTGCAGCATTGTGAATGTGTCAGTAATGTCAAAATTAATCTACAGATACAACGCATTCCCAAACAAAATCCCCCCAAATTGTGCAAATTAACAGGATTCTAAAACTCCGTATTTCATACACATTCTCAAATGTGCAGATAAGCGCAAAGACCTTACAAAACCAAGGCAAGCTTGAAGAAGATGAGTACTGGGGATGTGACACCAAAAGATATCGAGAACAATTATGATACACAGGCCAGTGGAATAGATAGAGTCAGTAAATACACATTCAGTGACAGGACTTCTGAAGATGACACTGCAGTGCAAGAAAAAGAATGATCTTTCAAAAACGGTGCCAGGTCAATTGCTACGTATTAAAATATGGATGTAGAACCCAATCTCCTACTTCACTCAAAAAATACTTTCAGATGGATTGCAGATTTAAATGCAAACAAAATAAGCAAACGGCTTTGAGGAAAACATGGAATATACATCCACAACTTAGGAATAGTCAAAGCTTTTCTAAAATGGGACACAAAAGACACTAACCCTAGAGAAAAACAATAATAAAATTTAACTACGTTGAAATTAAACCAAGCATCTGGCCTAGAGTGGGCTGAAAAGGAGCCCTCCAAAAAGATACGCCCAGAGCCTGACCCCCAGAACCAGTGAATGTCATCTTTTTTCGTAGAAGGGTCTTTGCCAGTGTAATTATGGATTTTGAAATGAGATCATCCTGGATTATCGGGTGAGCCCTAAATCCAGTGACAAGTGTGCTTGTAAGAGACACACAGAAAGGAGTGTCCCAAAGGAAGAGAGAAAGACAGAGAGACTGGAGTTACTCAGGCACAATCCAAGGAACACTTTGAGCCACCAGAAGCTGGAAATGGCAAGGAAGGATCTGCCATTAGAGCCTTTGGAGGGAGTACAGTTCAACCAATACCTTGATCTTGGACTTCTAGTTTCCAGAACTGTGAGAAAATTAAATTTCTGCTGCTGCAAGACTCTTAGTGTGCAGTAGTTTGTTCTAGCAGGCACAGGAGACTAATGCAGGGCCCTCCAGAGAATGGGGTCCTGGAGGACTACACAGGCTATGTGCTGATGAAGCCAACCCCAATGGAGGAGACATTATGATTGTTCAGCGACAGTTTAGACATCAGTGATGACAATATAATGAAATGGACTAAGATATACCAAATAAGTTTAAAGCCATGAGTTAAAAACAATACTAAAGATCACCTTGAGGTCTGCTACATAAGTAACCCATTATTTTGGAAACTGATAAAAAAGGGAAAAGAGTTAAGAATTCATCTTGCCTGGTTTATTCAAACTGCATTTCAGAGTAATAGTTGAGAAAGGAAAGTTCTTCTCGATAGATGTATCCCAGCTAGTAAATGGAGAAAGAATGATAGAATTAGAATATCATGATTTTTCACGCATTGTTGCATTAAGGATCTAGGCAACAATCATGGAAGCTGATAATATGACGCAACAGAAATAACAACACATTCATTTTTTTTTTTTAAGATTTTGGTTTTTTTTTTTAAGATTTTGACAGAGAGAGACACGGCGAGAGAGGGAACACAAGCAGGGGGAGTGGGAGAATGAGAAGTGGGCTTCCCACCAAGTAGGGAGCCCGATGTGGGGCTCAATCCCAGGACCCTGGGATCATGAACTGAGCTGAAGGCAGGCGCCTAACAACTGAGCCACCAGGCACTCCAACACATTCTGGTTTTTTTTGTTGTTGTTTTTGTTTTTGTTTTCGTTTTCTTTTAAGATTTTATTTATGTATTTGACAGAGATCACAAGCAGGCAGAGAGGCAGGCAGAGAGAGAGGAGGATGCAGGCTCCCTGCTGAGCAGAGAGCCCGACGCGGGACTCGATCCCAGGACCCTGAGATCATGACCTGAGCCGAAGGCAGAGGCTCAACCCACTGAGCCACCCAGGTGCCCCCACATTCTGTTTCTTGATTCAAGTTTATAATCCTGTCTTTGATGGAGTCATGCAACTGGAAAAAAAAAAAAAAAAGTAAAATCTGAAGCTGATCAATCATCTAGCTCTAACTAGCAATTTATAGGAACTATCAGGGCCAGAGAAACATGTTGAAGGATGCCTTGAAAATGCAATCAGGAACCAACAGTCTGTTTTCATGAGAAACTCAGCAGCTCACAAAACATGTTTGCTTGTTTTGTTGCTGTTGTTTTAATAAATAAATTACAAGAGAAAAAGAGAGGAGAGAAGACCTCCAGATTAAAAGAGAAACATGGACAAAATATTTATCATTTCTATTTTCTGTTTTGATCCAAATGATAAACCATTCTCCTAAAAATCCTATTAGATTTTTTTTAGGTGGAGCTTATTTGATAAACCGATCTTAAAAATCCATAGAACAAAAAGCAAAGATGTGTGACAATTTTGAAGACAACAACACAACATAGGCAGTTTCTCTCCCACATATAAAGAAATTATTAAACTATCACATTGAAGATAGTGAGTACTGGCAAGAATGAGGTCCAAATATTCAAAAAGTATGGGCACTAATCACATAAAAGGGATTTAGCACAGATCCCAGATCCTCTGGGTGTGCCAGATATTAAGTCTTTAATTTCTACATCATGAGTGGGTTTGAGGAGGCAAGGTGGGGTGGTAGAAAAAGCTTACATTAGATCACTACCTCATCCCACACACAAAAATGTAAAGTCTAAATATTTTAAGAAACAATGTAAAAACGCAAAACTTTGAATCTGTTAGAGGAAATACAGAAAATGTATTTTGACCTCAAAGAAAAGGACTCTTAAATAATAAGAAAAACCTTTAAAGGAAAAGATTGACGATTTTGATTATAGTGAAATTTAAACTTCTGCATAAAATGACACAAAATTTTTAAAGGCCCAAAGATAGGGAGACGATATATACTATCACATACATACATGTATCTTTAAAGGCAAGAAGTTAGAGAAATGGGGTGGGGGGGGGGAGACGGAGCAAAAATTAAAATAAATAGAAAAGAAAAGACAAATTATCAAAAGTATATAAAAAGATTCTCAGACTCTTTTGTAATCCAGTAAATACAAATTAAAACAAAATATCATCTCATAAACAATAAAATGTCATCTCATTAGGCAAAATTTTTCAGTTAAAGACACATGGGTTGAGTTCTATAAAATTGTTATTTTTGTATATCAAAAGTGATTACATATTGGCAATTTCATAGGGTTGAGCCAACCTGTATGTATGATCAAGTATTTCCCTATCTGTGTATAACCCCTCTTACAGGGTTCTATGAGAAAACTGTCCCATAAAAAAATAATTTGAGTAACAATTTTTTCCATTCACCCAGGATACATAGCTAGTTCCATTCTAGGTTCATAGGAGAGAATTCATTCATTACATATGAGGGCAGAAGGCTTTAATTCTCTCCTAAAATCCTAGCTGACAAGGGACAAAAAGAAACTCTTGCATATGTACCCAGTAAGACATATATCAGGATATTCAATGAGCTTTGTTTTAACAGCCAACATTTTAAAAAATGTATATTTATGAATATATGTTCATATGATGAAGAAATTGATATCATATTCATAAAACAATGAATGATCCAGTTATATGTGTGCACAAATAGGTAAATTTCAATAGTATAAAGTGAAAAGGCAAGCTGCGAGAAGTAAAAAAATATATACTTTCACACAAAATGTAATAGCTTTCAAAATATTTGTATACATTTTTTTTTCCATAAACACATGTGTGTGACAAAAGTATAAACTGTAAGTAATGGGAAAAGTCAGCTCAAGGCCAGTATAGGCCTTACCTCCGGGAAGGGAGGTACAGGCAGATTTCAACAGTAACTGTGAAAAGGTTACTATGTTATGACTTTACCTGTAAAAGGGATTTGCACGTTGTTAATTTATGTAGGTCTAGCTGTTCCATACATGGAGGGTTGCAAGATTATTTTCTGTACTCTTCTTTTTAAAACTTTAGAAGAAAAAAAGGGAAAGCCTAGTGTGATTGAAGATAAGAGCAGGTGCTCCCACTCACCCAGCCTGACCACGTGCCTGCCACGTCAGGAAGCACCTTACACGCTTTATCTCACTCAATCGGCCCCGAAAACCTGTGACAGGTACACCACAGTCTCCTTGTAGATAAAGTAAGACCAAAGACCTTGCCCACATTTCTATCAAGTTAGAGTCAGAGCTGTCCCATCTACAAATAATTTTCCTCCACAGCAACAGAAAAAAAAAAAAAGAACAATTAAATTTCATGAAGTTATTTTAGTTTTTCTGAAGTCCTCCACTTAGTCATTCATCAAGTCTTTCAATCACTCATTCCTGCTCATGGCTAAGGCTAAGCTCCAACCCTTACAACTTGTGTAAGCTGGGGTTTTTTTAACATGATGGCCCCATCTGTAAATAGAAACCCATTTATAAATGAAAAAAAACCCTTCTGGGTTGATGGCAGGATGAAAAACATATGTGCAATACAAGCATTCGCTCTTCACTCGTTCACGTATTCATATGTAATTAACTACCTTGCCAGGTGTCAGTGATAAGAATTGGCCCTGAGAGGGATGTTTGGGTGTGCAGTAGGTTAAGCATCTGCCTTATGCTCAGATCATATTCCTGGAGTCCTGGGATCGAGTCTGTCTGCGGGTTCCCTGCTCACCGGGAGGGAGCTGCTTCTCCCTCTTCCTCTGCCCCTGCTTGTGCTTCTCTCTCTCTCTCTCTCTAGCTTGCTCTCTCCCAAATAAATTTAAAGAGAGAAAGAAGGAAAGAAATAAATGACCCTAAGAATACAGAGATGAGGAATGAAACAGGATCTCTGACCTCACAGCATTTCTAATCTCCCCCATAAGAGGCTCATAGGAATGTGCAGTTGCAGTGGAGTCCCATAGAAGTGGGTCCCACCTCTAAATAAGGCCCAGAGGGACACAAAGCTAGATCATGCCACGTGTTGGAGAGACAAAAATGATATGAGGAAGGCAAGAAAGTCGTCAAAAAAATTCGAGTTGGTATTTGAGTTGGGTCTGGGAAAATGCATCAGTTGAAGCCTAGCTGAGAAGGAGAACATTCAAACAGAAGAAAGAACATCAGCAAAAGCAGGCAGCTGAGGCAGGTCCCGCTGGCTTGGTGACCTGTTGGGTGTTGGGGGAAGGATGTGAGATGCCAGTGTTGAGGGAAAGGATTGGAAAGATCCTTAAGGGGCCGAGCATGAAGGATCTACATGCCATGCCTCGCTAGGTTTGGGATTTTTATCCTAAAGGAAACGGGGAGACACGGAAGGATTTTACACACTGTGAGGAGATTTGGGGGTGGGGAGAGTTACTATGGCAGCTGAGGGTCTATGCTTACATATTTTTGTGATCATGTAATTCACATTTCCCTCCCCTCAGTACCCATTAGGATACTGATCGTCAGTTTTGTCCAACATGATAAGCGCCCCAACACAGTTGATGGTAGGGATCTCAAGAGTATTTATGGAATAAATGGAGAAGGTGAGATTAGAAATAGGAGGCAACTGAAATAGTCCAGTGGGGACTGGGGGGAAGGGGTGGCGGGGTGGGGGGGGATAACTAGGATCTTTCCATCATGGCAGTGGCCACAGGGTTGGAGACGGATAGGAGAGACAACAGGGAGTGTACCCAGTGAAGTAGTGAGGGTAATGGAGGACTTGGAAAACAAGGGAACAGTGTCAGTCTTGGGAGATTCTATCCTGGGTGACTTGATAAATGGTGGGTGCCACCGACAGAGCGTGGGGGAAAGTGGGGGTTGTGCAGGCTCGTGCACACAGGAGGTGGATCGTCTGCACTCTGACGGAGAGAGGGAAACCAATGTCAGCTCCGATCATTTTCTTTCTTCTTTTACACTTTTACAAAGAAATAAAAAATCGGAGAAGACATTTGAATGGAGATCATTGTTCCCCATGAATAAAAGGTTCTGATACGTATATTTTAAAAGACTAATGCCACAATGGTGAGCAACATTTGAAGGAAAAGAAATATGGTAATTGGGAAGGAATAGAAGAAATTTTTTTTTTAAAACCTAAGACAGAAACATTTGAAAAATTTTGACATAATGGGAGGAAATTATGGAGGAATGAATTATAAATGTGAGATGAAATTTGTGTGAAAGCAGCATCATAAGGAAGAAAGAGTGAAGAATCTATTTAATAACGTTTTGACCTAAAAATGGTGACTAGGCATTGCTTTAAGATAATGGGTGCTGTCAAACTTCCAGTGGGAGCAATTTTCCAAGCCTTTTCAGTTAATAAAGGTCTGAATCCAAATTAGGACGCCCCTGTTCAGAGAACCCAGAAGGTGTCCTAGTGCAAGTAGAAGGTCTTGCATGTCACATTAAGGGAGTCCTGATCCCACCAGATTTTAGCAACTTTTAAAATGAAAGTCTAAGTGCTGTGTCTGGAATTCTGCTTACCTTTAACGACTCAAATAAGAGATTCAGACCCTCTTTCAACTACAGGTACCAAGTGATGACCATCTCAACATTTTCTTCTGATTTTTTAAAAAGTTCCTGGCCAACCTTTATTTTTCTTTAAAGAATTTATACACATATACCTTCTCTGGAAAGGTTGCTCTCGTTTTTTGAAAGAAAAGTAATTGAAGTTCCCCTTCATACCTCTAACTCTCTCTCTGCCCAGCCCCCTCACAATGGACGTTCAAGTCTCCATAAATTACAGAATAAATATTGAGCAGCGCAATCCTGTTTACTGTGGGAGCAATGCTCTGTGTGACCATCCATTCCTGCCGCAGGTTGTACTCTGTGAAATGATTCCCGTCCGTGCCTTGTAGGTGCGGATGTGGGGCAAATGGATATGTTTAGTGATGACGGTACAAGTCCTGCCTTTTTCTTAGCCTGTGACATCATAGCTCCTAATCAATGACATGATTTCTGGACGACCATCACCTGTGCCCGTTTTTACTTTGAATACAATCAGAATAACCCAGAAAACTCTAGTATCACCGTCACTTCCTGAGATCCGCTAAACACAAAACATGATGATACGGGCCCCAAAGAACCCCACATGAAATTCCTGCAGTAATAAATTTCTATCGCCCATATTTTCACAAGGAGAACTTTGTGAGCAAGTGTAATCCCAACCAGCTTAACTCCACACAGTCTTTCCCAGCAACGTTAAGAGCATTTTATGAAGTGGCAGGATATAAAGCATCAAGAACAGAAGGAGCAGGAAATTTTTTCTTCCCCAGCACTGGGAAGGAGGTTTTGAAAGGTGAATCATCAAATGGGCATCAGCAATAACTCTGTCATCTGTCAACTGGGATTTTTACTGAAGTCAGACTAACTAAGCACTTGGCACCAAACCAGTCTGGACCTACCTCCAGGACCATAGGCCCCAGGGGAGACATAGTTCAGGACTCAAATCAAAGCCCCTGCATAACTCATCACCACTTTTTACATGAATTAATTACCCTTTCATACATCTTATACTGCCGATTGAGGAATTGTTGGGTGTATTAGTCCGGAATCTCCAGAGAAGCAAAACCAACAGGGTGAATATAGATATAAATATACATAACATACACATGTATGGCCTATGTATGCAGTCTGAGCCCAAAGGCTCTCTGCTTGCAGAATTCCTTCTCGCTCTGGGAAAGTCAGCTTTTGCTTTATTCAGATCTTCAACTGATTGGGTGAGGCCCACCCACATTATAGAAGTAATCAGCTTTATTCAAAGTCTACCAATTTATAAGTTAAACTTACCCAAAAAAACAACTTCACAGCAACATCTGGAATAATGTTTGACAAAATATGGGTACCGTGGCACAGCTGGGATATATAAAATTAACCATTATATGAGTTATGTTAGTTATGTCGTTTATTTGTTTGATTCATTCATTTATTTTTCCTGGATGAACTCTGACGATACTCATATTTTTCAATTGAAAATTATCTTAAATGAGTGATAGGGAAGATCCCAGAGAAAAATCTAGAGAAGTTAATTGAGTTCCAGCTTTGCGTTGAGCCCTCTGCTGGGTACCTCATAAAACTTCCACTCAAACCCACACCCACATTTTGAAGTCGGTGTCATCTTACCCATCTTTCAGACCCCAAACCTAGGACTTGGGTAGGTTAAGTGATCTTCCCAAGGCCACCTGAAGGTGAGGAGGGACATAGGAATATTACCTCAAGTCTCTCTGACTGAATTGCCCTATCATACCTCCAATATGGTACACTGTTGACAATGTTCTACAGAAGAGCCCTCACTGTATATGTGTACCTAGAATATTTTAACACTGCCATATTGCTTCTTGAGATGTCTGCCTCACTCTGAGGACAGCAGATATGTTTAGTAGACCTAAGCCCCATGATCAAGACATTACATGACACAAACAATGACAAAGTTAATGATACATGACTGAGAAATCACAAATTCTGATCTGTGCTCTCATTCGTGACCAGGATAGTTACTTATTCATTCACTTTATTATCTCTTTGCTCATTCCAGATGTCACAAGAAAGTGGCCTGAGGGCTAAATTTGATTTGCAGACAAGTTTTATTTGAACCCCCTACCCTCAGTCCTGCACTGTGTTTTGAATGTTTTTAGTTACCAACATTTCAAAGATCAAGAGCTTTCACATCTTTAAAAAAATAAATCTATGGAAAGAACCTAGATGTCCATCAACAGATAAATGGATCAAGAAGATGTGGTATTGAAAGACCCGCGGATCCCCTTACCCAAGAATTCAACACTGCCACAGGATGCAAACAGCAAGAGGTTCTTTATTGTTACGCAGGCGCCTGCGGGTGGTCAGCGCGCGCCTGCGGGTGGTCAGCAGCTCCTGCTAGCTGAGCAAACCTGGCTGGGGTGGTGCAGGATTTTTATAGACAGGTACAAACAAGTCCCGGATGGGACGGGGCCGATTGGCTGACAATTTGAACATTTGAAAAAAGGCATACTTGGTGTTAGCGGATTGGCTTTGGAAGACCCCCTCGCGCGAAGAGAAAGGCAGGAAGGGGAAACAAAGAGGGGAAGTTTAACCTTATTACTCAGCAGAAAGACATCCTGCCTACCTGACTGTGCAGCCCCCTGTCTACGTGACCTACGTGACCATGCAGCCCCCCTTGCCTATGTGACCATGCCTCGGCTATTAGGAGAAGGTATCTTGTTCAAACAGGAGACAAGTGTCATGCCCTAAAAGCCAAGCAGTTACAGAAAGGCAAAAGAGCAGTTACATTGAATTCAACCCTGGGGGAAGGGTCTTTTCACTGCAAGGGGAGGAGGGGTACTCTTACACAACAAAAGAGCAGTTAATTAGTTAACGACGAGGGGGGGGGTCTTTCAGTATATATACACAATGGAATACTATGCAGCCATCAAAAGAAATGAAATCTTGCCATTTGCGACAACATGGATGGAACTAGAGCGTATCATGCTTAGCGAAATAAGTCAAGCGGAGAAAGACAACTATCATATGATCTCCCTGATATGAGGAAGTGGTGATGCAACATGGGGGCTTAAGTGGGTAGGAGAAGAATCAATGAAACAAGATGGGATTGGGAGGGAGACAAACCATAAGTGACTCTTAATCTCACAAAACAAACTAAGGGTTGCTGGGGGGAGGGGGTTTGTGAGAAGGGTGGTGGGATTATGGACATTGGGGAGGGTATGTGCTTTGGTGAGTGCTGTGAAGTGTGTAAACCTGGTGATTCACAGACCTGTACCCCTGGGGATAAAAATATATGTTTATAAAAAATAAAAAATTATTTTAAAAAAATTAAAAAAATAAATCTGTTTCCTGGTTTTCTTGCAGCTTCAGGAGATTTGGCAACACTGGGTCGCAATTCCCACACGACAAAGGGACGCAGTAGGAGCAAGCACTTCCAAACAGATTTTGACTCTATTTCATCCCAGTGCCCACCTGGCTCACTTTGCTTTTTATGTTTCCATCCTGCATATCCCCTCTGCCCTTTCGAGTATTTATATTCCACTCCTTGGGGGAAAAAATGTGTGGAGGTAATGCTGAGACTGGGACAGAATAAATTTTCTTCACAATTCAGAATGTCAGTGAATCCAATAGGACCAAGAAACTATTTTGATTCCTTTGTTTTTAGGACATTCTCAGGGCCCATGAATCCTAGGTTGAACCTCTTGCTTCTGCTCTCTAACCTGAATAATATCAGAGAGCTCTTAACTGAAGACCTCAGGGAAACTTGTTCTTTTGTTGAATAGCTACAATTCTTAGGAAACTTCTCATTAAATTGCCCCCCCATAAAAGCTTCCATCCACTGGTTCTACCTCGAGTTCAGTCCTTGGGAGCACTTTTCACCTGACAAATATCAAATATTTGGGGGCAGCTCTCCTATCTCCTCTAAGCCTTAAGCACCTGACAATTCTCACAAAAAGCTGCCTGTGTCCCCCACAGAGGAATGCGCCTGGTTTCAAAGTGTGCGACATGGTCAGTGATGTAGAACTCCATCAGAAGTGGGGGGGAAGGATGCCTGCAGATCTCCTCTTTTTATATTATTATATCTTAAAAATGTGAAGTTCTGACAATGAAAGATAATCTTCCAAGCTCGCAGGACTGGATTCCCTGAGGTTTTTACGCAGGAGGATGCCTTAGTGGGTAGAAACTGTGTCTCCACCTCTGAACTACAGAAATGTTCTGGAAGTTTCCAGCTTCCCAGTGTGCTTTGGATACTTCAGCCTTGTTGATAAGTATGTGTTCTCATAACCTAAATTCGGTTCAAAAGAGAAAGTCAATTAAAGGGTTTTATTTACTTATGGAACACAAGGAATAGCATGGAGGACATTAGGAGAAGGAAGAGAAAAATGAAGCGGGGGAATCAGGGGGGAAGACAAACCATGAGAGACTGTGGACTCTGGGAAACAAACAGGGTTTCAGAGGGGAGGTGGGGTAGAGGGCTGGGTGAGCCTGGTGATGGGTTATTAGGGAAGGCACGGATGGCATGGAGCACTGGGTGTGTTATACCCAAACAATGAATCATGGAACACTACATCAGAAACTAATGATGTACTCAACAGTGACTAACATAACATAATTTTTAAAAAATGAAAGGGAAAAGAATGTTTTTTTTTTTTAAAAAAAGGAATCGAAGATGACAAATTCTGAATTTCCTCTAATTTTCCAGGGGCGAATCTCAAGAGCATATGTGTTTGTGCTATCAAAAGGAGCGTTACCCCACATTAAGATACTTGCCAGACAGACTGAGCACCAAAGATAGCCCTGTCAGGGGAGGACAGGTATAAATTTCTATGGGCAGGAGGGGTACAGTAGAGGTGTGAGAGAGGGGCAAGAAGATAGTCACTGCCTTCTGTGTGTATAATTTCACATAAGACAAACAGGTGTCTAGTTTTCAGTTTCTAGTTACTGTTTTGCAGCCCTTAGGAAGTTAAAAATCTAAGAAAAACAAAGATGGCGATGTTTTAAAATATAACTTGTACACAACAGAAATCAATGTTAGAACAATTTGTGGAGTCTCTCATTATACAAAAGTTTCAGATTTTGATGAAAGGAGAAAAGTTTAGTATGAATTAATAAAAGCTTCTTTCTAGTTGGAAAGAAAACATCAGAGTGAAGTCTCTCAGGCAAAAGTTGGGTGACCATAACCTTTTCTCTTTCAACAGATTATCTGCTGGCTACTGCTAGAAATAACTATCAAAGACAATTTAAAGATTAAAAAAAAAAAAAGTCTATGTGAATTAAGAAGAAGAATCAAGGCACCAAGTTTCTTGAGTGAAGTATATTGTAGCTCCTGAACCAAAGCGTTAACGGCTAGGATCTCAAAAAGACATAGCAAACAAATCAGGTTATATAACTTTCATTTTCTGATAGCAAATGTCTGGCACTAAATTTAGCAGGAAGGTACTGGCCATCTCTGAGATTCAGAGAGGTCAAGGACATACCTAAGCTCACACAGCCAGCAAGTGGTAGAGTCAGGACTTAATGTCAACATGCCTGACTCCAAGGAACTATAGTAATCTCAACTGTGTTTGGAATTGCAGAGAAATGCCAAGACTCAATTCTAGGACTTTTCTTCATACTATGATGGAAACTGACTCTCCTTCATAGGTGCTGGCATAATGTGAGACTCAGGTTCCAGGATCCACCAAGGTAAGTCTAAGAATAAAGGAAACATGAGGAAAAAGAACAGGAGCAGCTGCCCAATCCTGGGAGTGCCGCTCACACAGTTTTCCATATAACAGGAATTTCACAACACAGAGGTCCTGACTCCGAAACTGATCTGATGACATCACGTAAGCACCAAATAAAGCCCCTCCAAAACCATTCCTACTCTTGAAGTTAGTCAATTTCAATTATGGGAGCCAATAAGTTTTCTTTTTCACTTAAGGTAGGTCTTAAAGTATGTGTAATTTATACAGTTCCTTTATAAGCCTCTCATAAACACTTAAACAAGGTAATGGATATAGAGCGTCTAGCTTGTGTTGACGATGTAATGGGCACAGTTTAACGTTACCTCCCTTCCTCTCCCAAATGTTTCTACTTCATTAAATCCTCACTTAAATTGGACCCTATACATTAGTTACTAGTAATTCCAGTAAATGTGATTAATCAGTTGATTACCATTTCTTCTCTGCTACTGTAAGGGTCTTCATCTACTTCTGCCATCTTCTGCTCAGTTTCAGAAAGAAAGTAAGGGAGGGAAGAAAGGGGGAAGGAAAAAAGGAGAGAAGGAACGAAAGAAGGAGAGAAATGGGGAAAGGTAGGAGGAATAGAAAAGAAAAAACAATCAGCTCAGAAAACCTCCAGGCATATGCACAATCTCTCTCTCACCTGCCTCTACCTATGTTGGAAACATGAACTCAGAGTTTTAGAATAAAATATGCATTCCCCTGTATTCATCTGAATTATTTGGCTGAAACTAACAGAAACAAATTCAAAGAATTAAAAAAAAAAAAATTAAAGGTGATTTACTGGATCACAGCACCAAAGCACAAAAAGGAAGGAGTAGAGTGTCTCTAGGAGCACGGGATTGAAATAAGGTAAAGCATTCTCACTGTCTAGATTACATCCACTCCCCATCTCATCCACTCCACTTCTACCCATTTCTCATATCAGCTTCTGTCTTCACTGACTTTACCCTATCAGGTATCTTCCATACTCTGGGGTATCTGGCAGCTTTGAAGTCATGTCTCTGCATGTCATGGCCCACGGGAAATAGAAAGCTCTTCCTTTCAACCTTTCAACTTCAGCAAAGAGCACTGATTATATATGCTTGGTTCACAGACCCACTCACTGGTTAGGCCAGAGAGGTAACGGCCACTTCTTTTTTTTTTTTTTTAAGATTTTATTTATTTATTTGATAGAGAGAAATCACAAGTAGATGGAGAGGCAGACAGAGAGAGAGAGGGGAAGCAGGCTTCCTGCTGAGCAGAGAGCCTGATGCGGGACTCGATCCCAGGACCCTGAGATCATGACCTGAGCCGAAGGCAGCGGCTCAACCCACTGAGCCACCCAGGTGCCCCAGTAACGGCCACTTCTTACAAAATCAGGCTGAGTAGAAGAGGACCAGTTAGGGGAGTGGATGCTATTAACCAAGAAGAGATGCTGTATGGAAACAACAGTTGTTCCCCACATCTATTTTTGTCTCCTGGAGCTTGGAGCGAGCCTTAGACTTAGGTGGCCGACACATGCTCTCTCTCTCTGCAGTGAGCCCCGTCAGGGTCTGAGTCTACAAAGTCAAAGTTGTCTTGCAAGCCTCATGCAAAGACAGATACAGAGAGACTCCCTAAAACCTCAAACCCCAAAACCCACAGGCCAGAACATCTCCAGGAAACAAAAAAGATGCATTTTTATTATTCCTACTCTTGCCCAAGTTTCTAATTCTTATCCTGGAGGTTAAAGGAAATGAAATTGTTGACTGACAGGTATGTCTGCCAAACCTCTATCCCAATACAACCAGTCATTTCACTACATCTCAGTCCTGTGGGTCTATGTCACCCAACTCTTGTGTTTGTTCATTTTCACCTCTCTGAGGACTGGCCCCATATTTTCCCCTACCATGCCCCTCCAAGGCTCTTCCTGGAGGAAGCTGCGAGAAAAGAATATCCAAAGAAGCCCGAATGAGTGGCTTTAGCTCATGCTGATACCTGTCAGGACAAGCCAGGTCTTCATTTCCTCATTGTCAGCTCATTTGAACTGTGGGCATAGTAATAAATAGGGAAAAAATGACCTATAGCACAAACATGTTGTGGACTAGCTTCACAATGTAATTTAAAAGAAAGATAGGAAGATAAAATATATATTTTTAAAAAATAGAAAATAGATGCTTCTTAAATCAATATTCAAGCGCATGATATCAATCTAATATACAATCATGGCAATGTTTTCTTCCTATAGTTTTAAATCTTTAAAACTTTGAAAAAAGAAAAGTAAAACACCTATAATCTACCACCCAGCACAATTACTTTAATTCTTATAGGTGTTCATTCAGTCTTAGACATCAATTTTAAGTTTAACTAGGGGCTCCAGGGTGACTCAGTCAGTTGAGCATCTGACTCTTGATTTTGGCTCAGATCATGATCTCAGGGTCAATGAGGATTGAGCCTCATGTCGGGCTCTGCCTTCAGCGGGGAACCTACTTGAGATTCTCTCCCCGCACCCCCCTGCCATCCCCATGCTTTCTCCCTCTCTCTCAAATAAATAAAGCTTAAATAAAATAAATTGCCATAACTTTATTTTTGATACCACTTAATTTCATTCAAAACCAATCTTAGACAATTTTGTGAAAATACATGGTCTCACTGGTAATCACGCATGGTAGCAAAACAACATCTTTTCTGTGTTAGCATGCTGGTGAATACATAGCTTAATCTGCACAATTCCTAGCTTCAGGCAAAAAATTGGGCAAAAATATATAGAACCAAAAGGTGAAGGTTAGAAATATCAGCAGGAGGATTTGATTTCACTTGAAACTTTTTTCAAAGAGGCGTACAATCACATACCCATCAAAGTGTGGTTCGCAAGTGTGCGTAGGGCCATAGAGGTCTCTTCCAGTCTTATCTCTAACGGTGTCAGGAATGGGATTGTAATCAGATGAGGCGTGATATTGATTGTGCCTAGTCTGAAAGCTGAATAAGTGATCAAAAGTTTGAACCATATGGAGGGCTACTGGTTTGTATCCTAAAGGAACATTCTGGGTAAAAAAATGACTTGTTCCTGCAGTCTAGGCTAGTCTGCCTACTGGCTGTGATTATCTGTCTTCCTGCCTGGCTCCCTCTGTAAGGAATAAGAACTTCGAGAGCTGGGGTGGCCGTTCCATCATCTCTGTCTATTACTTTGTCCATAGACCCAAGGACTCAGTGTGGTCTGGCTCCTGGTGTTTTGGCCTCTTCGGGGCACATATACAAGCATCTCAAACTCATCAGTCCAACACCCACCTCTTTATTCACCCCATTGAACTGTTCCTCTCCCATTTGGCCCCATGTTACCATCTCAGTCCTCGACAGCTTATTATTCAAACCCCTCAGGCCAAATCCTATAAATATCCTTAATTTCTCTTTTTCTTTCCTTTCTAAACAGCAAATCTACCTAAGTCTACCTTCAGAACCCATCAGAATCTACTACTGTTCACCACCTTACTGCTATTCCCTTGGCCCAGGATGATACCAATAGTCTCCTAACTAGTCTCTGGGTCTCTGACTTTTCTTCCACTCCCTTCCCAACCAGCACAGCTTGTTCTCAACACGGAACCCAAAACCTAAGTCAGATCATGTCACTCCTCTGTCCCAAATCTCCCATGGTTCCTCATCTCCTCCAGAGGAGAAGCCAAAAATCCTTTCAGTGGCCTGCAAGACTCTTCATTATCTGCCCCCAATATCTCTCGGATCTTCTGCCACTCTGCCCTTTCTCGGGGCAAGCCAGCCACACTGAGTTCCTGGATTCTCCTTGAATGTGGCGGGCACATTCCCGCCTCAGGAATTTTACTCCGTTTCCTCGGTTGAAACACTTTGTACCCAGGTATTTGTATGACTCACTTCTTCACCTCCTTTAGGTCTTTGCTCAAGTGCCCCCTTCTCTGGAAAGACTTCCCTGGCTTACTCAGTTTAAAAGCACAACTCCCTAGCACCCTTCCTACTTAATTTTTCTCCATTACCCCCATGATCATTTGATATAGTCTATAGCTTAATTATTTATCACCTATTTATTTTCCTTTACTAGATGTTCAGCTTGACAAGGACAGACAGTTTCTGGGGAGTTTGCTGCTTTATCCCTACTTCCTGACCCATGTTACTAATTATGTCTTTTGAAAGGAAAAATGGGGGGCACCTGGATGGCTCAGTGGGTTAAGACGCTGCCTTCGGCTCAGGTCATGATCTCACGTCCCGTCCCGGGATGGAGTCCCGCATCGGGCTCTCTGCTCAGCAGGGAGCCTGCTTCCTCCTTTGTCTCTCTCTGCCTGCCTCTCTGCCTACTTGTGATCTCTCTCTGTCAAATAAATAAATAAAATCTTTAAAAAAAAAAAAAAAAGAAAGGACAAATGGTTGGTTGGATAGATAGATGGAAAGGTGGGTGGGTGGATAATTGAATGACTGAACTAATGAATATATTAGGTCATTTCAATTTAAATTATATAAAAAAAAATAAGTCACATCAAAATACCCTACCCAAATTTCAGGGTAACTTAGTATAAGAACTGATCTCAATGCTTGGCTGTCAGACTAAAAAGCCAGTGTTCTTTCTATCCCGCTAATTTCAAAACACACTCTAGATTAAACTTCAGATTTGGAAAAGGATTAGGATTAAATGATTTGGGTGAATAATCACCTCTTTGTACATGGCAATTATGACAAGTAAGCAAGTAAAAATATTTAGGACAGAAAATGTATCCTAATCAGTTTTCAGGACACAAAACAGATTAAAATTCCAACCAACTAACCAGAAGAAAAGGGAGAGAGATAGAAAAAATATATATACTGAAAGATGATTGTTCTTGTCTGGCTTTCTAGCCTCATAAAAATTAATCAAATTTTCCTTTTTTTTTTTTTACTCTACACTGCAGGGATAGAGACTATGTGCAACTCAGTGTCATCCTTCCCAATTTCTGATCAATAATATTTCATGGCTTGCAGGATTAGTAGAGACTACAGTTGGTTTCTCAGGGACATGACTAATAAGCAAGAGGAGCTGACAGATGGCTTTAATGCAGATGACTGCCTGAAAAGAGATGGTCTTCAGAGAACACGTCAGATCTTATCATTTCATGATAGGATGATGTTTTTTATTGGGGTGAAAAGGAGAAACTATATTGGTCTGAATCTTTTGCTTTGTCTCTTTGAGAATAAAGGCAGGAAGCATGTTGCCAAGATATCTATAGTTTGTGGTGCAGGCTTGGATCTGCCCCTGTCCCCCCCACCCTAACCATCAGTCATTCCTCTTTGCTGTACAAGTTGGGATTGTCCCTCCTCTCCAGAGAGCTGCTCTTAGAGCCATGTTAGTCTAAGGCTTGGAACTAATGAGTCTGTCTTGACAGCAAGGTAGGATAAAGATCATGGGAATGATTACTGTTTCAAAGCTAAGAGAGAAGATGAACATGAAAGTAGCCGCCCCCCCCCTCCCGTTTTATCATCATGCAGCTCTGGATTGTGTCTGTGAAGCAATGTACTATACAGGGTAATTGGGAGGAACTGGAGAGACAGGTATACAGGAGTGATTATTGCTTCAAAGCCAAGGATGGGGAGATGGCAAGAAAGTGAGTACATGGAGTTATTACTTTGTGTGCTTTTTTTTTTTTTTTTTTTAACATTCTGTGATTTTGTATTGGGAACTAACAGAAGTGGGGAGAACTGAACAAGTCTATGACTATTATTTTCAAAAATGTGCTAAAATAGCCAAAAGCAAAAGGGTAAAAATATGGCATCTCTCAGTTCTCCGGGATGCTTGCTTTAGTCCAAATTTTCATAAAAAGCTTTTAGGCTATTACACTGATTTATCCATATATAAATGCTACTATTTTGTAGTCTTTTATTAACAACTGAGAAGAATTCATTTTCCCTCCATCTCCCTGCTCCCACACACAAATATATTTTTGTTGCAGGTGTTTGGGTTTATCTTGTATTTTCTCTGCTTTTCCACTTTCCCCCATCACTTAAGACTCCCCTCACACCACATTCATAGATTGTAGCGAATTTCAGTTGTGTTCTCACTCAGGAGAAAGGATCTAATTTCAGCAGACAACTGCTCTTAGAATTGTGAGAAGGGATCTCTATCCTAGAGCTAATTATTTAGGCATTAGTGTAAGTGCTTATCCTTCTTGAAACATTCTCCATCAACTTTACTCTAGACAAGATTTCATTGTAAATCTACTGCTTTTACCTGTTACACTTATGGGTGGCTCTTGCCAGCCACTGAACCCGAAGACACTTGCTTACCTGAGGGCTCGCTGCTAGTGAGTCATCTTACTGAAAGATGTCCAGACCTTCCTTGCTTAACTCTCAAACCACCTGCTGTCCTTTCCTACCTCACTTCTGATGACCTTATCTCTCATTAGCATTACTAGAGGAAATGAGATACTTTTTTGTTTTTAAAGATTTTATTTATTTACTTAAGAGAGAGAGAGAGCGTGAGAGGGGAGAGGGTCCGAGGGAGAAACAGACTCCCTCCTGAGCAAGGGAGCCTGATGCGGGGCTCCATCCTGGGACTCCAGGATCATGGCCTGAGCCAAAGGCAGTCACTTAATGAACTAAGCCACCAGGAGCCCCAGAAATGGGTTATTTTTAAGACACTACTGTAACATCTCATGAGGGAAAATAGTGGAGCCCTCTTACCGTATTACCCATTACCTTTATCATAATATTTCAGATCATGAAATAATGGTGTGGTGGACTGTAAGGAGCAGTGGCCTTAGAGTCGGATCTAAGTTCTAAGAGCAGACAAGCCCCCACCTGGCTCTTTACCCTTAGCCAAATCATTGACATTATAGGCTTTAGTTTTTGTAGCTAATTATATCAGATCAGGTTTTTCCAAGAAGTATGTCTTACAAAAAACTAGTGTCATGTAGTAAAAACATTTTTTCAAGTTTAGTATTTCATTTCATTCAACAAAAATTTACTGAAGGCCTTCTGTATTCTAGGAAAATAAAATCAGACAAATGATCCTGAGTGCCCTGTGAAGAGGGGGGGGAAAAAAAAAAGCCAGAACACACAGAAGACAGGGCAAGTGATGGTGGAAAATGTCATGACAAGGTAAAAATACTAGAGAACTAATATGAGAGAAGAGGTCAGAGCAATATTTGAGAAGATGCTATGTGAAAACTTTCAAAGACTAATCTGAGCCAACAATCCAGAGATTCAAGAAACCTAGTGCATCTAAATAGAATACATTAAAAGAAACTTCAAGCTTAAATGCATTATAGTAAAATTGTTGAAAATCAACAAGCAGATAAAGATGTCAGGAGAAAAAAAAAAAAACAAAAACAAAAACAAAAAACAACCCAGATTGTAAACAAAGAAAGCAATTAGACAGTTAATTTCTCAGTACATCGGTAGAATCCTGAAAGTGGTGGAATGACACCTTCAAAGTCCTCAAAGAAAATGCCTGCCGATCTGAAAGTATATATCCTGTGAAACATCTTTCAAGAAAAGAGTAAAAATTGGGGCAACTGGATGACTCAGTTGGTTAAGAATCTACCTTTAGCTGAAGTCATGATCCCAGGGTCCTGGGATCGATTCCCACATCTGCCTCCTTGCTCAGCAAGGAGCCTGATTCTTCCTCTCCCTCTGCAGCAACCCCTGCTGGTGGTCTCTCTATCTCTCTCTCTCTCTCTCTGTGTCAAAAAAATAAATAAAACCTTAAAAAAAAAAAAAAAGTAAAAATGAAGACATTTACAGACCTAAGAGAGTTCATCGTTAGCACACACCCATTAAAGGATCACCTCGAAAGTATTCAGGCAGAAGGAAAGCGATTCTAGATGTAGGCTTTGAGATGCAGGATGGAATAAAGGGAAGCAAAATTAATCAACATTGATTGTATCAAGCAGTGATAATAATGTCAACTTTTTTAAAAGTAATTTAAAAATACAACACAATGACCAATGTCAAGAGAGGGGCAAACGGAATTCAACTTTGAAGAGAACTGGTATTACTGGAAGGAGGTTCAATATTCTGACTAATTTTAAACTTCAGTGATTTAAGTATATCTGGTACAATTCTAGGAAAACCACTAAAAGAAAGCAACAGCACATGTAACTTCCAAATTAGTGGAGGGAAAAATAGAAGATAAAAATTACTCATTCAATTGAGAATAAAAGGCAAGAAAGGAAAAGGAAAAAAAACAACCCCAGAATAGTCCCTGGCACATAGTAGTTTTAAAATATTGGCAGGATGAATGGCTGCATTCATGAAGGAAGGGCTGGGTGAATGCAGTGTTGACATTCCTCTTCTGAGGATACCAGGTAAGAAAGAAAGCCGTTCTGGGATACCGCCTAGGTTGGAAGTTGTGATTCAGAGATAAACGAGTCTGCTAAAGTGGCACACATCGGTATTTGTCCTGAAATGTACATAGCCCCTTTGAAATCTTGCATGTGAATCCTTTTTTCCCATATCTCTGAGTTCCCTTCCCCTTGAGGTGAGTCAGCTAAAAAGGCACCATCTGCATTCCACAGCTCTGATGTGTGTGTGGTGGCACCCCAGGATTTCCCCATTCCCCACGTGTTTAGGCAAAAGTCATTTTAATTTTTCACTTCATTTCAGTATTTCTGAATGCTACTTACCACGTAAGATTGCATTTTCAGACTGCCTTGATCAGTAAAGGATTTTCCGTTGTGCTGGTCCCTCGCTCTACTAGATCCCCAGGCGGAACAGCTGCAAAACTTAATCTAGCTTTTGGTAATGAATTCATTCATCTTATTTGTATGCAACTCAGGCAGACTAACCCCAACTTTAAAGGAAAATGAATGCTGATCTTTTTAAAGAGAGTGAATATGGAGCAGCTGGATCCCTAAGAGGCTCCAAGAGATTGAAGTTGTTCAAGTCTCACCTCCCCACCGCCCAGCCCGAAAGCCGCACAATCAGAAAATGATTTGACCATCCAGTCAATCAAAGATGCTGCACAAACCTCACTCCACCAGGCTGATGAGCAAGACGGACTTCTCCCAGGATGGTAAAAATCAGCAGCTCTGCTCAGCGTCTTCATCCTTCTGAGCCTCAATTTGCTCATCTTTGAGTAGGATGCGTTCAAACATAAGCATCTATAACCCTGCTTCTCACAGTTTTGGATGCATCAGAATTACCCAGTGTTGTGTATTGGTTTGTTGTGATTTCTCAAATCCACTTGTTTGTGACTTAAGTGACATTGTTTTGATCTCCTTGTTCAAGACTTAGGTAACGTTGTTTTGATCTAAGGGAAAATTGAGGAGGCCGTGCCAAGATGATATGGGCAGAAATGTTGTCCTACTGAACGCGTTTTCATACGACTGTGCGGAGGAGCTACTATGACATAAGGCACGTTCAAATTTTAAATACCCAGAATCGATGAGGACTTACCAAGAATGTTGCCTGGGCAAGGCCACTCTTTGCTGATCTAAATAACTCTCCCAAAGATCTTGAGATACTTGTTCCTGCTGTAGCCAGGGCTCTCTCGGTCTGCAGGGTTGTTAGAGCAGGCAGCAGACTCAGGCAGGAAGGGACATCTCTTTCTGCTTAGCAGGGCTACTCCTTGTAGGCAATGGTGCAAGCCATGTTGGGGGTCACTGGAGTAACAGTAACCTTTGGAGTAGCCCACCCTGCCTTCCAACCCCCATGCCATCACCCACTAGAGAGTGCCCCCAAAGCAAGGGACAGCCAAAAGCTGACACCCAGCTTTTGAGTTGGAAGGACTGATTCTCCCAAGAACGACCATGGAGAAAGAGACACCTCAACTATGTTTGGACATTCTTTCATCTCCTCTTTGCCTAGAACAATAATGCAGTTACTCTCTCATTGGTCTGGAGTGTTATTTCTTTATTGGCTCATCAGGAGACTTTACCCTATGTGCTTCTGGCTCGTGAAATATTATTGCTAAAAATTATAATTCCCGCAGTCAATCTGTGCGAGCTGAATTACTGGCAAAGACAGATCTCAGTCTCTGGGCATAATGTGCCCCATGAAAATATCCAGAGAGCTTGTGAAAATACAGACCGTGGGGCTCATTCCCAGAGGTTCTGATGTGGTAGTTCTCAGGAGCAGCCCAAGAATGCATATTTCTAACAAGTTTCCAGTTGATGGTGATGTTGCTGGTACACAGACCGCACTTTGAAGACACTGACCTTTAAAGCTCCTTTTAGCTTCATTACTGCCCTCTAGAGTAGTGCAAAGTTCAAGTTATAGAAACTTGTATTTTAATGTTAACTTTATATGTAAAATAACTTCTGCTAATTTTTATAAGCACATGTATTATCGGACTGTGTTGATGCACCGTAGTTAACAACAAGCTATAATAATCTCATCATTTGCCTTTGGCAGTTGACAAAGAACCTTGGTATACATTTTATTTTTCTCTTCAAGTGAACATTTAATATGCACGGTCAGTCTCCCAAGTATGCAGTAAAAGTGGCCATTTATGTGTTCATGGGTACCAGAAAGAAATGTCCAATTTCAGAAATATGCTTGCTTGACCAGCTCCTTACTTCTAGAATGCATCAATTCCTCTGGAGGAAGAATGAAGTTCTATTAAAATGCAAATGTCCCAGAATATACTATAAGTACACAAACAAATGAATCTCATCAGTCAATCACCTATTATTGCAAATGATTTTCTCACATCTTTTTACAGACCCCAAATGTGATAGGAGCAAGAAGGTGAAGTCATAGGCATGATTCACCAGAGGTGGCCTCATCACGACAAGAAAAGGACACGTACATTGGAAAAGCTCAACACTGAAAAGTTCACCAACATCATCATTTCACCCAGGCCTGGACTCATCTATACATTTGGCAAAGCCTTGTCTCAGTGGGCTAAGCCAGGCCCAGTGATCTTAAGTGAAAGACTACGGAATCAAAATGAATAAAGCTCCATGATCCAGATTTGCCTAACAAAAGATGGTACTCTCAAAACTCATGTGGTTCCCTGAACATGTTACTGGACAATTATATAACAGAGTATTTTGTTGTCTGGACCATGAATTACCCATACATTTGGCAGAAAGGGTTAGGTCAATGGCTTCTGCAATCAACGAAGAAATCCAGGACCCAACCATTCTCTGTAGCACAGAAGGGAGGTAAACACTGCAGATCTTGAGGTCTATGCTATAAATGAAAACAAGCAGAATGAAATTTAGCAGTTGAGTGTTCTCCTGAGTGCTCCTTATTACCTTGTTACTTGTTTCTTTCTCTCTAACTAGAAACCATTAGAATATTTGAGAACTCCTGGGGCCTGGAATGTATCAGGCTACCTTATCCATTTGAACCCAAAAATACACTCCCTGTTACAAGCAAGGCAAATTTGTGAAAGGGGAACAAGCAAAATGTAGAGCATAAAAGAAGTTGGAGTATGCATAAATCAGACAACCAAAAACATGAGTTCCCATAAAAATAACATCACAAAAGCTTGCCTATATATAGCCAACAAAGATGGTATACTCTGTGATTTTGCCATGACATTGTATCCAGTTAGCATATCATTAAAGCAAGGTATATTTCCAAGATAACAAAATGAGCAGACATTTAATTTGATTTCAGTAAATATGGGTTAGAATCCCTGCTGCTACCTAACTGCTCTAAAATTAGATGCCAGTGACACAATCATAGGAGAAGCATATCTTTAACTCTGGGTAGCAGAGCCTTTGGGTTGCTGAGGTAGAGAGAACTGTTTCTGCTAACTGCCGTTTTGCTTTGTACACAACTCTGTTACCATGATATAAAGCCTTCAGGGCCATAAGTAGCAATTATTGCCTCCACTGTGCAAGAAGCTTGGCGTTGGACTGCCTGGGCTGGCATCCTAACTCCGCCACTGAAAGACTGTGACCTTTGGTGTCTGCTTCCTCAACTGTAAAATCAGATAACAATAGTATCTACTTAATTGTGCTATCCTAAGGATTAAGGAATTGAGTGACTAACACATGGAAAACACTGAAAACAGAGCCTGGCACACAGTAGGTGCTAAATAATTGTTAGCTATGAAAGCTGATCATCTCTGCTCTCTTTCTTCTGCAAGTCTATCCATGATAATCAATGTGTGCATGGGCTCCCCTCGGGAATGAAAATCTTTGTTCAAACAGAAACCATTCAATTAAAGAGAAAACTCTCCACCTAAAAAAATGCCAGCACGCCAGGGCCTGGGTCCCTTCAGGACACACAAGAGAAGGGACCAAGGTGGAGAAATGTCCAAAGATGGCCCACACCCCTGAGCCAGAGCAGGATCGCTCCAGATGCCCTGCAAGGTCTGCTCTAGTACCATTCAGGGGCTTCTGGATCAACCATATTACAAAATATGGGTGCAGGGGAATGACCTTTGATCAAATCCCAGACCTGCCACTTCATTGTTTTGCAGCCTTGGGAAAG
Source organism: Mustela lutreola (assembly GCF_030435805.1). Classification (NCBI taxonomy): domain Eukaryota; kingdom Metazoa; phylum Chordata; class Mammalia; order Carnivora; family Mustelidae; genus Mustela; species Mustela lutreola. Next base: position 133,214,957 of record NC_081294.1, on the reverse strand, counting down.
TGACTTAACTTCACTGAGCCTCTGTTTTTGAAGGTCTAGAATGGTGATGGCCCCACTCCCTTGTTAGTGTCGGTGCTGGAGAATGCAGCCAGCACCACGGAGCCCCACCACCCCTGTGCGCAGTGAAGGAAAGGTCATCTCCACCAGGACCCTCTGTGCTGCTGGCACATGAGCTGTGTATTTGCCCTAGGTGCGGAGACGCATTCTACCTCTACCTAGACCTCTGTGCACTCTTTTCCCTAAGTTTAATGGCCAGCAAATTTTATCACTATGGTTAATAATAACGATAGCAACCTGCAATTTAGCGCCTACCACGGGCTGCTTGCTGCTTTGCTTCATCTCTTGATCGTAGGAACCGATTATACTGGGATCTATATGCCCATAATCTATTGGCTTACATATATGAAATACATATTTATAAATAGTCTGACATATAAATGTCTCATTTGCATATGTTCAGGGGTATGTGTGCATGTAGTATGTGTGTGCGTGCATACACACACATACACACACATACAGGTGTGTAATTTTTAAACATTTTTATTTTTATTTTTTATTTTATTTTTTTAAAGATTTTATTTATTTGACAGAGATCACAAGTAGGCAGAGAGGCAGGCAGGGGAGGGTGGTGCAGAGAGCCCGATGCAGGACTTTATCCCAGGACCCCGGGACCATGACCTGAGCCAAAGGGAGAGGCCCAACCCACTGAGCCACTCAGGCATTCCTTTTTAAACATTTTTAAATGACTACTTCAAGACCTATTCTTTGGAAGCTGGGCAGACGTGGATTTCAAAGTAACTTCCCTCTCTTTGAGTTGGTATTAAAACAACCGGTCTCTCCTTTTTTGGATTCACTTGTCTCTTGATTATCTCTTCAGGCTGAACTTGGTTGTAAGGTCACATAATCTTGTTGAATCAGCTCAATTTGTTCATTTAAAGTCTTCCCATCGTTTCTACTGATGTGAGTTTAAGTGAGAGCAATTCAGACCTTGTAAGTTGGTAATGTCCTCAGGTCCTCTGGGCTCTAGATCACTGCCGAACCCTTCGACCTACCACCCCGCTCTTAGCTTTCACAGGAATGTTAATGATCAGCCCCTTGATGCTTTCTACCTATTTGTAACTCTCCTGAGTCCGTATTCACCTTAGAATGTCAGGGGCTCAGGCATTAAAATTCAGGCCCCATATAGTCCACCTACTGGTAAAACTAATGTCCATTAACCTCACCTGAAATCATATAGCTCAGAAAAGGCAGAGAGAAAGCTCCAGTTCACCAGAGAGAGGTAGCTGAAGTCCTCTAGGGCAGATCCCATATTATCTCATGGAGCCTACAGTAAAACCAAAGACCATGCCAAAGCCACAGAATTTATTTTTACTAGAATCGTGTCCTGAGCTACAATGGGCAATAGCAAGAAACTAGCAGGGCCTTGAATATTTTATGAGAAAAATGTTCTCCTCACAGTGATTGAGCTGTTCAAGCTATAACCCTACCTTCCTTGTTCCTCTGTTCCTCCTAAATATTGTAGCTCTTAAACACATATGCAATTTCTATGTTTGCCTGTCTACTTACATGTTTGAGAAAAATATTTAAATAGAGAAAAATATAAGAAATAATACTGTAAACACTGCCACAACCTATTAACATATTAGAAAAATAGCAGGGACTATTGAAAATGTTTTGTCTTAGGTGCTTTGGATTTTTTATTTTGTGAAATAAAAATAGATCACATTGCAGTCTTTGACCATTCTTTCTGAATCCATTAGCATGAATTAGCACATATAGACTTCCAGTCCATTTTTTATACTCTAACATACATATAAATGACCATTAAAAATATGCTATAGTATATATATAAATTTTAAATTTACCTAAATGGTATCATACTGTATCGTTCTGCAAGTTGATGTCTCCATTCAACATTGTGTTTTGGTGATGTATATATATAGGTATATACAGATCTAGTTCATTCTTTTTAATTCCCCAGGGTCACAGGACATATTAATATAGGAGGAAAAAAAAAAAACCAACCCTGCCCATTTTACCACCCAGGTACAAGAGGCTAGGGAGTCCAAACCACAGCCAGCATATAGCAGTGCCTTTGGGGGAAAAAAGCATCAGTTAATATCTATCAAACTGTAGTATGTCCATCATGCCCTATACTGAGCTAGATAAACAAATTTAAGTCACAAATGGGAATCTACATTGCCAATTCACGAATGACTCGGGAATGCAAATTTAATGCTTAAAATAATTAAAAGAGGATGGAATCGATTTTTAGGGTATTGCTTTAAGGATGAAATCATTTTAAAGCTGGGAGAGATCACTATGGACAGGTTCAGTTAGAAAAGTCTTTTTGGAAGAGGCAGTAGTAGAGCCAGGCAATAAAGGGTAGCAAAAAGGTTGAATACCGTAAGAGACTAGGAAAGACACAATTGATTGGTAATATCATAAAAAAGGTTTATAGGTTGGAATAAGTAGGGAGTATGTAGAATAACCCTAAACAGAGGGGAAAACAGCTATTGGAGGGAAGGTGGGGTAAATACGCAGAGAAATCTGGGAACCAGATGACAGAGCCTCTGCTTATTATCAATATGGAGCCCATTAAGGATATCCATGTAGGATGGGCTCTAACTGTTCTGTCTCCAGCTCCTAGAATGTTACAGGCCCTCTCATACCCCTGTACCTTTGAACACACTGTTCCTCAGCCAGGAATGCCATTTCTGACCCCTTCATCTTTCATCTCAGGCAGGAAACCCATGAAGCCCACCTTGAGAAAAGCCCCCTGCCCAGGATTAGGTACTCCTTCTCACATACTGTTATATCTTGGGCTTCCTTCTAGCATAGAGCTTGTTGAGATGGGTTCTAACCATGTTTAGCTGTCTTACCCATTAAATTATAAACTCATTGGGAAGAAGAACTTTGACATATTTATCTCTATCTCCAGAACGTAGCACATTGTCTGTTTCATAGAGGTACGCAATTATTGTTTGGATTAATGCCTTAATTAATGATTAATTAAAGAATTGTGTATATTCATGTAATTTTCCATATTTTGAAATATTTGTATGTAAATATTTTCCACTTAGGCTAAAAAAAGTATCATCATTTTTGTGCCTCTTGACTGTTGGAATACTTCCCACTAGAAAGAAACCAATTATAACCAATAATACATGCAATTAGTCATGAAATCATGAAAGGTAAGTCAAAGTTCTATTTGTCTTGCAACTCTGCAAAACTCCAAACCTTCTCATCTATAGAAAAGAAAAACCATGAACACTTCGATGTAACTATGACACTTCAACCAGGCCATGTCCAAATGGTTATATTGTTTAAAAAAGAAAAATATTTGAAATTTCACATAAAATCTGTTCACAGAATATTAATTTGTCCATTTATTCATTTATTCAAAAAATGTGTTTTGGGTCCCGGCCCCAGCGATACTGAGTGAATAAGCCAGATGCTCCTATTCATATGGAGCTTAGAGTCAAATGGACAGGACATACAGAAACAAAAATAATGAGGGAACAAACACAGGAAAACATCGCAGAGAGTAGCAAGCCATGAAAAAAACAAGAAACCAACGAAGAAAATCACAGGATGGGTAGGCCAACCATTAGAGGTGCAGTCAGTCATCCCATTTGAGAAGAGAATGAGCAACGTTGAGCAAGGCCCTGAGGCACGAGAACATTCCAGGCAGAGACAGAGTCCTCTGCAAAAGCTCCAAGGAGGACAAAGGCCAGGAATGCTCAAGAAACCACTAGGTCACAATTAACCAGAAGATGCGACTGAGAATGGGAAGTGACAAGCATTAATCTGAGGACACACTGTCAAGGTTCAAATCCGGGTTCTGCCACTTGCTAGCCATGTGACCTTCAGCAAGTGACTTAACCTCCTGCATCCATCATAGGGTTATGTGAGGGTTGAATTAGTGAAGTTCTAGAACACAGTCTCACACACTCTAAGTGCTTTATATATGTTTTCATTAAAACCTTTGCATATGTCAGGATTTCCCATCACACTTAAAATAATGCCCTAAGTTTTTCCCATGGCTTACAAGGCCCTCCATGATCTGGCCATTTCTCTAATCTCATTTCCTATGGCTCTCATCTTTCTTATCAGCTTCCAGTCTAGTCATTTCCCAAGTGCACCAAATCTGTTCAGTCCTCAGGTTTCCTCTGCTGTTTCCACAGTCTAGAATGCTCCTCCTCTAGAGAGGGGCATGGCTTGTTCCCATTGTTCATTGGCGTCTCCTCAAATGACCCCTCAGTCAAGAGACCTTCCCTAACACCACGGCACTCTGTCTGCACAGCCTGCTTCATTTTGCTTCCGTCACTGGTCAGGACCTGACCCTCTCTTTTCATTTCTCTGTTGAGTTGTTTATCGACTGTGTCCTCTGCAAAGACAGAGACTTCATTTTTACACTGATATCCTCACTATCCAGAAAGAAAGAAAAAAAATAGATGAATAAGTTAATGCCTAAATCACTATATGATCTCATTTAATACTGCAACTCCATCCGGGCATCATCGTCACACAGGTGAGAAGACAAAAGCTGAGCTAGGAAACCCCAGCTGTTGGTGATTTGCTGTGTCCGCTCCAGTGGTCTTCATGGCCACTGAGCCCCCTCCATGCTTGACTCCACATTACCTGTCCGCCCTGGGCCATGCCCACACAAGCAAATGAAGGCACTTGTGCCCAGCCCTTCATGATGTTTCTAGCACTTGACAGCTCCTGGCAGGGAAAAGGGAGCAGTCCCTCTCACTTCTGCCATCTTGTAGCCTACCCCAAGATGACATCCACGTCGGAAGGATACATCTCAGCTCTGTTGCATTCTTCCCTTCACCTCCCGTCTCTGTTTCCATCAGTGCCGCTGAACCACCCCTTTCTCCCCACTCCCAGCTCGTTCTCCTCTAGCTCTTTTCTGAGTGGACTCAAAGATGCAGGCCACATTGGAATGAGGGAGCTTTGAATAGATCACCTCCCTAGGTGCCTTTCCCCAGCTGCCTACAATCATCAATAAAGAGGCTACATCATTCTGCCAGCAACCTCTTGGTGGTACCTGACCTTCTGTGGTTTGATCTTTTCTCAGCCTGTCTTTGCGATTTCCTCAAACCTGGTTTCCCTTTCAGTGTCCGGAATACTGATTTATTTTGAAAGAGCATCATCTGCGGTGTCTTCTCTGCTCTGTAAGTTAATCAATAACTGAGTCCAGCCCAGCAGTTGGATCAACGAATATTCCCCTTCTGCTCACCCCAGCCTTCCAAGCCTGCTTTGCCCTGGGTTATGAGCACATTGAGTTCCAGGGCCCGGGAGGGACAAGGTGTACCAGGAAGCAGAAAGGCAAATGCAGATCAATCCATCTACAGAAAGTAGGATAAACCCAACTTCCTTTCGAGGGTAAACCTCTAACTCTCTAAGTTCTTTCAAAACCAAATACGGAAAGAAACATTCATGCTGCTTCCTCTCCCCCCATTTCCATGGAACCCCACACATCCTGCCAAGAGATGCCAGAGCTGGACGCTTCCACCCCAGCTGAAGGAACTATTTCAGGCTCCACCTCCCACTTACTTCTCTAAGCCTGCAATCTGTGGGCTCCCCAGACTTTTCACCGAGGTGGTGTTCAAGCCTAGAATTTCCCTCTCTGCCCAGCCCCTTCGGGTTCACGCCTGAAGCAGCTGCATCATATTTTGAAGTATTAATTTAAGTTGATTTCCTCCCCCTGCTTTCCCCCTCTTTCTTCCTTCATCAAAGCGGGTAGCCAGCTCTTTGATTCATTGCCTTAGGGCAGGTCCATGACAAAGTAAAACAAGAAACCTGTTGTATTTTCCGGTTTGTGTTTCCTTAACCCTAAACCCACTGAGGAGGAGGAGGTCTGCCTGCAGAAGCAGAAGGCTTGGGAAAAGTAGCAAGTACAGGATGGGACTGGGCTGGGGCAAGAGAGTGGTGTGCACCCAGAGAACAGCAGAACTACCTGGTCTTGTTCGGGGGTGGCACCTTACAGCATAAAGACCTCAGAAAGAGATGGTGCCATGGGCACCCCAAGAGGAAGAACCGTAAGCACAGAGGGTCCTGGCTTTGGCAAAGTCATTCACATCCCCATGGGACATAGAACCAGAGGAACTACCAGATGTCAGGAGACAGTGAGGATTTGGAAGCAAGGATGCCAGCAGTGAACACGGTGGACTTATAAGTCAGAGATCTTTTCTTTTGCAGACATTACACATGTACGATCCCCATCTCCCAAGGTTTGGTGCAGTCTCAAGGGGGAGAAAGAATCCCAAGGACAGTGAAGGACTGTGTCACCAACCGAACAGAAATGTGCACACAGGGGTCCAAATCCAGTTGATTTTCAGAAAACAAAATTATATTTCTTCTATAATGGGGTTTATTAGAATGAATTCAAACATAGGTTTAGACATTCCCCCCTGGCTTTTCAATATGCCTTCCCCCAGATCTTACCTGTTAAATCTGAGATATGCATACATCAAGTCCAGGCACTGCCAGCAGCTGGTTCTGGGATCCCACACCCAACTCCAGGCCAAAGGCTCACTCCTGCTTTTCTAGGGGGAAGAAGGGACATCTTCCGGCAGCTTTCTTAGTTCCAGAAGGGTTACTGTGGTAGAGTTAATTTTTCATTTCCTTCGTGTCAGTTGGCACCTTGAACCCAACATACCCAACACCCAGTTAATGCTATCTTCAAGAGAAAAAGCGCAGTTATCCAAATCTTTCTTCCTCTACATAGAATTACTTTCCTGTGGATTCCTTATGGAAAATGTTCTTCAGTTCTCTCTTCTGTGTCTCCGCCACTACAGTCCTACCAGAACTTGACGACTCCTCGCTAATACTATCTTAGTCACTGTGGTAGACACCTCATGAACATGTACATGGATACACAATAACAATGAGGGGAAGAACCAGGTAGCCTGTATTTTATTATCTGAATTTAAAACTGTATGTTCAAATATTTATGATGGGAATATATTCTATAGAAAGAGACTCACATGTGATGTGCATCTCCATTTTGCCATTTCTTAACACATATTTGTTATCTTCGCATGTAATGGGGTACAGACATTGTTTTGTCCAATGCTAACATTAGTTGCAGTAAACCGGCACAGTCAAGAAATTTGTCATAATACCCAGCCTGTCAACCAGTCATTTGGACTCAGTTCAGCATGAGAAGCCAAACAGGGTCAACGGTTGTTATCTAATAAAGTCAAAGGTCTTTCTAATTAATGCTGCAACAATCACAGATTTGCAAAAATGCACTCTAGGAATAAAAAAAAAAAAAAAAAAAAAGGAGAGAGTTGATGCTAGAATCGAGAGAGTTATTCTTCCGTGGTGGAACTGCATTTGATCAGACAACTTGCCAGACATACACATTCCTTTTTCAGCACTACAGCAGCCAGGGGAAGGGGGTTTGTTTCAGTGGATGTGAATTCATTAAATTGTATTTCAGAAATTTGAAGATGGTAGACTTTGGTGATTAATGGCAGGAAACTTGGACATAATGTTATAAGAACCTATAAAATACGACACTGCCATCGAACAGACATGGGAGTGTAGAGGGTGATGGCAAGCCTCAAAACCAGCATCCTCCAGCAAAGAAAAAGAGTCCAGCCTTCTCATGCCAGAAGAGCAAGGAAGGAAAGCAGATGCTTCAGGGAGAGCCACAGGCCTCCACTCTTCCAAGCTTCGCTGTAACAAATGACATTTTCAATATTCATAGGGTGGAGAAGGTACCCACTTCATTCCCCCAAATGATCCGTTACCTTTAATTCATTTGCTATCTGTTTATGCTGTCGCAAGAAGGTGGCAAAGCAGATTTTCTTGAATTTTACATGACTCCCGGTACGGATGTATTTGCAATCAACTTTCTATTGATTGTTCATAGCTACGATAGTTTGTACTTGTCAGCAGATCCTTCTCCCATGGTCTGTGCTCACTCTCTCACCATCCTAATAGAGCAGATACTATATCTAATGTTTTACTTTATGTTACTCTAGAGCCGCAAATGATTCCTGGGCTTCCCTTAGGACATGCTGCTGATGGACTAGCTGTTCTCTTCCCCAGGATGTTTAGCAGCCACACCAGCCGTTGTAGCCCAGATGTATTCTGTCCCCACCCAAACCCTCCCCTCCCATTCATGCATCTCGCCCCCGGGCTTTGCAGTTGTTGTTTGAGAATCATCTTCTGTGATTCTACTTCACTCTGTGTTACCTGAAGCAGAACTCATTATCTTAAAGTTCCATCATCTCAGACTTGCAGATCTGTGTTGGTTATCTGTTCTTTCATCTAGACTAAGTGTTTTAGGCAATGGGGCCTCTGCTGAGTAAGTGCTTTCACAGGGAGAACTTTTTCTGTAGCTTATCCATTCCACTCCCTTAATAGAAGTGGGTCCTCTGAAGTTAAAACAAAACAAAATGGTTTTGAGCACTAAAAGATGGAGAAAATGGGTATGCTAAGAATCAGAGATTTTAAAATCAATTAGGGTTTTTTAAAATCAATTAGGGGGAAATTGTGGCTCTTCTCTCTCTCCCTCTTCCACAGTGCTCTCTTCCAAGCTCTCTTTCTTAATGGATAATTCCTAAAGCCAAATACCTTACAACACTTTGTCAGAGTGTCCTAGGCTTCTAAGACCAGGAGAATAATGACCCTGGCCAGAAAGTTGGCAGAGTTTGTAAAGGCACCTATAAATCAAGCTGAATATTTTTGATAAAACACATAAAGATCAATTGATTGGTAGACAAGTGATGGATTTATTAGTGAGGCAGAATTGCAAGGATATATAGCAAAATGTTAGCAGTGCTTATCACTAAGGAGTATAAGTCCAATGATTTTTATTATCTTATGTGTACTTAAAAAAAACAACAACTTAATTTTCAGAGCAGTTTAAGCTCAAAGCAAAATTGAAGGGACGGTAAAGAGATTTCCCATATATGCCCCGCCTCCACTCAGCATAGCCTCCGTTGATATCAACATCCCCCACCAGAGTGGGGCCTTTGTTGACACTGATGACCATACACCGAAACATTTTAATCACCCCAAGTCCATAGTTTACCTTAGGGTTCTCTCTCTGTGCTCTGCAGTCCATGGGTTTGAGAAAGCAGGCAATGACATGTTTCTATCATTACGATATCATACAGGGTGTTTTTACTGCCTTAGAAATCCTCTGTGCTCTGCCTGTTCATCCCTCTCTCTGCCCCAACCCATATCCCTTTATTTTTTTTTCCCAACTTGCCCCAGTGAGAAACTATAGTTTATAATGAGGAAAAAATGTTTTATAGTGGGATAAAAACAGAAATGGTCTATAAAACTTGGAAAACCCAGAGGGGGGATAAGATTCCAACCACCACTTGGACTTCTTATGCAATTATTCAAGAGAGAATGTACTTTTACACAACAAAAGAGCAGTTAATTAGTTAACGATGGGGGGGGGGGTCTTTCAGTAGAAACGGCTGACATTCTTAATTCTAGGTCCAGGAATGGGTAACACCACTTCTGCTGTATTCTGCTGGACAAAGCAGTCGCAAGTCAGCCCAGATTCAAGGAGGTAGAGGCAGACACTCTGCGTCTCAGTGCAGAAATGATGTGTATATGGGCAGGGAAGGAACTGAAGGGAAGGCAGTCATTTTCAAGAAACACCACATGGGGGCGCCTGGTGGTTCAGTGGGTTAAGCCTCTGCCTTTGGCTCCGGTCATGATCTCAGGGTCCTGAGATCCAGCCCCGCATCAGGCTCTCTGCTCAGCAGGGAGCCTGCTTCCTCCTCTCTCTCTCTCTCTGCCTACCTCTCTGCCTACTTGTGATCTCTGTCAAATAAATAAAGAAAATCTTTTAAAAATTTAAAAAAAGAAAGAAAGAAAACACATATTCCCAAGAGGGTCTGATAGGGAAGGGAAGAAGTCAAAAGTTGCAGTGTTGGTTTCTACCTGATTCTTTAGAATTATAGAGAGATAGTCATGCTTCAGAGTTGTCTCAGCCTAAGAGGTGGCAGCTAAGTTTCATGTCCTCACACCAAAAGATGTCAACAGGGTGGGTGAAACCATTTTAAAAAATAGGCAAAGGACTTCAATAGACATCTCTCCATGAAAGATCTACAAGTGACCAATAAGTACATTTTTAAAAAATGTTCCACATCATTAGTCATCAAGGAATTGTAAATTAAAACCACAATGAAATACCACTGCCCACCCACTAGGACAACTAGAACCAAAAAGTCACACAGTAACAAATGTTGGTCAGGATAAGGAAAAAGCAGAACCCTCAGAATACACTACGGATAGGAAAATGTAAAATGGTGTGTGGTCACTTTAAAAAATGGTCTGGCAGTGGGGTGCCTGGGTGGCTCAATGGGTTAAAGCTTTTGCTTTCAGCTCTCATGATCCCAGGGTCCTGGTATCCAGCCCCACATGGGGCTCTCTGCTCAGCAGGGAGCCTGCTTCCACCTCTCTCTCTGCCTGTCTCTCTGCCTGCTTGTGAGCTCTGTCAAATAAATAAATAAAATCTTAAAAAAAAAAAAAAAAAAAAAAACGAATGGTCTGGCAGTTCCTTAAACAATTAAAACAGAGTTATCCTAAGACCCAGCCAATTCTACTCCTCAATATGTATACAAATGAAAACATTTGTCTGTAGAAAAACACATATATGGAAGTTTATAGCAGCATTATTGGCGATAGCCAAAAAGTAGAAGTGATCCAAATGCCCACTGGCTGATGAACAAAATGTGGTCTATCCGAACAATGGACTTTTATTTGACCACAAGAAGGAATGAAGCACTGGAAGGAATAGAGCACACAACATGCTACCTGCCACAATGTGGATGATCCCTAAAAAACGTTATACTCCGTGAAAGAAGCCAGTTACAGGGTACCACATTTGATCCAGTTAACAAGAAAAGTCCAGAATAGGCAAATACAGAAAGACAGAAAATAGATTTGCAGTTGTGGAGGGGTGGGAGGTAGAAAGAAGGTTAGTAGCTAAAGAGTGTGTTTTTTATCTCGGAGGTGATGAAAATGTGCTAAAATGGTGGTGATCGTTGCATGCATCTGTAAAACATAAACCACTGAATTGTGCATATACAGGGGTGACATGTATGATGTAGGACTTGCCGTCCAATATTTTTTTTTTTTAGAGAACTGGTGAAAAATCATGACAAATGAAAACAAAAAGAGGAAGGTATGTAATATAAATTACTTGGCACCTCCCATCATCCGGCTGGGGCAAAGTGGCTGGTGTAGCCCAAGACTGGTCTGTAGAGAGGGACCATAGTTGGCGCCTGAGAACACACAGAAGGTGCTGGGGTGGAGAAGGGATGAGGGTCATCGCAATGGTGAAAAGAGGCCTCTGAGTATGCAAACTGTATCCACGTGAGGAATGTATCTTTCTGTGATGAAGAAGGCACAAAATTCTGATTGTCCATGGTTGGGTCCTCTGCCCACCCTAAGACCAGACCAAAGAGAGGAGAAGAGGAAGCCTCCAAAGCAAAAGTGAAGGGCCAGCACAGAGAAGGAAAGGAAAGCTGAGCAATTGCAAACAAAGCATGCCCACTATAAGAAAACAGGTTTGATGGTTCCATCTCAGGAATTTTAAAAGTTGAATGGAGAAATCTGCCTCAAAAGTGATTAAGCTTCTGGTCCGAGAGGTATGCAGCAGTTGCCTGGAGGGTCTAAATGGAGGGCCCTTGTGGTAGACCGGCAACTTTAAAAGAAACCCCAGTGACTCATTCCCCCCTAGTATTCACGCCCTTGAGTAATTCCCTCTCCTTGAGGATGGGTCAGATTTAGTGACTTACTTCTAGAGAATCAGATGCAGCAGAGATGATGGGAAGTCACTTTCCAGAGTAGATGACTTTCAGGGCACCTGAGTGGCTCAGTGGGTTGGGTCTCTACCTTCGGCTTGGGTCATGATCTCAGGGTCCTGGGATCAGGTCCTGCATCGAGTTCTCTGCTCAGCAAGGAGCCTGCTCCCCCCTCTCTCTCTGCCTGCCTCTCTGCTTACTTGTGATCTCTCTCTTTCCGTCAAATAAATAAATAAAATCTTAAAAAAAAAAAAAAAAAAAGAGTAGATGACTTTCACCTTGGGTGTCTTCTCTCCTTTTCTTTTCTTTCTTTTTTTTTTTTTACCCTGAGCCAGAGGCAGCCAAGCCTTGTCAGTTTCCTGCCCCAGAGTCTGTGAGATAATCAAGGTTTGTTCTTTTTAGCTGCTAGGTTTTAGAGTAATTTGCAACACAGTGATAAATGACCAGCACAGCCTTTAAAGGCCCTTCTCATCCTAATATTACATTAGTTTGATAATCTATTGTATCCAAGGGATTACTGCTGTGGGATGAGTATGTATGGGCATACGCTTGTGAACACGAGTGTGTGTGTGTATGTGCCTGCATGTATTTTGTCAGGAAGGTGATGCCTGACATGGAAAAAGGCCATTAATTTCAGACTCCAGCCCATTTGCATGTTGATATACCCTGGCACTGCCGAACAACACACTGGTTTCTGTGAACAGAACTTGCTCCATCTCTCAAAGAGAAGGAAAGTGTTGCTGTGACAATGGTCACAAAAGGACTAGAGCTACCCCTCTTCACCATGTTTCATGCCCTACGAGAGAATGCAGCCAGCTGGGTCAAATTAGCCCTTCCCCCACCAAAATTGTTTAAAGTGTAATCAGTATCACTTAGACATTTTTTTTCTGATTAGCATGGGAATGGTAAGAAGCTTCTCGAGGACCATTTATCTCCCTAATTCTACCCTTTGCTCCACAAGAATATGTTAGCCTCCTTTTCTGCCCAGAAACCTATGACTGCCCACGCTAAAGCCATAAATTATGCAGGAAGCTCTTCTGTGCAGAGATCAAACCTGGATCACTACATGGCTTTTATTCATACCCAAAGCATGCAGCCTGCTTTGTCCTGGAGAGAGGGGCCTTCCCCCAGCAGGAGCTACAGAAACACTGTTGACAGCATCAGAAGCCCAGGTTTGCTCTTGCTTCCCTCCTGTCCCCAACAATTAGCCTCACTCAGAATGTCAGCTCGCCCTTGTGCTAATGGCATACAATCACAAAAGAATAAGAACCAGGATCTCAGAGCAGTGAGTGAGGGTCTGCCTGGGATCCTTCTCCTCCAATGATTCTCAGGTGACCCCTTCCAAAGGGGAAGAGTCATTACCTTGGTCACCTGAGGCCTCACAGGTATGGGGTCCCAGAAACTGATCCTGAGCTGGTTGGAGGTTATCCAGGAATCCGGAATGCAAGGGTCCAAGAGTTCTTCAGACATACCATTCAGATGGGCATGTGGAGGGGGCCACAGCCTAGAAGAGTATTCTCTTCTAGACAGACTAGAGTATTCTCTTCTAGTCTTAGTGAGGACGAGCATTGGATGTCAACAGATGGTCTGGTTTGGAAACAATCTGGGGACGTGGGCTGAGGGTAGACCCATTCAGAGAAAACTTCTGGTCTGTGCTCCTTGGCCCCACCACGACAGAGCTGAGCTATCAAGGAAAGAGATTCCTCCCCCGCAGTCTGGAGTCAAGCAGGAGACCCAAGATCTGGTAATGCAGGCAACAGGATCTCCTGGGAAAAGGCCTGGGTTCTAGTCCTGAAGCTTGCTTTCATCAGTTGTCTTGGTTATGCCCTTTTTTTTTTTTTTTAAATTATAATTAAGCTCAACCCACTCAAATTAGCTTATACCAAATCAGATCTCTGGTGTAAGTCTTGCAGACAACCCAAGAGAAACAAGTAGAATTGAACCCCAGAAGAAACTGGAACTTACACCTAGAAAGAGGCCAAGATCCAGGACAGTTTTTCTCTCTCTCACTCCTTTCCCCTCCTTCTGTTTCCCTCCACCCACCATCTCTCTCTCTTTCTCTCTCTCTCCCTCCCTCTCTTCATGACCTCTCATCTAGCTGTACTATGTGGCTGTCATTTCTGTCTGCTCTCGCATGCTAACGTGAGTTGGCCCTCCAAGTACAAATGTCCTCAGGTCAAAACACTGCTCAACTGACAAGTATGGCTGAATTCCGTTTCCAAATTCCCAGGTGAGAGACGCTGGGTGAGGCCCCAGACAGATGGGGCCAGGGGTCTGATCCTGGTCCCATCAGCCATGGCCCGGGAGAGGGGTGGGGGTGGGATTCAGGCTCTCACAGCACAAGAGAGCCCGTCAGCTAAAGATGGGAAAGGGCATGGTGAGAGAGCCAGCACGAGGAGGGACCTCTTGGGCTGTACAGACTGGCCCGAAGCCTGCCTTCACTCCGCAGCCTGCTTGGATGCAATTCTTTGAGGACCTTAAACTTCTAGTCCCTAAGCTCCTCCCTTGTGAGTTCGGAGTTCTGTTCAACAAAGACAAAGAACCTTGGGGTAGGATAGCATGTCCTCATTTCACCTCAGGAGAAGAGCAGACAGTCCCCGCACCAATGCAGGAAGCCTTTGGTCGCAAGGTATGGAACTGTAAGGACAAGTTTGAAAAAAATAGGAGTCAGAGCATATTAGCCATCCACTCCTGCACTGCTACCTCCTCTCCCCAGTGTCTATGCGAGGAGATAGCTAGAGACTGAAGGAGGTGCTTTAATTAACCTGTTAAGGCCCAGAGGGAATCATTGATAGCATTATCACAGCACTAAATGGATCAGAAGTTCCAAATGTCTTGCTAAGGTGAGTGGATCCCCAAAGGCCTGGAAAGAGTCCGTGTGCCGTCCTAAGTAGCCAGCTGACGACTCTAGCGTAGAGCAGATGGGGCGCTGGGGACGGGAAGGCTCCCCCGGGGCAGCCAACAGAGGACTTTTCTAAGGTTATTCACACACGCTGGGAAGATACCTCCCTGGCTCGTGTGGGGACAGGTGCCCCGCATTATACACTGAGGCCCTTTTAGGGATTTCTCACTCTAATACATTCATGTTGGTTTACTTCCCATCTTAGCCCATAAATCATCTCTTTTTCACTCTCCTGTCTTCCCACAGATGGTTGAGAAATTATATGACCCAAAGACACCATCCGTGGACTGAGGTTTCCTTCAGTGTCAGTCACTTTTGAATCAAGTACATTTAGCTGCAGTCTTGCTATTTTTCTAAATTACTGTCTTCAGCAAATGCTTCAATAAAACAGTCTTTTTATTATTCTGATGGAATTCAGCAAACAGTGTCTATGGGACTTTTGTTTTTTGTGAAGGGCTCTGTTGCCAGGATACCCAGGGTGAAGATGTCAAAAGAAGACACATTGAAAGGACAAGCTATAGTGAATATCCCAGAATCAGCCCTTTGCATACTAATCATCCTGATTTACCCTATGTTGTTTCTGTTTGCTATAGGAAAGATACTGGAGCCCACAGTTTCTAAATAATAACCTACCCACAGAAGAGAAAACCTGTATTATTGAGGAGGGCAATGCATCCTTGACTCCTTTCTTTTCCCTTTCCTCCTTTCTCTAAAAGTGTGGCACTAGGACCATTAGAGACCCATTCTAGTGTTGCGTTCATGCAAGCAGGGAGATGAGAGAGAAAACAGATTTCTTCACTGACAACTTCAGGAAGAACTGAATGTTCGCAAGCATTTATGAAACACCTTCTAGGTACAGAGTATGATACTATGGCCTTAAACTAGATGCCTTTGAATTGATAGAGATGGAAAGTCTTGTAGCCAAATAAATAGAAAATTTTCTACAAGATCAGAATAAAGAGGCTTGAGTTTGCACTGGTAGTAACTCCCAAGGCCATAACAGACAACAGGTCTATGAAAAGCCAAAGGTATGATGTGTGTGTGTGGGGGGGGGGGGGGTTAACTTTGGCCTGTCTCAATAGTAGTTTCCTGGTCACATGAATATATTGCACTATTAAAATATGGGCTAGTGACACTAGATGATGCACAAAGGATTTTGTTAACATAGCTACAGTGCTTCAAAAAAAGTATTTCAAGAAGGATTCTAGATGAGTCAATGAGTTTGGTGGTCTTGCGGAGGAGGCTGACCAGAGGCAAAGTTCTAAAAGCTACTCTATCAGAATAATTATTGACGATACTGAGAATGTTTAAGCCAGAAAAAAAGTATACAATGCTTGTAAAAATACTATGCCAAAATCAACTCTAAACACATCCATCTTGACCAAAATTGCCTGAACTTGAACTAGCACTCTTCTCTCACTGTGCAAGAGAGCAGAAACTTTGAATGCAAGATTTCCCAAAGAAAGTCAGTTGGCAGTCACCCCACTGACCATGTACCACTGAGTCATAGCACGAGGCCTGATCCCAATGGAACCCTTGCATCGTGATCCAAGTCCGAGAACTGACCTTGGTTCTGAGGAATTCTTCTCTCTTGGCCAGAGAAGGAGAAAAGCAAAGAAAGAAGAGAGCTATTCTCTTCTGCAGGGGAGAGGTTTCTCTCTTGCCAATAAGTTCTGAGAGAGCCACAGAGCTGGAGGCTGTCATTTTGGACTCGAGTTTTCCCCTCAAGGAGACACAAAGGAACTACAGAGACTGAACACCCACTTATGAAAATCCATTCCAAGATTTCTGCCCAATTTTTACAATGCTCATCCACAGAAACTAACAGAATACAAAAATCCTTCTTTTTAAAACTAAACATCTTTTCCACAATTTGTGTCGAAACATGCTGCAAATACCAAAGTCGTAGCCCACCCGTGACTTCTTAAGCTGTTTCTAAAGGAAGAAATGTCTGCCCTTCCTCCCTACCTGCTGCCAGCTTGGCTTTTAAAATAATTTGAATACACAGATGAGCAAGAAAAGGTGCCATCAGGACTCCCAGAAAAACATCAGACCATGAGAAACCATAAGAGTGACAGAACCAACCTCTATTATTCTAGTATTCAATACTGCATATCATCAGTATTAAGTATAGGAGAAATCGGAATCCTCATATTGATATCTACATTAACCTATATGCTGGCTTGACTAGTGTTATGTTACAGAGTGCTGTAAAGATTAATTACAATGATTATGCTTCATGCCTACTATATATCATTAAAATGATTTTGAGAAGAACGTTAAATTAGTTGTGAACTGAGCAGTATTTTAAAATAGCTTCTCAGCTTCTCAGTATACCTGAAGAACTTGAAAAAGATTCATACCTTGGTCCCTATACTTCCCCTTCCTTAATTTTTATCCTAAAGGAATAATTCCAGATGCAGAAAAGGATTTGTACACAAAGAGGTATAATTCATAAATCTGAAACAAATGAACTCTAATATTTGGAGAATAATAATGTAAGCTTTGGACAATTAATCCAGTGGAATTGCAACACAGTAACATTATAACATAATGTGAGCAAAAAGAAAAAAAATGAATACAAAATTGTAGAAATATGACCAAATAAAATACGTCAAAACAGTGGTTGCCCATGAATGGTAGGAAGGCAGATATATTTCCTATAATAAACATGTACTACATTGATGGTGAGATGATTAAGTACAGACATGTTGAAGGCTTTCACTTCTTGGGCAGTTATCTTTATTCCTAGTGAACCAATCAATGGGTCATACATAGAGACAGAAAAAAGTAGAACCTGGTTGTGTCTAGACCTTTACATCTTGCAGACACAGGATGCCTGTCACTGTATTTATTGTAATTTATGTTTAACCAGCTAAAACCAACTGCCTAGAAATGGCTCTGTCTGGATCACCTTTTCTCTTGGTCTCCCCAGCATGGCGATCAGGCTTCTTCTGTTTTCAGATTAATGGTTTTCTTTTATTGGAAACTCAAGTCTCAGAACCCTTACACGTCTTTCTACAGAAATGCCGTGTCCTCAGAGGAAGCGAGCTTGCTTCAGAAGAACGTGAGAGAAAAGCATCAAAATCTTCAGGCATGAAATACATGGAGAAACCTCCAACATGCCCTGGAGAGTCTGTGGGCAGTTATTACGGAGCCCTGAGTGGAAACAATTTCCATGCTATGTTTAAAATCAGCATTCTTGTGTCTTACAGTAGAATTACTTCTGATTCATTTCCTCCCTTACCTTCTAGCTTTCTTCTTTCACTTAATTCCCTGCCCTATTTCCATCTTAAAACTTCCTTTAAACCACAGCCTGGTACAATCCAGACCTACCCTCACCTCAGGTGAAAAACTGTGTCTTTAAACAATCGTTGTTGTAACTCCTTTTTGGGTGTCATGCACGCGTCTGAGTGTTTTCATAAATATGTTGACCCAGTGAATTCTCACAAAAACTCGATGAGGTGCTATAATTCCTGTTCTCTGGACGTAGAAACAAGAGCTCAGAGAGATTTAAATTGTCCCATCAGCCGTGGAAAATCCAGG
This sequence comes from Mustela lutreola, assembly GCF_030435805.1. NCBI lineage: Eukaryota > Metazoa > Chordata > Mammalia > Carnivora > Mustelidae > Mustela > Mustela lutreola. The sequence continues at coordinate 133,196,714 of NC_081294.1, read as the reverse complement.
CTTTCAAAGAAGCTGTGCAGTTCTAAGGCTAATTTTTCAATTCTATGGTTTTTCCATAGGATATTTTTCTGGGTTTCCTAGAAACCGTATACTCATATCATTTACCATCCAAATTGGGACAGCTTTTAGAGGGAAAAGAATATTTTTCATAATACGCCTGAGACAGCAGGCATAAATTTGGACTAGCCAAGGAAAACCTGGAATAATTTTCCTCACTACGGTGGGAAAGGCATAAAACATAGTCAAGGGCCTCCTAAGGGCCATCCTACACATAACCATGGCATAAGGACAGTGTCACAACCTGATGAATAAATAAAACATCAGTGGCGGAATGGAATTCACTTCACGGAGCCATACTTGTGCCCCGAACAACCATCCCTCAGAGAACTTGGGCAGCAGTAGTTCTACCGGAACAGCCCCTCACAGCGATCATGCAGGAAAGGAAGCCACGTCGTTGGGATATCATTAAAAAACAGAAAATCTGAAATGGACTTTTCGTGATTTCCAAATGGAAAAGTGGGCTTCCACTAATCATGCCGATCCCTGGTTCCTAAAGCTATTTCTTGGTTAAGGTTACGAGCTAACAAATGTATCCTTCTGTACAAACGGCGTGAACAAACACAACATTTTTATGCGGTCCCTTCTCTCTGTCACCCTTAGCTAAAAGCACTGTGGGCAGACAAAAACATCTGAAACCCACTGCTGGCTCTAGTGACTGGGGCCGAGGGGAGGGCCATGCCAATGGATGAAGTTCAAAGGAAAATTTGTCTCTCTTTCCTTGTATCAGGAAATAACCATCAGAACATCAGAAGACCTGGAATTAGCTAAAATTCTACTTCAAGGGAGAACAATATCCACAAACATAAGCAATACAGTTCAGCTTTGAAGTGAATGGACATCTCAAGGAAACCCTTCCATCCCCATTCCTCAAAGGGACGTGGGAGCCACCAGCCCCCACTGATGAGGGCCTCTGTGCCAGGCAAGCTTTGCTCTCTAGCAAAAGAGCCAAATGAGGTTTCAGGCTGAAACAGTCTCTTTGGCACTGCTTCAGAGGCAAATAAACTATTTGCTGTCAGATAGAAAAAGCTGCAGGTATGATAAGGGACAGCCATAGAGATAAGGAAGAGGAAGATGAGACATTCAAAATGCCTAAGAAGAGGTGAGGGTTTCAGAGAAGCGTATTTCTTATGAGAATTTAAAATGACCAGAAGAGACCAACAGAAAATTCTTGCCAAATCAAACAAAATACCCTTGTCAAAGTTGGAATCTCTAGTTAGATCTCTGGGGGGTTTGGAAATCAATTGGGTTGTATTTAAATCTACATGTATTAACAGCCCCTGACGAGTAGCTGTGTAGAGTCCGACCTTCAGAATAGTTGGTCCAGAATAGTTCACTCAGCCCCAATGGGTTCATTCCTGTTTTCACTCATCACACGTACGGAAGCTGCACCAAAGGAGGCAACATCACACAGTGGTCAAAAGCCTGGTATCTGGACTCAGAATATATGATTTCAAGTCATGGCTCTATCACTTCTCAAGTGTGTGACCTTGCAGAATCGACTTGATGGCTCTAGGTTTCAATTTCTTTCTCCTCAAAATGTGGAGGAGGGGCAATACTGGGGCTGAACTCACGGGAGCGTTGGAGAATTAAGCGAGTCAACATGTATATAAAAAGATAAAACAGGGGTGCCTGGGTGGCTCTGTGGGTTAAGGCCTCTGCCTTCGTCTCAGGTCATGATCTCAGGGTCCTGGGATCAAGCCTCACATCAGGCTCTCTGCTCAGCGGGGAGCCTGCTTCCCTCCTCTCTCTCTCTGCCTGCCTCTCTGCCTGCTTGTGATCTCTGCCTGTCAAAAAATAAATAAAATCTTAAAAAAAAAAAAAAAAAAAGGATATAACAGTGCCTGGCAAGTGGTACATACTATGTAAGTGTTGATTATCATTATGAATAATAGAAACACATTGATTGCTTTTCACAATTGGACAGATTATACATGCTTGTTGTTTGACTTCCTCTTATTGTGGAAAGAGTGTGACACAGCTAGCAAAAATAAGTAAAATACAGTAGGACAGCATAATTCTCAAGTGGGAACAAAAGAAGTAAAAACAAGGATAGAGCTGAAATTAACCCCGGATCTTTTTTGCTTGTCATTTTTCCCCCCTATTGTGAACTGGCCTCTCAAAGGAAAGACAACAGCGAGACAGAGACATGGGCAAGGGGAATCCTCATGTACAATATGCCCCATATTCGATGTTCCAGTCCATTCAAGTAATTTTCAGGTTGATGTCTCATTATTGCTTCTTCTGAAGACAACACTTCTCCTGGTTTTGTTCTCTTTCCTTTCCATCACTGATCTTTAACATGCATGCCAGAAATGTACAGCAGAGAGGAGGAATATGCTACTAAAGAGAAGAGGGGGAGGCAGAGAGGAGGAGGAAGCTAAGAACAAAGGCAAAGGGAAGGAAAAGATCAGGAAGTCTAAGGGGCTTAAAACACTCCCTTGCCCAGACCTGGAATGATGGGCTTTATTTCTGCCTGAGTCCTCTGGGAGCTCGCAGCATCTACAGGGAACTCCCAGCCTGACCTCTGCTTCCAATTAGTGCTGCCCATTAACATTTTCATGAGGTGATACGTTTGTCTTCTGAATATGGTAATGATGTCCGTGTTCTTCCTAGTCTTGGGAGAGTTTATTCACCTAAAGTGTCTGCTCCAGGAAGCAATTAGGAGAGCACTATCTTAAAGAATTTTACTGTGGTTTGAACATTAGGATTAACTTCAGCGTGGGTCATGTTTATGTGTCACGCAAACAAAGAAATTATTGATATTCTAGAACTAGGTGATTACAATAACAATTCATGTTTAGATTCGTGAAACTGGAGGGGATCTTTTAGAGAACAGTGAATCCTGCTTCCTCGTTTTACAGCTCTGATGGGGTGATTTTTTTTCCCCAGACCACCACACCTTGTTCTTATTAGTGTAGGAGCAGATTCACAAAAGTAAATTCTTTTGTCAAAAGAGATGAATCGAACACAAGGCGTGATTTTCTTCTTTTTTCAGTTTTATCTGTATATGAGCATCTCTCACTGCTCTAAGCTGTGGTCTCAAGGGTTGGGTGTGTCAGGCTGTTCACTACAGTTGTTCTGTAGTGGACCATTTGGGAACTTTCCAGCTGTCCATCTGCCATCTGTCAGTGTGGCCATTGTTATTTCTCCTAAGAATCAACCATGATTTGAGAAGAGTTGCCACTCGTCAGGGGGGAACCATATCACCAAGATGATTACATAGCAAAGCATAATTTTGTGCAAAATGTAGTCAGTAAACTCTAGCTAGAGGGCCAGAAGGTAATTCCGTACTTATGTACATGAGCTTTATGCCACCTAGTTTTCTCACTTCTCAGGAAACAGGGTGGCAAAAGGAGCAGCCTCAGGTAATAAACTGCCTCAGTTATCAGCTCCATGATCTTAGGCCAACCAGAGCCTGGTTTCTCTTGTGTGAAATGGAGACTCTGACAGTAGTACCTATGATATATGGATATTGTGAGATGTGAATGAGATACCCAAGCACTAGGACATGTAGGCATTAAATGAAGCAAAGAAGTAAGTCAAGGAGTAGACAGTAGATTTAGTTAGCATAAAAAGGTAATCTAGGGATGCCTGAGTGGCTCAGCTGGTTAAGCAGCTGCCTTCGGCTCAGGTCATGATCCCAGCGTCCTGGGATCAAGTCCCACTCCTTGCTCGGCAGGGAGCCTGCTTCTCCCTCTGCCTCTGCCTGCCATTCTGTGTGCCTGTGCTCGCTCGCTCTCCCTCTCTCTCTGACAAATAAATAAAATCTTTTTTTAAAAAAAGAAGGAAATTAAAGGGGTGCCTGGGTGGGTCAGTTGTTAAGTGTTTTCCTTCAGCTGGGGTCATAGTCTCGGGGTCCTGGGATCGAGCCCCGAGGCGGGCTCCCTGCTCAGCCTGCTTCTCCCTCTCTCACTCCCCCTGCTTGTGTTCCCCTCCACCTCTGTCATATAAATAAATAAAATATTTTAAGAAAAAAGAAGGTAATCAAAAGTAACCATAGCCATGCTCTGAGGACATTCACCTTCATCATGCAAAACATCCAGTTGTGTTTTTTAGTTATTTTACTGAGGACAGATATCTGAGGGTCTTCTCCTCTCCTTTCCTTTATCCTCATGATATGGTGCTTTTATAGGTATGTTTTCCCTCTACTTACTCCATTCAAAAAACAAAAAAACAAAAAAAAAACTGGATGGGTTGAACAAGAAATGACTGATCCTGCATGTTTTTGAGGCTGAACACAGGAAATGCAGAAACATTAGGAATGGTGAGCAAAGGGATTAAAAGTACTGAGAAACTGTAGGGTTTGCCCAAGGAAGGAGGAAATTATGTCATATCCATAACCATACATACATGGATATGTTATATCCAAGGATATAACATGCCCAAGAATCTAGAATGCAACTTGTGGGCACAGGAAGTGGCTAAAGGAATACATTTTTGCTTCACTGGCCTGCTGCAGGGTGAAGAAGTAATCCATGTTGTTTTTCTCCAACCTCACCTCCAATTTTAGCAAGTACTTGGATTTCTCTATTTAAAAGTGGTGAGGTAGAAACAGGTATAACATTCGTCAACCATTAGTAATAACTGACTCACGAGAATTATCATAAGATGATAAAACAGTTGGGTAAATGTTTGATGGGAAACAGGGTACTTACACAGTTTCCAAATACTAATTAAAAAGAAAAAGAGGTAACTTTACAGTGGATACCCCATGACCACACAATCCAAGCTAGCATCACCAATAATGAGACAAACTGACATCCTGTGCCTCCTGGTATGTTGCATTAGGATGGACATAATATTACTTATGTAGTATTCCTGCCAAAAAGTCAGAAAAACAAATTAAGAAGCATTTTACAAAACAACTGTCTAGGTACTCTTTCAGAATATCAAGACCATGAGAGAAAACTAAAGGCTGAGGAACTATTCCAGACAAAAAGTGACCAGTGAGTAGAATGAGTGATCTTAGATTTGATCATGGACCAAGAAAACATGATATAAAAGATGTGATTGAGGGGCACCTGTGTAGCTCAGTCAATGAAGCACCTGACTGGTGATTTCAGCTCAGGTCATGATCTCATGGGTCGTGAGATCAAGACCCATGCAGGGCTCCACACTCAGTGGGGAGTCTGTTTGAGGATTCTCTCCCTCTCCCTCTCTCTCTGCCTCTCCCCATGCTCGAACTCTCTCTCTCAAATGAATTTTTTTTTTAATTTTTTAAAAAAGGAGATGTGATTAAGATGAGGTCTACATATGAACTGTATATTAGGGAATATTATATCAATGTTAAGTTTCCTTAATCTGATCATTACATGATGAGTAAGTAAAAGAATATTTTTGTTTTTAAGAAATACATACAGAAGTATTCAGGGGTCAACATCATGGCATCTCAAACCCTTTAGCAAGTTTCATAAGAAGAAGGAAGAAGAGGAAAAAGAGGAAAGGGGGAGAAGCAGTAGAAGTGTGGTAGGAAGCTCTGCAGAAAGAAACAAAGCAATGATTGCAAAATGTTAACACTTGTGAATTTAGGCAAAAGGCATATAAAGTTCATGACATTATATTTTTCTATTAACTTGGAAAACTTTTCCAAATAATTTGTGTAAAACATTACATAATAGAGAACAAGAGAGCAAGAGATATGTATAAGACAACAAGGTGATTGCAAAATGGATTTGTTACTGATAGCACCAACTCCTTCCATGAAAGGCCACTGGCTCGGGTCACATTTCACTTGGGGGTGCTTGGCTAAGATCCCATATTGGTGCAGTCTCCAAGGGTATGGTTGCCAATTACTGGGCTTTCACGAAACATAGACTGCTGATTTTCTGTGGCCTTAATATTTTTGAATTTATTCTTTTTTTTTTCTTTTTAGTAGAACTCTTATGTGCCTACCAATCAGAAAAAAATGTTGGAAAAAAGTTTAGGAAGGCAGCAAGACATTTTCAAAAAGCATACCTAATGGCTTAAATATCTCTGTTCCCTTGAAACTTTATGTGTACTTTCTTTGAGTGGGTGCTTGCCAGTTGGAGTTGCACATTGTCTTTCTTGCATCAAGCACACTCACACAACCCATACAACACCAATTATTTCCAGATTTAGTTTCTTTAAAGTTGAAAGTGTCTTCCTCCTAGATGTTTACTTCTTTTCAATCATTTACAGGTATCTCGCCCACTAATTTCACATAGACTTTAAAAGCACTTGACTTTCTTGAATTCTTCCAAAGCACTCAATGTATTTTTCATCAAGAAAACTCTCTTTCCTTAAAGGTATCATCAGTTTATGTAATATTTAAATCCAACAAGTACATATCTAAGGACAACTAGATAGAAGAGGTTCAGAAGCAAACACAATTGGCTCTTGTAAGCACACAGCCACACAGCTAACGGAAGGAGCAGAAGCACAAAGGCATGGTGCCGAACGGCCAACTGACTACATGTATTCAGGGTGCCCCAAGCTGTAGTCATCATGTATTAGAAAAGAAATGGAAGACCACCGGTTAATCCCATGAGGAGCTGGGTGCCAGTAAAGTGCTTCCTCCTTAGGAGATCTTCAATATTGACTTTTTCTCAACAAACAAAAGACTTGCTCTTCTCCAAGGGTAAAAACATCTCTTCTGGTGATAAATATAAATTCTCTCTGAAGTTGAACATCAATAACAGAGAAACTAAAACAGGGAGTGGTGATTTGGTTAACAAAGAGCAACTGAGTGCCTACTCCATGTCAGATGCTCTTCTGTGGAGAGCACAGACTTCCTTTCCACAGCCGCCATCTTTGTGGCTCTAGTGCTGGGGGCAGCTGGGTCCCCCTTCTCTACCCCAATAGAGCCCACAAAAAATGTCTGCTTGACTCTATAAGTAAGGAATTAATTCAAGGCTGTCCTTTTCTCTTCTGAGAGACGAGAAGGATGAAAACGTGGGAGTTTTTTACCCTGTGTCGAGCCAAATGATGTTATCATTTGCCACATGTACAACATGTTGTTTATGGTACAGTCGATTGATCATGACGCCTGAAACCAAGTGATAGATGGGACATGGCTGTAGCAGCAGCAGAGAAACAAGGAAAAATAGCCATAATTAACATATGGAGGCACACTGATGCAATTTTGTGTCTTCCTTTATTTAAACAATTTTCTAAATTTGAGGTGATGCCTTTAATTAATCATAGAGTGAAGGCTTTTTAGTTTCCAGTATTTATCTCTGCCTTCAAATTACTTAAAAAAGACTGCTGTGGCTGTTAGTAGCAAGAACCTGGCCTTAAAGTGGGGAGGCGACTGGGAGGATTAAAAACTGGGTCAAAGAACACAGCCACAGGCTCCAGCATTAAGTCTGCGCAGTCCATCCACGTAACTGGCTCTGCCCATCTCTGTCTGTAGCCTGTACTCAAGCCCCTTCCTTCATGACACCCCACCCTCTGCATTGACACACAGGAGGACCGCTAAGCTCCATGCCTAAGAGTATCCTTAAGAATGGTTCTTCCTTCCTCTCCCTGAGTTAAATCCTACACTTTGCTAAACACTCAAATCAACTCTCCCTTTCTCTGAGCAATTTTCTGCCCCTACTCCTGTCCTATGGAAATATAAAAGTGCATTTCATGAATACTCTTTAGCAATGACAGAGTTCAAGTTCTTATTTTATCAGTGAGAAAACCAAGACTGGGAGAGAATGAATAGATAGCACAGACACTATCATATGGTAGAACCGAAGCAAAACCCAAAGTCTGTGTCCCAGCTAAGGGCTCGTTCCACCGAGACCACACTCTCTTATTTTTATCACGTGAGCCCTAACTCATTTGGACTTTGCATAACTGCCCTGAACTTGCTTTCCATCAGAATGCCTTTAATTCAAGTACAGGGTGAGTGCCCACCCAGTTAGCATGCAGATTCCTTGAGGGCAGGGATGGTGACTTTCACGTCCTCTGCATGTACCTCGGAGGAGTCACTGATTTAAGAATGGGGTGGGTTTCATGAGCTAAATTTCAGATCAGACAGCGTCCGAGGCTTCCTCCCAAGAACCCGCAGGTCCCCCAGTAATCTCACACAGCACATGTCTTCTGATTGCATTTCCAGGCCCCCCCTGTGCTTTTGATTAACTTCTGTATTTTTCAGCCCTTGTATTGCCAAAGCATCCATTTTGTTTCCCCAGGTGGGATATAGAACTGTAGGTAACAGGCAGTTAATAAGCTTAACAGGTAGGGACAGAGGCTCATTAATGGTTGTTCTGTGATTTGTGGCCAGTCCCCCCAGCACCTAAATCTTGAAATAAATATATTCAGAGACTCCGTTATCCCAGAAGAGGACATGGATCATTTTTCTTTCATTAACAATGGAGCCGCTACAGCAGCATTTTTATTTATATGCACATTTCCAAGCCTAAAAGCTTGTCCCTTTAAACCTGCTTGCACTAAATTTTGATCAGCCCTTGATGAAAGAAGACTTATGGATCGGAGACAACCTGGTAACCATCTGTGCCCGATGCATATTAAAGGAAATGTAAATTCACAAAAGGCTCCCCAGTATATATCAGTTTATCTACCCAGGGAAGACAGAGGATGATTACATAATCTGGGACCAAATCTTTAGATTCAGAAGGGCCATGTTAATGAGGAACTTCACTGATGTATAAAGCAGAGAGGTGCCTTCAAAAAAAAAAAAAAGAAATGTCTAGATAAAAGGTGGATCCAAATTTCCCCTCTCTATCTGGTTATCTGTCTGATGTGGTTATCTATCTGGTTATCTTCACTTTGGGGGTTTGCGTCCAACCATAAGACCACACACGCAATACACAAATACACATACCAATACAAGTCTCTGAGTCCTACAGAATGAGGGTCCAGGCAGGCATGATAATATTTTATGACCTTCTCTAGAAGCACCCCTCTCTTTCTCCCTCCCTTGTCCCCCTACCCCATGACCATAGCCTTGGAGCTGCTCTAGCCCTAGGTTGCTAGAAATACAGTATGATCCAAACTGAGGCCATCATCACATCCCTCTTTCCCAACCCTTTTGCCTGCACGGACTTGATCTAAACTAATCAGCTTCTTTTCTGTGACTTCAGAATTGGCACTGAGAGGCCCAGCTCAACTGTTCAGCTGAACTGAGGGTTCTGCAAAATTGGGAGCTAAGAGATGGCCCTCTCCTGTGACATGCTGAAGAAATAGCAAACCCTGGTGCAGTGAGAAAAAAAATAAAGCAGAAACACAAACAGGTGGAGAACCAGAGCCTGGCATGTCTCAGAGTGAAACAAAGAGAGAAAGAAATTGTGCTGCTTTCTGAGCATTTTCCAGGGGCTGGTCCTGGCCAGCCCTGGGCCTCAGCCTAGCCACATGTTCTTCCCTTTGGTTTCAGGCAAGAGCCCCATTTTCTTAGCCTCAGTCCACCATTCTGCCTGGTTTGTGTGCAGTCAAAGAAAACCCTTTGAGGAAAAACCCTGGCCAAGTGAGGGCAGGGCTCAGTCCAGACTCTGGGGTCATGCTGGGCCCACTGCTGCCCACTGCCTGGCCTGACCAATGCCTGGCCCATTTCAGAGCCAGATCCTCTTGCTATCTCTGAAAGAATCTGTTCAACGCTCTGCCCTTGCCAGAAGCATGCTGAGCTAGAAGACAGGCACCAAGGCTGAAGGAGAGAGCTTCTGGCAGAAGTGGGAGCAAAACCAGAGATGGCTGATGGCTGCCTCCCTCCCTGGTTGTCCTCAGAGTCCAACTTCCTGTGGATCCCCTGAAGTGCCCCTGAGTTCTGCCCTGGGGTCAGGGACGAGGAAGCAAGCCCAAGTCCCTACCATGGGCAGGCAGTCATACCTGGTCACCCCATGCTTCAGCGCCTGGGCTAGAACATAAATCTCCTACCACAAAGCCAGAAGGAAAGATAGGTGGGTGACTCCCTTGCTCTCCACCACTTTGAAGGCCTGTTCTTTCTTTCTGAGATCTTTTATACGCTATTCTAACTTCACGAAGAGCTCAATACGCAGTCTGGTCCGAGTTGTGTCTTTCTGAGCTCGAACACATGTTCTAGGATCTGATGTCCAAAAGGAAACCTCCCCCAAAAAAGCCAAAGCATGTCCACTCACAGGTTTCCCCTGCCCGCCCCATCTTTCCTCCACCGACTTCTTTGATAAGCCTCCCCATTCATCTGCAGACTGCCGGAGCCAGAGGGCATGATTCAGTACCACACAGGACACCTTATCCTTGGAGTGCTAAATACAAGTTAAGACTCGTGACTCTTTTCAGCTCTAATCACAGACTAATTTCTCTGATAAAGCCACTCCAGATTTCTATTCAGCTCAGACCCTTGGCATCGGGCCTCGGAGCTGCTCTGGGCCCTGGCTGCAGGGCAGATCCTGTGATCTGAGCTCAGGCAGTCACCATATCCCTCCCCCTCCAGACCTTTTTACCTGCTTTGTTTTGATTATTTTAAAATCCTGCCAAACCCATCAGGGCTAATGCTTAGCTGAAAGCAGCCCTGACCTCCTGTCAGCGCTTGGCACTGCGGAGCCACCGAAGAGGAAGCTCCCGATCTTCTCTGAAAGGGGCCCGATCTTCTCTGAAAGGGGCCAGCAGCCTTTGCTTCCAAAAGGAGGGAGGTGGGAAAGGCACCTCCCACCCAAACCGCTGAAGCCGAAGGCTCCCCTCCCCCAACAGCTCAGGCCTCCACTCTGGAAGGACAGAAGCAGCTGCGGAAGCAACAGCAGCCTCCTGATTCTGAAAGTCCCACCAGCCGCTCTCTGAGTTTGTAATCAAAACAAAAGCACACCTGTGTTTTGGCAAGCTTCAAAGGGGTTAGGAGTGGGAGCAAATCAAAGTGGTTAAGAAAGCCGTGCTTTGAGCCTTGGACTGCACAGATACACCACAGCAATCTGCCACCCCGGCTGCTTGGTGACCTTGAGGGGTCACCTAGCGGACCCTTGACATGCGGGAGATTCACAGTTGATTTGCCTTGAACGAGGGTGCCCTCAGGAACTCGGTGCTCAATCAAAGACCCTCACAGCCTGTCCTTCTGTGGCTTAGAATTGTTCCACTTTTCTCTAACACTGAACCAAAGCTTCTGTAGCCTTCCCTTTGTTCTTGGCTCTGAGAATGTCCTTCCCTCCCCCTACTCAAATCTGGCACATTCTCTAAGACCAAGCTAGTTGCTTTTTTTCTCAAATCCTGTCTTGGCTACCTACCTACGAGAGACTTCAAGTCTCCTGCTACAGCCCTTTCAGATGCCTCCACACAATTTTGCAGACATTTTAAACTCCTTCCTTTTGTTCTCCATTATTATGTCTGTGTTATCACTGCATCCCTCCGTAATCACAAGCTCCTCGAGCCCAAATCATCTCAGCACACTCTCAGATTCCACGACTGATTCAAAAGAAAAATAAATAAAACAGTGACAATACACATCTCAGGGCATGGTTTCACACTCCCTTACCATGCATACTCTGTGTCAAGAGAACACAGCACTCTGTCATTTCCAAAGGTCAGAAAAAGGTGACCTTGGTCAGCCAACAGAGGTCTGGCAAGTCTTGTCCATATGGATGTCCCTGCTGTCTATCTCTGTGTAATTCTTCCCTCAGTGAGGGAGTCAGTGATACAAAGAGTGGTGCCTTCCAATCCATAATTGCAGCATCTTTCTTTTGTCCCAACTGGTGAGCAGCTCTGGGTCTCCCACCTTGGCAGTCAAAGGCCTGATCTGCCTCCTTTCAACTGCAAGAGATGGTAACAGGACCATGAGCCTCCCGCAGCGGCAAGGATGGACCACAGGTGGCCAGTAATCACTGGAAAAGACCACAAGGACTCTGCCTGTTTGCTTGACCTTGAATGACCTTGGAGGGCCAGGCCCTGTTGAGAGAGAGTTGAGGAAATTGGAAATGAGGTTTTTGAAAAGAAATTCTGAGTAAAGCTAGCTGAATAGACCCATAGGTAAAAAGCTCTATACAACAGAAAGACAGCAATCCCTACCCCCACCTTGGTCTCCATGACCCACAGAGGCATGCCCCTGGTCTATCAACAGTCCTACCTTCCATCTGCCCCAGAAAGCAAAGAGCAGGGACCCTTGTAGGCCTCAGAGACCCTGATCACTCTCAGCGGTTGAGGAGGAAAAGAAATAAAGAAAATCCGTTCAATGTCAGATCGTAGCAGAGTCCAAATAAGAGGAGTTATTTTGTTTCTTTGTTTGTTTGTTTGTTTGTTTAATAAATTTAGCAGGACCTAGAACTTCAGTCATTGGCTAATTTCTCTGTCCCCAATCCATAAAGACAATGTATGTTTAGGCCCAAGTGTTTCTGGATTGGGGTATGAAATGAGGAAATATTATATTGTTGGGTCCATGGTCAAAGGAGCGAGACTGATACAAAGCGAAGGTCAAGCAAAGCTTTATTTTCACGCCAAGCATGGAGAATCGAACCAACCAGCTGGGGTCGCCCCTTGCCAGGAGGCGACCTCTCTCTGCCTTACAGACTAGCTTTTAAGGGCAGAGGCCATGTGTCTGGGCCTGACCACGCACAGGTGGCCAATGAGATTGTAACACACAGAGAAAGCTGCATAGTCCTGCTAGGTCACACATAAGTGACCAATTGAATTACAATTTACCCTATAGTAGATATTTGATCTAGCCTATCACCTTGGTCAGAATTGGCACCCAAAATGTGCCCAAAGGGTAGGGTCCATACTCCTTAGTAGCTAGGGAGACAGTATGCGCCCCCGCTGATTGGCTACCTCCACCTGGCCTGACCCACCCTTGTATTTGGGCTTTGTTACCTGGGACTAGTTTCCGGGACTTGTTTTAAGTAAGTCCCCTGGGGGAGGGGGTGCAGGGGCAGTTTAAGTTTTACTGCATAAACAACAAAATCGCTGTTTAACCGGATGGAATCGCTCTGGCTAAATAGGCCCTTACAATATATTTATTTTACCCTGAGGAGGAGAAACCAATTCCCAGGAGCAGTATTGCTGGGGAAGAGGAGTACAGCATTAAGAAAGAAAAATAAATAGAAATGAATATATCCAAAATTGCCCCTAAGATCTCAATACTATCTTTGTGTGTACCTTTGATAGAGCTCTTGGCTCTAAGAGGCCTAGCCAGGCCTCTTTGATGCAGGCCTTCTTTTTCCTAGAAATGCCCTGTTGTCTGTTCCTGACTTCCCTCACATACCATACTCCAAGACTTCCGTACACTCTTCAGCTTCTCACCACTCACACACAAGCCTAGCAGCTCCATGGCTGTCAAGAGAATTGCCTGTTATCAGGCTTATGTGAGATTAAATTTAGTCATTATCTTGGAAGAGAGTTATCTCATGTTGACAAAATCCCTCGGAGTTCACTGTAGAGAACTTTAATTTCCACATTCAAATGAGATTTGAATTTGATCAGGCATCAATTAAACACTGTGTATTACTTGGTGACCTGACTTCTGAAGAAGAGGCACTGCCTGTTCTCTGCTCATTCAGCTCCAGGGTTTTGTTTCCTCCTAAAACCATCATCAGAGGCCGTAGGTCAGACTCCGAAGTCACGTGCGATAACATTTTGCAATAATACACGTGGGTTTGATTGCTGCTTTTAAAAAGAGCTACAATGTTCTCAATTATAGGCTCACTTTTGTGGGTCAGCTCAGTCCCCATGAGGACAATGCCATGTGGCATTTAAAAGCAACCAGACAGGCCTGAGTTCAAATCTGACTCCATCACATCTAGCCGTGTCAAACCAGGCAAGACAACATACCTCTCCGAGCTCAGTTTCCTCATCTGTACCCTGGGAAGTGACAATGACATGACAAATACAACAACCTTAGTACAAGGGCTGACATAAAAGAACCACTCAATAAACAAAAGTTGCCACTTACCGGTATTCATCATTTTCTACATTTAATTATTTATTTATTCTGTTGCCATCTGTCATTTGCGGAACGCCTCCCAAGTCACTGGGTAGGATGATGGGGATTGAGAGGTAAAAATATGTGGTCTCTGCTCTCAAAGAGCTTATGGTTTGGGGGTGAGACATATTTCTCAGCAAGTTTATGAGGCTGTGTACAAAGTGTTAGGAGAATATTGGAGAAGGAACATCCAAATTTGGCTGGATAAATCAAGGAAGGCTTTATGGAAGAGGAGTTGTTGAGCTCCGATAGGAGAGATGAGCGTGCGTTTAAGGGACACAAAGGCAGGGAGGCCACTCCCCTTTAAGGAGATAGCTTGTGTTGAGTGTCAGAAGATTCGGAGAACACAACTTACCTACATCACTCCAAGCTGTCCTGTCACACCGAGGGAGAAGCAAGGTGAGGGGGAAGGAGCAAGAGCAAGAGCTTGCTGGCCAAAGCCCACTGGAGGCTCTCTTTAACGGAGATATGATTTTAATGGTTTTGTACCTTGAAGATAAGACCCAGCTCTTATTTATTTGTATCCAGAGCGGAGACTTGTTGTGATGGTTAATTTTATATATCAACTTGACTGAGCTACAAGAGGCCCAGGGACCTGGTTAAATATTATTTCTGGATGTGTTTGTGAAGCTGTTTCCAGAATAGATGAGCATTTTAATTGGTAGACTGAGTAAAGCAGATTGCCCTCCCCACAGTGGGTGGGCATCAACCAACCCACTCAAGACTCAAATAGAACAAAAAACAGAAAGAAGCTGAATTACTCTCTCTACCTGACTGCTGAGCTGAGACATCTGTCTTTTCAGACTGGGACTTAGGCCATCAGGTGCTCCTGGTTCTCAGACCTTTGGACTCAGCCTGGAATTTATACCACTGGTTTTCCTGGATCTCCAGTTTGCAGACAGCAGACGGTAGAATTTCTTAGTCTCCATAATCATGGGAAAACAATTCTTTTTTTATAAAGCATATGTATATTTATCAAACATTAACATATATGTGTTCTGTTTGTCTGGAGAACCATTTCTGCACATAGCAGATGCTAAAAAAATGTCACCTGAAAGAGAAATTAATAAATGGAGCATTCTAGGATAATTATCTTATTTTCAGGAATCAGATCAATTTTTTTAAAATATTTCATTTATTTATTTGACACAGAGAGAGAGATCACAAGTAGGCAGAGAGGCAGGCAGAGAGAGAGGGGGAAGTAGGCTCCCTGCAGAGCAGAGAGCTCTACATGGGGCTTGATCCCAGGACCCTGGGAATCATGACCCAAGCCGAAGGCAGAGGCTCCACCCACTGAGCCACCCAGGTGCCCCAGGAATCAGATCAAATTTTGATGAAGAAAGGATTAATAAGGGGGAAATGGAAGTTCCCATATAAATCTGATCCAAAGCCTCTATATTTTCCACCGAGAAAACCCCAAGACACTTTGGATTATCTCACACATGTTAGATTATTGGACATAACTGAACACAGCTTTCTAGCTCTGTGAGTATCACACAATTAGTTTTTTCTCAGATGACACTGGGTCTCGCTGAACATCATCATTTTCACCCACCAAACCAGGGAATACTTACTGTAGAGTTTGGCTATGAATCTCTATCTCTGGTAGAACCACTCAGCACTTTGCAAAACAAAGAATTTAAACATATGGTTCAGGAATTCAGAAGAGCTAGAGCCAGTCCTCAAGTCTGTAAGCACATCTGATGTGGGAGCAAAAGAAGGGTTGGGCTGGTGGGTGGGAATGGAGGACATCTGTGGGGAAAGAAGGCTTCTGCATGGTTCCTCCAGGGAAAGGGAATTAGAATGGATGCTGGTACTTCCCCTAAGCCCCTAAGCATTGTGTTTCTTTAGTAATCATTTCACTTTCCACTCACCATGCACATCCTTAAGGGTAGAAACATTATCTAAATGTATATTCTATACTTGGCTTATTGCTGACACTCAAATATATACTGAACAAAAATGAAAACTGTGCACCTATAAGCAGCATTTAGTTGGCTAATAAAGGGGAAATAAACGTACCACAAAGAAGAGGTCTCATGAGGTGCCGGTCTTGGAGACTCATCCATATACTTCCCGGCTGTTCAAGATCACACAGTAAATACAGTACACCAGAAGGCATAAACGACGTGTTCTCCATATTCACTGTTTTTGGTAGGCACTAAAAGTAACTTCAGGATCTAGGTAAAAGGACAGGGTAACATGGCTGCCTAACCCGTTAATTATGAGGGGAGAAGAGCAAGAATGCCTTTCTCAGTGGCGTGTCCCATGAAGGGTTTGTTAAGAGCTCTTTCCCAGGGAAAGAGCAATTTGGATGCTGTTCCCACTGATTCTATTTTGCATTTTTTCTAAGCTCTTCCGTGAAGAGGATTCCGAATAGAGATTAACCTCCAAGGGAAAAGTAGCAGCATTGATAAAAAATTTTCTGTAACTCCATTTGTAGCTTCCTCCTTCCTCTGACCTTGGGCACGAGTTAGGAGAGATTTCCAGACTGAAGAAATGTAGTTTGAAAGCTGGAGAGTCCTTTGTTGCTCACTTGAAAGAGTTAAGTCTGGGTCTCTCAAGCCGAACAGATTTCTCTGCCTGTGCTCCATTATAACAACCAGGCTGCTTCTCTTGGTGAAATAACCATTTTTGTCACTTGGTGAGACTCCTTTTTCCTCAGAAAGTTCTCTCTGTGAGCATGCATGTGAACTCTTGTTCTCACGCATTGGTCAAGACCACGCTTGTTAATTAGATTCCATGTTGACCTGGGTGAGTGGTCAAAATCACATTGCCTTTGTCTCATTAACAACTTCACACTTGGAGTCAGGCTTCCCATGAGTCTCAGCTGCCTGGGGAGGGTGATGTGGGAAGAACTGGAAAGGGACCACTATCCTTGGCCAAAGATATCTGCTCTACCCGGGAGCTATGGAACCAGAAATTTTGCCATTTCCTATTTATTTTTGCAGAGTTAGCACAATCTTTCCAAGGATTTCTGTATTTTATATTCAGCAAATATATATTAAGCATCTTCCGTGGACAGGCATTGTGGGAAACACAGCAATACAGTAACCCATATGACATAAGTCTATATGGAATATGAATATATATCCATAACCATAACCTAGGATAAAAAGTATAAATGTCTTAAGAGAGTTTCAGATAAAATGCAAAGGGAATTCAGAAGAGGAAGTCCTCTGACTCAGAGGATCTTTTGGCATTTGAGCTGAGCCTTAAAGGATGGGTATGATTTGAACTGGAAGCCATTCTAGAAGCATTGAAATTAACAAGCTTTCTTTCCTATTTTTTTAAACAGTAAATATTTAAAAATAAATAAGTCATGTTGTTCCCCAGATAAATTTTCTCTGTGGCAAGAGAGGTCCGGGACCAGCAGGTTTCATCAGGTACTACACCAACCATTTCAAATAAAAGGGCACCAAATTCGTGGGAAAACACAAATTAGACCAGTGAACTTTCTGGACTCACATTTTTACTTGTATTGGGCAAAAGCTGGATAAAAGTGATAGAAATAGATGTTTCTTATTAATGTCTTTGGACATTTATGACCAATGGAGATATGTGCAAACTTCATCCCAGAGTAGCAGGGGCCCCAAAGCCCTGCCAATGGCTAAGTGTGGGGGCTTGGGAAGGGACTGTCCTCAGGCTGGAATATGTGTAGGAATGGTGGAAAATCTCTGGCCAACAGTCCAGCTTTCTAAGGTTGTCAGTCCAAAGATAGCAGGTATGATGTCCCAGAGAATCTGGGACACAAGGTCAAAGCTGGCAGTTCCTTGAGATACTAAGCCTAGTCATTCAGCTTTTTTTCTTTAATCTTTTTTTAAAAATTTCTGGTTATTTTAAAATATATATAACACAAAATTTATCATCTTAATTATGTTTAAATATATAATAGTATTAAGCTCACTCACATTGTTGTACAACCAGTTCCCCCAATTCTATTCATCTTGCAAAATTGAAACTTTATGCCCATTAAACTATGACTTTCCCCTGGATTTGTACAATATTTGTCTATTTCATGACTGGCTTAGTTCACTTAGTATAATGTCCCCGAAGTTCATCCATGCTGTGGCATATGTTAGAATTTCCCTTCTTTTCAAGGCTGAGTAATATTCCATTGCAGATATATAGCACATTTTATTTATCTATCCATTCATTAATGGACACTTGGGTTGCCTCTACTTTTTAGCTTTTGTAAATATTGTTGCAATTAATATAGGTGTACAGATAATTTTTCAAGATCCTGCTTGCAACTATTTTGGATAAATATCTAGAAATGGAATTATTAGATCATATAGTAATTCCATTTCTAATTTTTTGAGGGATGACCATACTGTTTTCCATAGCAACTGTGCCTTTTGACCTTGCCATCAGTAGTACACAAGGATTCTGGTTTCTCTATATCCTGCCGACACTTGTTATTATCTGATTTTTTGAAAGTAGTCCTCTTAATAGATATGAGATGACACAGGGACTTATAAAATTGTGCCCAATGGACAAGCCTGCTCAGGCAGGGAGGGATCTCTTAGAAGTGAAAGTTGATGTAATGCCACTTAGCAAGCCTACAAAATAAGGCAGAAGGGAGGCTCCCCAGAGAAGTGTTGCCTCATGGGAAGGATGCATTGGGCCTGCTCCAAAGCTCCTGGGATATGCATGTGCCACCTACAGTCTGAAGCTGTTGTGTAACCCCATGGAACCATTTCATTAGATGAGGCTTGCATTTGGCAGTATTGTGGAAAGGGAAAATACTGCTCAAAGAAGCAGTTGTTAGGAGGTAAAGTGGAAATGTCCTTACTGTGATGCCTAATATCCAAACGGAGAGCAGTGCCACAGTCATTGTCAAAGGAATCCCAGCTAATGGGAGGCAATGCAAAAGACTGAGGGTAGAGCCGGTTCTATCCTGAGTCTAAAACATTCTTTAGGTCATAGAACAGAAACTTTTTCTGTGACATTGCATAACACAATTAGCCCATCATATTATACAACAAATTCGTGAAGGGAGGAGGGTACTGAATATTTGCTAGAACACTGATGTGGGTGTTTGGGGGAACCATCTGTTATTGAACTGCTTTGCTGGCCCATTCAGAGAAATCCCTAAGATTCCAAGTAAAAGCTTCATCTAACTGAAGCATGACTCTTTGGAATGTATCTGGGCTCCTTTCTTGCTGGCATGTCTAACCCTGAGATCACATTGAAATTTCCCCCAAAGGTCACATTTTCTGTTAAATAGCTCACCATCTCTCAGCCAACTTGAACTCTGTCTACCCCTGGCCACAATGTCCAGATGCTAGGATCCATCAGTGTAATCTGAAAACATAAGCATCCAAGCAATTCTTCCCTTGGTTCATAATGATATTTTGGGATACAATCTGCTATTTAAAACAGCTGTTGTTGATTTACTTGGGACACATGCTGATTTTACGTCAAACAGAATGTCATGCAAACTTCTCCAAGGAGTCCTAGGGGAAAAAAAAAAGAAGAAGAGCATAAAAGATAAGAACAGCATTTATAAACGTTTGCCTACATTTAAAATTCTCCTGTATAAAATTTTTCAGACACTTGGAAATAATGTGCCTATCTAACTGATTTCAGATTTCCTATTTCATCATCCATGCTCCTTTGCTGATGTGAGCAAAAGAGAAAAAGGGGGAAATTCTCCCTGTTGACAGTGAAGTACTAGTTACACTGAGGAAGCTTTTGATAAATACTGAAATAATAATGAAAAAACAAAAAAGACCATTATTTTCTTTTTTTTTCTTTTAGATTTCATTTATTTATTTGACAGATAGAGATCACAAGTATGCAGAGAGGCAGGCGGAGAAAGAGAGGAGGAATCAGGCTCCATGTTGAGCAGAGAGCCCGATGTGGGGCTCGATCCCAGGACCCTGAGAACATGACCTTAGCCGAAGGCAGAGGCTTAACCTACTGAACCACCCAGGTGCCCCGGAAGACCGGAAGACCGTTATTTTCAAGGAGGCACCTTTCCTCCTCAAATCTTCTCTCTTCCTTGTAATCTTCCTTTTGTCCCCTAATCTCAACAATTTCATCTTTATCTTTCTGAAATTAAACCAATTTACTTAGTTTAACGAAGATTTGTTATGCATATAGGTTTATCAAGGACAAAGAACACATCAGAGTGTGAGCACTTTGAGGACATAGAATGGATCTTTCAGCTTCTAATCACAAAGCTTGAAAGATGTGGGGTCTTCATAAATGATCAGTTAAGTTGAACGAAGCATGCGGTTAGTGCTCCAGAAAGAGCTATCTGAGGGACACCCCGAGTGGAAGTTTGTTTCTCCCTCACCACCATGTCATCTTTTCTGCAGACTGCTATCTACTCCTCTGGCTCAGTCCCATGATCTCCTCTCCTAACTTATAACTGGCCTTCACTAGCTTCCCACCTTCCAGCAACCAGACCTCTTTGTTCTACCTCAAGGTGTCAAATCAGTCTATGCACCAGGCCCTCAGTTCTGCTTTCATCTCTCTGCTGGGACCGAGACTCAACCTGGCTTACTCTTGTCAGCTCACTCTCCTCTATTCTCAAGTCTAATTGCTTCAACCTGCATCCCCATACTGACACCACTATGTTTCAGGAAGATGACCAAAGAAGAGGAACCCAGATTTTTTATAGTTTCATCAAAAAGCCAATTCCAAAGAGCATACAAGTGGTCAATTTTGCTTGTAATCTATGATACACAGACATACCTAGGAGTCTTTCAGGAGAAAAAACATGGGAGTTATAAAGAATCAGCCACTAAACAAATACTACTTCTCAACAATGAGAATAAAGAATAGCATGTTGGAATTAGCCAATAAACAGGCATCTTCTGGCTCTGTAAAGAAGACCTGGTTTCCTTATGCATCAAAAGTCAAACATAACAAAACAATTTTTAAGGAAATGTAAAAGATGTGGTGAATTAACAAGGTGCAAAAAAAAAAAAAAAGCACACTGTGGAGTACATCTTAATCTATTCAGGCTGCTATTAAAAAAAAAAACAAACAGCACAGGCTGGGTAGCTTATTAACAACAGAAATTTCTTTCTCATAGCTCTGGGAGCTGGGAAGTCCAAGGTTAAGGAGTATGGCTATATTTTGTTGAGGGTCCTCTTTCCGGCTCATAACCAACACCTTCTCCTTATGTCCTCACATGGTAGAAGGGGTGAGGGAACTCTGTGGGATTTCTTAAATAAAAGCACTAATTCCATTAATAATGGCTTTACCCTCATGACCTAATCTCCTCCCAAAGGCTCTACCTATAATACATAGTTTGGGAGGAATAGGATTTCAACATATGAATTTGGTGGGAGGTGGCCAGGGGGGCAGGTGGATAGGGGACACAAACATTCATACCATAGCAGAGTACTTACTGTATGCTAGGTTTATTCTACATACTGATCCAATGGTAAATTTATTTTTTTGAAGATTTTATTTATTTATTTACTTATTTGACACTGAGAGAGAGAGAGACCACAAGTAGGCAGAGAGGCAGGCAGAGAGGGAAGAAGAAGCAGGTTCCCTGCTGAGCAGAGAACCCAATGCAGGGCTTGATCCCAGGACCCTGAGATCATGACCTGAGCCGAAGGCAGAGGCTTAACCCACTGAGCCACCCAGGTGTCCCCAATGGTAAATTTAATTGGGAACTTACATTTATTGGGTAGACAGAGAAAAGCAAGTGATAACCAAAAAGGTATAACTTCAGATACTAATAGCTAATAGATCCTTTGAAGACAATATGATCAGGTTGAAGGATTGTGGTAAGACAGTGGGAATCAAGCACAATTTCAGATAAGACAGTCAGGGAAAGATTCTACATAAAAATTCTTGCAAAGATCTGAAAGAAACCCTTCAGACAGAGGGAAGAAAAACTGCAAGAATCAAGTGGAAGACATAAGCTGGCATGTTCCTGGAACTAAGAAAGCTCACGTAACTGAACAGACTATGTAATGGGCACAGAAGTAGGAGATTAGATCAGAGAGGTAGGTAGAAGCCAGTTATATGGGACTTGTTGGCCTGATAAAGAATTTGAATTTTACCATTTATGTGATAGCAATATGTTAGAGAATTTTGAATGAGAAGTGGCAGGCTCTGACTTAAGTTTCCAAAAGATCATTGAGATTGGATTCGGGGCAGTCTCAACCTGAAGCAAGACAGTCCATTAGGAGGCCTTTGCACTAAATGAGAGCAGACGGTAAAGCAATAGAATAGTCATTTTGAAATTGAGGAGTAGTTAGATTTGAGATATAATCGAAGAGTGGACAGGATTTGCTTCTGCATATGATCTGCATATGAAGGAAGCAAAAGATTAAATGTCTACTCCTTTAATTTTGACCTGAATATCTGAGGAGATTTATTGGACATGCTGAGTTTGAGAAATGTATTAGATGTTGGAGATGCCAGCAAGGCACCTTGATGTGATTTGGAGCTCAGAGGAGGGGCTGAGGTTAGACACGGGAGACAGGTAATATTGAAACCCATGGAACTAGATGCAATCACCTACAGATGTAAAAACAGAGATCTGAGGCATGAACCCCAGAGCGCCCCAGAATTGTGGTCAGAAAGAAGAGGTGGAACCAGCAGAGGAGCCTGGGAAGTAGTTGAGGTTATAGAAGGACTATCAGGCACTTGTGATGGTTAGAAGCCAAGTGAAGTATGTTTCAAAAACAAGGAGTGACAATGTATGTCAAAGGAGGCTGAAAGTTCACAAAAGATTAGGGCTGTCAGGTGAACCGGTAGATTTGGTAATAGGGAAGTGACTGATGACTTTGCCATGATGGTTTCAAGGAGTAGTGAGGACAAAACCCAAGAGAATGAGTTTAAAAAGGGACTGAAAAGTGATCATGAAAGCAGAGTACAGACAACTCTCTTGGAGTGTTGTGTTGTCCAAGAGAACAGTGGAAAGAGGCAGTAGGTGGAGGAAGACATGAAACTCAGGTTCAAAGAACTTGTTTGTCTGTGTGTTTTGTTTTAAGATGAGAAACATGATAAGGGCAAGCCTGTGGGAATTATCCAGTAGAGACAAGAAAATTGATCGTAGATGCTACAAACTGAATGTTTGTGTCTCCTCAAAAGTCCTATGTTGAAGCCTTCTTAATGTGAAGAGACAGGGAGGTGGGCACTTTGAGTGGTGATTAAGTTATGAGGGTGGAGCCCTCATGAATGAGATTAGTGTCCATTTAAGAAGATATATGAGAGAAATTAGTTCTCTCTGCCATGTGGGGATACAGCAAGAAGGAGACCATCAGTAAACCAGGAGGATGGCCCTCAGCAGGAACTGAATCTGTCAACACCTTGGTCTTGGACTTCCCAGCCTCCAGACTCTGAGAAGTATGTTTCTGCTGTTTAAGCCACCCAGTTTATGATATTTTTGCTATAGCATCCCAAACTGGCTAATACAATAAGGAATTGTTGGAGTTCACATGAGAGAGGATAAGCTCCAGTTCCTAAATGGATAGAGAACTTGGCTTTGATAAGACACATTTTTCTAACCTAAGTTGCTTTTCTTTCGGAATAAATATACTAATTGCTTCCATTTTTTCCCTCCCTTAATAGTGACAACCCTTTGGGCTATCTATGAAAGATAGGGATTTTTTTTTTCACTTTTCACACACCAGGAAACTGAGACAATATGGGTAAGCAACTTGTCTGAAATCAAACAGCTAATATAAATATCAGAGCCAGGACATACACTCCGAGCTTCTGAGGCCCCAACCCTGGTTCTTTCTGCTTTTCCACACAGCACGCATGTCAGTAGTAGACAATGGAAGTGCGCTCTCAGGAGGCCAGTTCAAAGCCACTGGTTTAGTATCTTTTGGAAATTAAGTAAGGGGAACTTTTGACAAATTCATTCAAAATGAGTCTTTTCAACTTTGATCTGCACCTGTCTTTTCCCCAGCTAGCTAGCCCAGAGACTCAGAACTGACAGATGGTTGTTACTCTTACCAAGGGAGCACTCCTATCTCTTCTCTTCTGCCAGTGTTTCCAGATGCATTTCCTCTCAAATGACCATCTTATCAAGGATATAGTTCATTCTGCTAGCAAATAGCCAAGGGACACACTAGGAACATATTAGACAGCAGAGGGAAGATGGTCTAGAATTATCAATTTGCTGGGCCTAATGCTCAAATGCATAATTAGCAGTTGACAATTGTTCTGGGTTCGGCACAGTCTTACAACTGTCAGATCAAGGCATAGTCTACAGTACTCAAATCTGGCATTTGCAACTTTCCTCTTCTTAATATAAATTAGGAAGTTGGAAGCTTTCTTCCTTAAACAGATTTTTCGTTTTCCTTTTTTTTTTTTTTTTAAGTATCTCTGCACTACCTAAGTTGCCCTTTAAAAATATGCTTTATTCTTCCAAGGATGAACCAGAGTGAGAGACAAAGAGGATATGAATCTGAAAGGTGGTCTTCACTGTTTTGCCACATCTGCTTGAAATCCCACAGCTGGCACTGAATCCTAGAGATTACCACAATGACTAATGAGTCACACAGCTCCCAGTCTTAAATGCATTTGTGAAAATGTTCAGGGATTCAACCACAACTTCTCAACATCAAGAATGAGAGGTGTGAGAACTCCCAGACATCAGCTAGTTCATCTCTTGCCAGGTCTGGATTTTTCCCTTCTGGATAAGATTCTAGCAGATGCTTTAGCTAGTCTTGTTTTAAATATCTTAAATGATGGCACTCCCTCCCCTTTCCGCTGAAAGGCTATTTCACAGTCCAGTGGATCTTATCACCAGACTGTGTTTTCCAGAAAGCTGCCTAAAATTCATCTTTTGTTAATTTCTTAACATAACTCACGTTTACTCGCTTTGGCAACTCACCTGTGAGCAGCTTCTCTTCTCTTGCCTCATTGGCAATTAAGCAAGTAAATCTACAAATGAGCGATCATCAGCCAATTGCTTCCCTCTATCCCTTTTCCCTGCTGGATAAACCCAGTGCAAGGAGACTCTCACGAGACGGGCATCCAGTGGTTTTCTCTTCGTTTTCCTCTATCTCTTCAGTCGTCACCTCATCGCTGTCAGTGGTTGCATGGACTGTTCCATTCCACCAGGTTTGGCTGGGGACTAAGTCTCAACACAGTGCAGTTTTCCCCCCTGATTCTTCCTTGGCCCTGACTCCACAAGGATTATTATTATTATTTTTAAAGATTTTATTTATTATTTGACAGATAGAGATCACAGGTAGGCAGAGAGAGAGAGGAGGAAGCAGGCTCCCCGCTGAGCAGAAAGCCCAATGTGGGGCTCGATCCCAGGACCCCCGGACCATGACCCGAGCTGAAGGCAGAGGCTTTAACCCACTGAGCCACCCAGGCGCCCCTTCACGAGGATTCTTAAATCCCGCTCTCTCCCCGACTGTGGAGCAGGGACATTCAGCGGAAGGTGCACACTACAGACAGTCAAGCAGAAAGAGGCCACCTATCTCCCTCAAGGAGTTCCACGCAGTGTCTTGTCTATTCTCTCCCCAGCTCCTCCCTGCTCACACTTCTTGAGGCTTTTCTTCTATGCATCCTCCTCAGTAGCCAGTACGTCTGGCCCTTACGCTTTTCACTTCCAAATTCCTCTGAACCTGTGTTCCCCGGTGCCCATTTCCTGCCTCCTGAAATATGTCATCACACTCTTTTTCTCCTTTGATAAAGACCAACCTGTGGCCTGTCTCAGACAGATAGCATTCCTTTCACCTTTTCACACATCAGAAGACTGAGGCATCGTAGTCCGGTGACTTGCCGGCAGTCAGGCAGCTAATACTAGTATCAGAGCAGAACTCACACCCTGAGCCTCTGATGCCCCATCCGTGGTTCTTCCTGCTTTTCCACACCACATGTGTGTCCGTGAACGAGATGCAACGGAAATAGGCTTTGCTCGTATTCCACCATTTTTCTAGGAAGGTGACTCATACTTCTTTTATGTGCCATACAGAATCAACTTTTTAACTTCCTTTTTATAAGAATTGTGTATCATGGATGTTGTTTTGATGATTATCAACAAAAGAACATTTTTTGGCAAAGTTAAATTATTCCCCCTTTGCACTTGAGTCAAATGGGTCTCACTGTCTAGAAATGCTTAAGTACATTATATGATAGCTGGAAAGTAATTCAATAGAATTTACATTTCAAATCCAAGAAAATTATATTAGGCTAAGAATTTATAAAGACCATTTTTATTTCGCTCTGTTCTTGCTTGAACTACACACCCACCCTGCCACAATCAAAAAGAGGGGGGAAAAAACTACTTTTGTCTTCATGAACTAATGCCACTTGAGTTGTTCTGCTTTAGAATCCACAAGACTAGAGCGAAAAACAACAAAAAGAACAAGCAGTAACTGGAAAGCGAACAAGTCAGGAGGATGTGACTAACATACCTGCATACTCCTTACTAAATCGCTTTGCATTGCCACACAATATGAACTATGGTCTGCTTCAATTTCCACACTGTATTTTAAGGTTTTTTTGCTTCAGTACTCTGGTTTAATTTCTAAAAAAAAAAACACAGGGTTTCACAGTTATAGCCAACTGTTTATCCCAGGCAAATTAAATTAAGCCCCTGGCATGCAACTAAAAGTTTGTTTCGCCTAATTGAGCAGCTAATGGGTATGGATGAATCTGAGGTACAGATAAAAATATTGTTTTCAAAGAGCCTTTCTGATTAGCATGCACTGAAATGGGCAAAGAAAAATATTTATGCAGTCGTTTTTATAAGCGTGTTCAAATCCATTGGTTAAGCTCCAGGAAAGATTTCAGAGGGCTCTGCCTGTCTTTATATGAGGTGTTCTGCTCTTTGCTAAAAGAAGACTAAAACCCTTCTCCAAATACATTCTTGACATCCTGCTGTGTCAACGCCCGGCCATCTTTAATAATGCCTGAGGGACCTATGCTCTTCCCATTACCAGCCCGTGCCTTCCCTCAATGACTGAATAGGTCTCCACTCCAAAGAAACTTCATTGTTTCATCTTATAGATAGCCTCATCTAATAAATGGCCCTATGCCACTATGCCTCTGTGTTACTGGGATGGAGGAGTGAAGAAACAAATAGTTGGGGAGGTTGCTCTGAAATATTAACGTTCTGGAACTTGTTACATTAGTTCCCTATCGCTTTGCTGTGTTTGCTGTTAGAGTATTGGATGTCAGGGCAGATGACCATTTCTCTGGAAGAATCTCCTACTGCAACTCTGCGCCCTTTTTAACATTGACAGCGAAACAAATATGCATATTATTTTCCACACCTTATAATTATAGAAGAGACACACACAAAAAAGAAAATCCCACAATGGTTTTCCAGTTCACGTGCCATTTAAAATCCTCCAGGAGGGGCGCCTGGGTGGCTCAGTGGGTTGAAACCTCTGCCTTTGGCTCGGGTCATGATCCCAGAGTCCTGGGATCGAGCCCCGCATTGGGCTCTTTGCTCAGCAGAGAGCCTGCTTCCCTTCCTCTCTGCCTACCTGTCTGCCTACTTGTGGTCTCTGTCTATCAAATAAATTTAAAAAATAAAATAAAATCCTCCAGGAGATGCATACCTCAGTGGGCCTTCATGCATTTGCTTCAGTTTGTCCATACGTGAGTCTCTCACATCATGTCACACTTACTACCTTAAGAACTTCCTCAACCTTCAGTGAGCTCTTCCTGGAAGTGTTCTATATCCATATAATCTGTTTTCCATACCTGTGTCCAGAACTGGTCATCAGAGACACAAGAATGACTACCTTATGACTTGGTCGCTTGTTTGCTGAGCGAGGAGCATAGCATCTTAGCAGGGACTTTCAAGTTTTAGAATTGTTATGAAATTCAATTGAAATGTATCTCCTACTCTCACCTCAAATTCCTACGTGAAAGTCCTAATCCCCAGTTCCTCAGAAGGTGACCAAATTGGAGATAGGGTCCTGAGAGAGGTAAATGAGTTAAAACAAGGATATTAGTGTGGGCCCTAATCCACTATGAATAGTGTCCTTATAAAGAGGGGCAACAAGGAGACAGATACATACAGAGGGAGGATGATGTGAAGAAACAAGGAGAAGACAGCTATCAACAAACCAAGGGGAAAGGCCTGGAACACATCACTCCTCCGCAGTGCCCAGAAGGAACCAAGCCTGCCAACATTTTGATTTCTGACTTCTGACCTCCAGAGCAATGAGACAATAAATATCTGTTGTTTAAGCCACCCAGTTTGTGGCCCTTTGTTATAGTAGCCCTAGAAAACCAATATAGGTACTCATTTAAGCAACCATTTCCCATGTTCATTTAATAAATATTGGAGACCGACCTGAAAATTTTCCATATCTACCAGTGGAAATTCCTCCCTCTGGCTACTAAGCAAATTTTAAACAAGAAATTCTGATTTTTCTATGCTGCTTGTCAGTCTGCCTCACATTAAATGTGTTCTTATTCCTGGTTTGAGTAAGAAAATCTTCCTTTTGTTTGCCTCTTTACAGTTGTAGAACTTTTCTTTCTACAGAATAACATTAGTCTAGCAACTCATCTCCATCCATTTTGAGACCAAGATTCCAATCACATTCTCTTGGGAGGGCAAAAGTAACAGATGCTAATTGTCATCATTTTGTTGTTCACTTACTATATCAAAATGCATAGCAAATAGAAACTTCCCTTTATCTAACATATGTACATGAGCCATATGCACACACACACACACACACACATACATAAACATATCTATCTATCTATCTATCTATATCTATGCTTCCCCTTTTCCACAAATTCTAGCTATGTACCCTGAAGCAGTCTACCTAGAGGTCATAGGTAGAGCTCTCAACCTGGAATGGAAAGGGAGAAAGGAAGGAACTTAACTTGTATTTAACATCCATTAAAAGCATATGAAGTTAAGATATATATTAATGTAATTAATACTCCCAAACTCCGTGAGTTATCTATTATTACTTCTACAGATGAAATGATCTCACATTTGAGTGTGTTGGCCAGAATGGACACCTTCCCATTTCCCTAAGTCTTCATTGCAATCACACCCGTGCACACACATGCAGGCTTCCTCCAGGTGGAGGGAACTTGCAAAAGATCTGGAGAAAGGCACCATTCAGTCCTCATGACCATGGCAGTTTCCTCCTTGAAAGTGTCCATGGCAGGGCCATTAATTGAGGCCAGGAACACCTGGAGGCAGGAGCTCTCTTCTCCCTACCTGTCAGGACTCGGTTCCCATGCCATCCATCTCACAGGCCCAGGGAGTGTTTAATGAAGTTGATTTGGATCAGTGGAGATCAGTGTTTAGGCCATCCTCCAAGACCTCTAAAATGTCTGGGAAGCGTGCCCATTTTTGGCAAAGAGTCCAGTGCTTATTGTGGTTTTATTTTTAAATAAACCTCTCTAACATTTTTTTTAAGATTTTATTTATTTATTTGACAGAGAGAGATCACAAGTAGGCAGAGAGAGAGAGAGAGAGAGGAGGAAGCAGGCTCCCCGCTGAGCAGAGAGCCCAATGCGGGGCTCGATCCCAGGACCCTGAGATCATGACCTGAGCCGAAGGCAGCGGCTTAACCCACTGAGCCACCCAGGCGCCCCACTCTAACATTTTTTTAGTTGCTTATTTTATTGAAAGTTCTTTCAATTATTCAAATAAATTCAATCAGAATTTACAGAGCACCTATATCCCAGGTGCCCCCCAGGCGCCCCCCTCTAACATTTTTTTAGTTGCTTATTTTATTGAAAGTTCTTTCAATTATTCAAATAAATTCAATCAGAATTTACAGAGCACCTATATCCCCAGCTGGGG
This sequence comes from Mustela lutreola, assembly GCF_030435805.1. Classification (NCBI taxonomy): domain Eukaryota; kingdom Metazoa; phylum Chordata; class Mammalia; order Carnivora; family Mustelidae; genus Mustela; species Mustela lutreola. The sequence continues at coordinate 133,167,081 of NC_081294.1, read as the reverse complement.
ATAGCTGGGGTATGAAAAGATCTCTGAGATACTGCTCTAGGACCTTGAGCCACTAGGAAGACTCAGTAAAACCCACAAATAATGCTAAGGAGTACAGCTAAAACAGCACAGGAATTTAGACAAGAGACTCACTTCTGAGTCAGGGAAGACACCATAGATAAGGAGTTAGCATTTGATACAGGCCTTTAGGAATTAATTTAGTCACTCACTCAGTCAATAAATATTTAGGGAACATCTAAGTATAAGCTAACAACTGGAGACACAAGAGGTACCTAATCCTTGCCTTCAAGGCATCTGCAATCTAGTGATAAATTAGACAATGAATAAGTAAACAAATTAATTAATTATGGCTTATTATGGGCACTGAGAATTGAATGAGAGTATGCACTGATTGTGTAACCTAACTGGGGTATGTGGTGTTGATGATGGGGGGCACCTACTCTGGCAAAGCAGTCAAGGAAGGTCTTACTTACCAAGAAAATGATTTTCAGTGACAATCTGGGGAATGAGGAAGAACCATTTGAAAAGCAGAAGTTGGAATGTTCAAGATACAGTGAGCAGTAAGTAAGTAAAATGTTCCTAAAAAGAAAAAAAAAAAAAAATGGCCCAACACCTGGGTGGCTCATTGGGTTGGGCCACTGTCTTCGGCTTGGGTCACAGTCTCAGGGTCCTGGGATCAAGTCCCACTGAGCCTCGGTGGCTCAGTTGGTTAAGTGGCGGCCTTTAGCTCAGGTCATGATCCAGGGTCCTGGGATCAAGCCCCGCGTCAGTTGTTCTCATCTGCTTCCTGCTCTCCCGCTGCCCCTCCCCCTGCTCATGCTCTCTCTCTCTCTTTCTTTCTCTCAAATAATTCAATAAAATACATTTTTTTCCAAAAATATACTTATTATAAAGAATTGGTTCACAATTATTATGGAGGTTGACAAGTCCCAGGACCTGCAGGTAAGCTGCAAGCTGGAGACCTAGGAGAGTCTGAAGGTCTGCGGAAAAAGGAGAACCAGTGGTATAATTTCCAATCCAAAGGCCAGCAGAAAGAAGACAAGACACAAAAGAACTGATGTTTCAGTTTGAGTCTGAAGGCAAGGAAAAGCCAGTGTTCTAGGTCAAATGTATTGGGGTAAAGGTCATTCTCTTTCACTTGGAGGAAGGCCAGTCTTTTTAAATTCAGGCCTGCAACGATTGGGTGATTCCCACCAACATTAGGGAGAGCAGTTTGCTTTACTCTGTCTACCAATTTAAATGTTAATCTCGAGCACCCTCACAAAAACACCTAAAATAATTTGACCAAATATATGGGCACCCCAGGACCCATTCAAGTTGACAGATAAAATTAACTGTTACATCTGCCCAACATCCACTCTTTCCTATTTTAACTCCATGACGCTCTTTCGCTTTAGGGAACCACCGCTTGCCCACACTCCATCCATGTAGATGGGTCAGGGCTGACCCCAATCCTAAATTTCTTTTTTTTTTTTTTTTTTAAGATTTTGTTTATTTATTTGACAGAGATCACAAGCAGGCAGAGAGGAAGAGGAGGAAGCAGGCTCCCCGCTGAGCAGAGAGCCCGACGCGGGGCTCAATCCCAGGACCCTGGGATCATGACCTGAGCTGAAGGCAGAGGCTTTAACCCACTGAGCCACCCAGGGCCCCCCCCAATCCTAAATTTCTAGGAATAGACAATGTGAGAGCATTTCAGCCCTCTGGATAGAGTGAGTGATTCTGAGACAGATCACTGAATCTCACTCAGGAAAATAAAATGAAAAGGGACGTTCCATTCTGGGGTTAATAATGTTGGTAGGATACAGAGCGAGAACTCCTCAAGTCCTGTGGAGAGGACCTACTTAAGATTAATCCCAACACACAAGAATGGAGCTGAGAGGTGACAAGATTAAAAAAAAGAGAGAAACTGAGGCTTGGTGACAGGGTTTGGTTTGAGCCCTGAGACAACTTTCCCTAGACATTTTAGCTGCACAAGTTACATGAGTTAGTTGCTTTGAGTTTCATTTCATGCTTAAGCTGATTTAAGGTAAGTCCTTTTCTTTTGTAAGCAATGAGTCCTGACAGATTCTGTGAGCACATTATGGTCAGAGAATAAGCGAAGGGAATGGGCCTCCCTTATCTTAGGAGCAGTGAGCAAGCAGCTGGCAGCTTGCCTTTCCACACAGTCTTTTTGAACTAAGTTATAGCATCGCTGAAGGCAGTTGAGTGAGCTGGACTTAGTTTCTGAGGCTGAAGCTAAATCTATCAACTACTAATGTCACACTATTAACTGGAAATGATTCTGTCCCTAAAATTCCATAGCTTTGACAATAAATATCATCTGGTGCCATTTAATATGAGCATATACAGTGTACTGTCAGGGCTGGGATTGGGGAGAGGGAGCCAAGAGCCTAAAACCCCATTCCTACTGAGATGAGTGATGGGAACTGAATTTGGGACCCTGGATGGTTCCAGTGACACAGGAGAAGGACAGGCTGCGTCTCTCCTCACATCATGGAGATGGTGGACTAGGAAGCCTTGAACACTCCTTTCTTCCACAGACACAATGATTCACAACAGCACATGGTTTAATACCCTTTGTGAGAAGTCCAGAAACCAGCAGAAAGTTTCCGGCACCCCTGGCAAGTGCAAAATCCAGCCACATCAAAGCAAGTATGGGAAACAAACACTCTCTCTCCAGAAACCCCGCTTCTGATAAAGAGCCATGTGATGAAGAAGGAACCCCCAGTGCCCGCTTTCTCCCTAAGGAGGAAAGGAGTTGGAACACACATCCAGGGTCTCAACTCTGCTGAGTGCCACCCAAGGGTCTGGCTTGTATCGCGTCTCTCACGGAGAGTTGCTAGTCCCCTGAGGTTCCAGAGAACAAAGTGGTAGCTTGCACTGGTGTGCAGGCAATTGCTACAGCTCTCCCCTCTGGCACAGCACGGAGTGAGCAGGCCATAAACCCCAGCTGCTCCCTGAGGAGGGAGAGAGTCCAATCGCACATCTAATGTCCCAACTTTTCCTAGTGCTGCCTGAGGAACTGGCTTCAATCTCACCTATCTCAGAGAACCGATGGGTCCCCTCAGACACAAGCCCCTCAGGGCTACAGAGAAGAGAGATGGCGATTTGATCTAGCATACAGCTCACCACCACAGCCATCCTGCCAACCCAGAAGATAGCAAACAGGCAAAACCCCTCAGATCCCAGCTTCTTTTTGGGGAGGGAAAGAGTTGGAAGGAGTGTTCAACAATCCAGCTTTTCTGGGGGCTGCCTGAGGAGCTGCCTTCAGTCTCCTCTGTCTCAGCATACTGACAGGACCTGGCATACACTGGATGCCTGGGGGCTGCTAAGAACAAAGAAAACAGGTTGGAGAAACACAAAGCTTTGAGAAGGTTCCAGAATCTCTGACTGGACATATTGCTGAGGGTCATCTCTTTTTTTTTTTTTTTAGATTTTATTTTTTTAGGTTCTTTTTTTTTTTAATTTGAGAGAACGAGAACATGAGCATGAGTGGAGGCGGGTGAAGGAGGGAGACGCAGAGGGAAAAGCAGACTCCCTGCTGACCAGGGAGCCTGAATGTGGGGCTTAATCCTGGGACCCCGGGATCATGACCTGAGCAGAAGGCAGACACTTAGCTGACTGAGCCACCCAGGCACCCCTGAGGGTCTTCTCCTTTACAAGGTCAGTCCATGAAGATTGGGGGGAGTGGCTATTTTATAAAATGCACAGCCACCAACACAGAGAGTCAAGGAAAAGAGAGACAGGGAAATATGTTCTCCCCGCCCCTGCCCACGCCCGCCCCCCAACAAAAGAAAAAGATAAATCTCCAGAAACTGATTGTAATCAGATGAGATCTATGATATACCTAGTAGAGAATTCAAAATAACCAAGATAATAATGCTTACTGAGGTCAGGAGAACAATGCATGAACAAAGTGAAAATGTCAGCAAACAGAAAAGGTTGCTGAAGATAATTGAACTGAAAAATAGAGTAGGCAGACAAAGACACCAAAGAGAAGAGAGCTACAGGCCAGTATCCGTGATGAACATAGATACAAAAAACCTCTTATAAAATCCTAGCAAACCAAATTCAACAGCACATTAAAGGGATCATACACCATGACCAAGTGGTATTTATCCCTAGGATGCAAAGACGGTTCAGCATATGAAAATCAATTAATGTGATTTGCTTCATTAACAGGATGAGGGATAAAAATCACATGATCATCTCAATAGATGCAGAAAAGGCGTTTGATAAAATCCAACTCTCGTGATCAAAATGCTCAATAAACTAGGTATAGAAGAAATGTACCTCACCATAATAAAAGCCATACGTGAACAGCCCATAGCTAACATCATACTTAAAGGTGAAAACCAGAAAGCTTTTCCACTAATCCACAGAACAATGCATAGAGGCCCGCTCTTGCCACTTCTATCCCATACAGTCCTGGAAGTCCTCGACAGAGAAATTAGGCAGGAAAGAGGAAAAAAAAAAAAAGCATGCAAATCAGAAAGAAAAAAGTAAAAGTGTCCCTATTTGCGAATGGCATAATCTTATATATAAGAAACCCTAACGACATCACAAAAAATATGAAAAGTAATAAACAAATACAATAAAGTTGCAGCATATAAAAATCAGTTGCCTTTCTATACGTTAATAACAAACTACCTGGAAAGGAGCTTAGGAAAAGCAATTTCATTTGTAACAGCATTGAAAAGAATAAAATAGGTCGGTGCTAACTTCAAATAATCCGTGTTGATTACAAGGTCCTTTCCTTCTTCCCCTGTCTCCTTGTTTTCTTTCTTTTATTTATTATTTTAAAAATAATTTTCACGTTCTCAACTGTTCCAAGCACTATGCCTGTCACAAAGGTTGTGAAAAAAAAAAAAAAACAAAAAACACTGAAGAGGGACGCCTGGGTGGCTCAGTTGGTTAAGCCGCTTCCTTCGGCTCAGGTCATGATCCCAGGATCCTGGGATCAAGTCCCGCATCAGGCTCCTTGTCCAGCAGGGAGCCTGCTTTCTCTCTCCACCTCTGCCTGCGACTCTGCCTGCTGGTGTTCTCTCTCTGACAATAAATAAATTAAAAACAACAACAACAATAACACTGAAGAGGATTACAGGTGGGGTTTGGGAAGGTCCTGGTGGGGGGAGGGAACAAATCATGTTTCATTGTTACAGTACTACTCCTGAGTGTTGTGAGAGCCACACAGGAACACCTCAAAAGCACAGGGAGGGAGGGACTCACTGGTCTCATAGAGATGTAATCCCAAATGATTGCCATCCTTTGGGTCTCCGTGTTAGGGGAGCAGCACTTCCAGAAAGATCATTTCTGTCACTTAACCTTGGAATCTTGCTGGTCACATTTTCTTCTTCGCTCTTACTACTAGAAAGCTTAGGGCTGATAATACACGGCCTATTCTCTGCTACCTTGGGACAATCATTTCATATCCGAACCTGACCCCTGAATTTACCTTATTTTTAATTTTTTCATTCTATTATGCTATGTCACAGTTGTCTAAAATATTCAAAAGCCTTTGGTAATGAAGATGCATAAATAAATTATGTACATATATCTCTTTGTAAGTAATTTTTCAGGTCTTTTAACATAAATGGGGTTTTTAAAAATGAAAACTCAAGAATAGACAGTAATTCTTTTATAATAATTGTGTGAGTCTTGTTTCAGTAAACCAAGTGGTATGTATTGCTTCGAGGAAATATATGTACATCAATAGGGCAAAACAAATTGCCAAGAAACCAATACTTGGTTTGTATGTATAATATTTCATGTTTATATATGACGATTTAGTGTAAGAGAAATGTAGTATCATATCTTTTTTTTTAATTTTTATTTACTTATTTGACAGAAAGAGAGAGTGAGAGGAAGTACAAGCCGGCAGAGCCGCAGGCAGAGGGAAAGAGAGAAGCAGGCTCCCCAACTGAGCAGGGAGCCGATGCAGAACTCAAACCCAGGACCCTGGGATTATGACCTGAACAAAAAGCAATGTTTAACCAACTCAGCCACCCAGGTGTCCCTGTAGTATCATATGTTAATGGGAAAAGAACAAATACTTAATAAACAGTGCTGGAATAACTACATTACTATTTTGAAGAAAAGATTTTTACCTCCATCAAATAAATCTTCTGATGGCTTAAAGAGTCAAATGTTAAAAATTAGCCTCAAAGAAATGAGAAGAAAATATATTCAATTCTTATCAGATCTAGATTTTTGGAATGTCTTTTAATGAATTAACCAAAAATGGGACACCTGGGTGGCTCAGCTGTTAAGTGTGAGCCTTCGGCTTGGGTCATAATCCTGGAGTCTTGAGATCCAGCCCTGCCTCGGTCTCCCTGCTCAGCGGAAAACCTGCTTCTCCCTCTCCCACTCCCGCTGCTTGTGTTCCCTCTCTTGCTGTCTCTCTCTCTCTCTCTCTGTCAAATATATGAATAAAAAATCTTAAAAAAATAATTAACTAATGTAAGAATCAAAATAGAAAAGGGAGGTGGATTGGTCATAAAATGGAAAACTTTTCTATACAAAAAAAAAATCTCAATTGGTAAACAATATACTGGGAGCCATTATTTGATATGAAATATGCTAGTTCAAAACATAAAATCTTTAATATAAAGATGTTAAAGGAGGGGAACCCGGGTGACTCAGTGGGTTAAGCTGCTGCCTTCAGCTCAGGTCATGATCTCAGGGTCCTGGGATCGAGCCCCACATCAGGCTCTTTGCTCAGCAGGGAGCCAACTTCCCCCTCTCTCTCCGCCTGCCTCTCTGCCTGTTTGTGATCTCTCTCTCTGTCAAACAAATAAATAAAATATTTTTTTAAAAAAAGATGTTAAAGGAAAAAAAATAAGACAAGCACTAACATGATTACAACTGTGGGTTAAGAGCTATAACAAACTAGAAAAACAAAACTGACAAAGGGCCTTTAAGGAAAATCTTTCCACATTCCTCTCTCTGTTTCCCTAGAAACAGTCTGTGGTGAGTCAGAGAGTCATGTTATCAGGATTTCGAGGGAGCCTCATGCAGAACAGTGAAACACTGGATGTATCCTTAATGTCTGACAACAAAGGAAAGAAGTAATCAAATAAATGTCAAAGATAATGTAAGAAAGTGGGGGGAGATTTCATAGACTATTTCAAAAATACCTTTAAAAAACTGATAACTTAGGGACGCCTGGATGGCTCAGTGGGTTAAGCCGCTGCCTTCGGCTCAGGTCATGATCTCAGGGTCCTAGGATCGAGTCCCGCATCGGGCTCTCTGCTCAGCAGGGAGCCTGTTCCCTCTCTCTCTCTCTGCCTGCCTCTCCGTCTACTTGTGATTTCTCTCTGTCAAATAGATAAATAAAATCTTTAAAAAAAAAAAAACAACTGATAACTTAAAAACCAACTTTAAAACGCTAAGTATGATTCCAAGACTATGTATGTAAATAAATAAATTAACAGGCAATAGGAGCATAAGTAGTTTTTTTTTTTTTTTGAGCATAAGTATTTTTTAAAACTGCCTTCCATTTTTTTCAATTATCTACAAGGTATATATGTGAATTTAACAGGCAATACCAAAATTTCTTGGACTTCAAGAAATTTTAAGAAGAAAAAAGAAAATTCGTTTCCTTCATACATTTCCCTGATCTTCAGAGAGAAAAGCAGAGGAGGGAAAAAAGTATATAGAAGAGGACTGTATTTAAGCCTCCTGTTCCCAAAGCAACCTCAGAAAAGATGTCCCCTCAAACTGATATCTCTTATTTGGGAACACAGCCACTGAATGGGGTCTTGCACAGCCTGAATATAGCCATGGGCTCCTTCAGCTGCTGGAGGGAGGGTGTAGGACAGTGACCACCTGTTCTCCGTGGAATCTCAGTTCCCTGGTCTCCTTGCAGCCTTTTCCAGCCAGGTCAGCTTCACAGAATGAGGGAGCATCGGAGGACGTAACTAAACTTGGTTTAACACCAGACTTGACACTGAGGCGCTGATGATAAATGCCGGCCTGGCTCATGGAGAGGCTACGTAGAGTCTTAACAGCACGGCTGTGCTCTAGGTTCCCCCTTCTCCCTGTCTCCCTCTAGCTGAGTGATCACAGCGAAAATCCCTAACCTTCTGCGTCTTTGTTTCTTCAACTGTGAAGGAGAGATTATAATTTCTACCTCATAGTGCTGTGAGCAGGGCCTCTATCCAGATGCCATATACTGGTATAGCTGTATTGATGATTAAAATACTGAAATTCTTCAGTACCAGTTGGCAAGTAACTGGTGCCCTAGGCCCTCCAGTGTTCCCCATGGTTTCTACTTGCCTTCTCCATATTCTTCCAACTAAAGGCACTGGGGCCTCCAGGGTCCTGCCTCAATTCGATTCCAGGGTGCCATTGGAATTATCCGTAAAGGTGCCTTATTGTCGTTAGTGTGAATATTTTCTCTGGTTGTGGGAATTAAATATGAATGAGGTGATTCACATGGGTGAGATCATAGACTGAGGAGATTGGGAGCTTTTTTTCAAGAAACATATATGCGCAGTAATCTTCTCAGATCAATAGGATGTTTTGCCCCTTGGGACTAAGCTACAATCCCCTACAAAGGTGAGGAAGATTGAGGAGAAAGGGAAGAGCACTGACTGGTATGACCCAGAAGCAACTCTCTGGCCTTTAAGCACTGCCTCCCCTGAGTTCAGAGGAGTGGGCAAGGTCAGCCATGCATTAAGCCACATTATTTAATCACCACAAGTGACCTGCTTTAGCCTTGTTACTTGCACAGGAAGAACAAAACTCATTTATTTTTACAATAAAAATAGTTTTTCTGAAGATAAATACACAGCCTTAGATTTTAATAGATCATCTGAGAGTTTTTGACACTGATAAAGTTTAGGAGTTGAACTTCTGGCCCATCTCGCTTCAGGCCTGGGCTGACAACTCTTCAGAAAATAGCCTCTAAGGGGGAAAAAAAAAAAACCCTCTTAATTTATGATTCTGGTCTTTTCTTGAGGGCATTTTGTCCATTCTTCAGAAAAGACAAGCCTAGGACAGTCTGCTCAGAGATATTTCATGGGAGTGACCACTAATTCTGGTAGAAACCCCTTATAATGGACAATCAACACTCTTACCCTTCTCCAAAACATTTTTTTCCTTGCCCTTTTATACGAAAATACTGAGAAACCTTCTGGGTTTATCATCTAACACAAATTTGTTTAAAAATGTCATCTAAATTTTCTGGGAAGTTCGCACATTGATGATACTAATATGATTCCAACTTACACAAAAATTACCTCTTTCTTGTTCGTGATTAATATACTACAAAAAAAATACGTGATATTAAACTGGGGCAGCTTCAGAGCATTGTTATATGGTAGGAGTGAGAATTACACTGATCCAAGTGCATTTAAATGGCATAGAACTCAGATAGTTTTTTTCACATGTTAGATTTCCTGTTGAAATTGTGGCTGTCTTAACACCATATGCCCTCTTCATTCTCAGTCCTTGTGAAGTCCCGGGGAAAAGAGAACAATCCAAATTCTGTGTTCATGTCTTTTGGGGGCACTTAATTTGCATGCCTGTTGTACCAGTTTGGAAACCTAAACTCCAAAGGCTCTAGTACCCCTGAAGACAGTCTCCTAAACTACCACTGTTTCGCTTTGGCTTTGTTTTTTCCTCTCCAGGATTAGAAAACCTTCTGAACCTCATAACCAGAGTTTGGATGAGGGCAACTTGCACTCTTCACAGGTGTTCTTGTCTGTGACAAAGGACAAATTAAGTCTCCAAAATACTCATCTGCTAGCTTTTTCTGATGACTTCTATTTCAAGGTCTTCTCTCTCTAATTAGCCTCCCCAAATGGACTGTTTAATGCATAACTAATCTTGAACTTGCTCTTTTCTCTGACTGAAGAGAAAATTGCACTTCATTTTGTTGAGCTATGGTGCTTATGTTGCACATTTATCAACGAGTGATATTTTAGAATTCTAGATGGCAGCTGTTCAGAGTTTCCTCATTGGCAATATTAGATTGGGAATTACTAATGATGAATATATAAACCCTCTTTAATATACAGTCTAATCAAAATTTTTCTAAATATTTAGCTTCTTAAATTCAAATTATTTTCCAAAGTATATTAGTCTAACATGAACAAGAAGCATTCTTTTTAGGGTCTAGAGGAAAGTTGAAACATTTATAATGTTTGTCATATGGCCAAATAAATCACTGATAACAATATAATGCAGTGTGTTGATTTTAATATCTTCCTAGCTCTGCATCTACATTATTTTAATCTATTTCTATTAGTTTCTTTTCAACAGTAAATAAAATACTTAAAAAAAAAACCCCTTAGTCTGAAAAAAAAATGGCTATGTTTGCTTTCTGTTGTTTTCCCAAAGTCATTTTTTATTTTTATTTATTTTTTTCCAAAGTCATTTTTTAAGTTTGCTTTTGTTTGTTCTTTGACTGCAAGTAAAGAATTGGAAAAAAATATGTACATACAAGCTGAAATACACTGGCATAGAGTTCACAGCATGAATACTTTATACCACACTTATGTAGGCAACAAACAACAGGGTCTTTCTGTGCCCACAAAGCAGGCAGGGTTCCGTTGAAGTGAGCAAGACTCTGTGGAAGGGCTGGAGGACAAGTACTTGGGGGACCAAGAGCCCAGGGTATTGGAAAAACTTGCCTAATGTTCCTTTCTAAGAGCTATATCTCTTACCTTTTAATAGGAGCCTTGAGCTGAATAGTCAGTTGGCACAAAACCTAAAAATCCTCAGGTTTGGGGTTGGGGAGATAGCAGCCAAGGAAATATCAAATCGGAGAGAGTCACAGAATCAAAGGATGAAGAATGGTACAAAATAGGTGCTGTGGGGTTGACGTCACAGGAGAGGATGTTAAGAGGTAGAGGAGGGGAGGAGAAGGTCCAAAACATAAGGAAACCCAGAGGTGGACAAGCCCCCAGAGGTTATGTCTTTACCACCTCACCCCCAGGTGCATAGATTTGTCACCAACTGAACACCACAGGAAGGTAAAATGGAATGCAGTTGAGTCTGGGCTCTGGGACAATAGCTGGAAACTGCCCCCTAATTCCAAAATGATGCACAGAACTACCTCTGCAGGAATTTTAATGGACATGGTTCAAATCCAGTTTTACCTTTCTCAAAAGAAAATAAAAAAATTAAATACCCGGGGAATAGCAATTAGAGAAAAACATTTTTCTTTCTAGAATTTATTTTTTATTTTTTTATTTTTTTGGACACAGAGAGAGAGAGAGAACACAAGCAGGGGGAGCAGAAGGCAGAGTGAGAGGGAGAAACAGACTCCCCGCTGAGGAGGGAATCAGATGTGAGGCTTGATCCCAGGACCCTGGAATCATAACCTGAGCTAAAGGCAGATGCTTAACCGACTGAGCCACCCAGGCACTGGGAGAAAAAAAATATTTCTTTAGAGAGATTTGCTGCATTTCTGAATCTCATCCCTTCCCACACCCTGTGCCTTCTCCAACCCCAGTTGGGAGACAGTGTTGCTTTCTCCTGTGTCATTTCTCCACGTCTAGTGAGGGGGCTTAAAGCAGAACACAGGTGGAAGCTTCATTGTGATCTCTGACACCAGGTTAGCACGAAACTAGTGTCTGAGAAATATACAAGTTAACTATGGGGATGAGGCTTGGTGCTAAAGGGTGGCTAAAGGAAAAATGGACTGTGTTTTGGGAAGACAGTGCACTCAAGAAAGGAGAGGCACAACAAGATACCCAGAGGGCAGGGGGAGGAAGCCATAGTTATTAGCAAAAGCATGTACCCACATGGAGGAAAGGGTCAATGAGAGATTCCCAGCAATGGATGATCCCAGAGAACCCAGGAGAATGTCCCGGGACAAAGTCAGCTTTAAGTGTCTCTCAGAGATTAATGCCAGTCCTGGCCTCTCCTTCTTCCCTCTTATTTTGTCAGAGAGCTAGGGAGGATGGTAGAGAGGAGCTTGCACAGTAAGGGTGCCAATAACATCCTACTCACCTTCTCATCTTGGGCCCTGCCAGGTCAAAGCTGGAAGAGGGGAGAATATAACTTTCAGTAAACTTTTTAGTTTTGACTGGATGGACATCCACATGGCAGAATTGACAGACACTACTCTGGAAATAAAAAGCTATTTTACTTCCTGCTGTGTGAGTTCATCTGGGCCAGCCCTTAAATTGGGTTTGCTACATTCGTTGTAAGAGAAAAAAAAATTTCATTGATTTTATTACTGTCCCTTAAAATTCTCATTTGTTCAATGCCAATGATAACATAAAAATGTCCATAAACATATAAACAGGTAAGTGAAAGCAGGTCCTAGAACAACTCTAGAAATGAGAAAACATTCCATGGAGGAGAAGAAGAATTAGGCAAGGTTGAATATCTGCTGGAGACATAAAGACAAAAATCTGCATTGCATTTAGGACAATAGAAGAATGGAACTAGGGACACCTGGGTGGCTCAGTTGGTTAAGCGTCTGCCTTTGGCTCAGGTCACAGGTCCCAGATGGAGTCCCACATCGGGCCCTCTGCCTGCTGCTTACCCTGCTTTTGCCCTCTCTCTCTGACAAACAAATAAAATCTTTTTAATAGAAGAAGAGGAAGAAGAAGAAGAAGAAGAATGGAACTAAAGGAGCCTCTGATGATAGCAAATGGCTCACAGCAACTATATATTTGAAAAGAAATTAACTGGGGCACCTGGGTGGCTCAGTGGGTTAAGCCACTGCCTTCGGCTCGGGTCATGATCTCAGGGTCCTGGGATCGAGCCTCGCATCAGGCTCTCTGCTCAGCAGGGAGCCTGCTTCCCCCTCTTTCTATGCCTGCCTCTCTGCCTACTTGTGATCTTTCTCTCTGTCAAATAAATAAATAAAATCTTAAAAAAAAAAAGAAAGAAAAGAAAAGAAATTAACTCTGGGCAGAATACCTAAACTCCTTTCTTGGGGAAAATTTAATAAAAACAATATACTGACGTGGAACATGCATTCTTCAGTGTATTTTTCAAATAAGAAAGGACTGACCTCTGAAGGTGGACGAGCAGTCTTGATTCTGGGTGAACCTGTGCCTCCTATATAATTTAGGAAATCACCTTCCCAGTACAAAGAAAAGTTGTATATGGGTTTGGGTAAGAATCTGTTCTTTTAGAACCTCATCACTGGAATGTGCTAATCATCGAAATTCTTAGGTCACTGGACTGAGAATGTAACTCCTAGCTAACGGAGTTTAATGACCTAGTCAGATTCACATGAACAATAACCATATAAGCAATAGCTTTAGGAGAATCATGGAGGTGGAGTGTGGGAGAAAAAGGAGCATCATGAGACTATAAATCAAGATCAGGGGAGGTGCAAGATGGTGGAGAAGTAGGAGACCTGTGTTTCGTCTGGTCCCAGGCATTCAGCTAGATAGTTATCAAGCCATTCTGAACACCTACAAACGCAACAGGAGATCAAAGAGAAGAACAGCAATTCTAGGAACAGAAAAGCGACCAGTTTCTGGGAGGTAGGACATGCAGCGAACTGAATCCAAGGCCACATACAGGAAGAGAGGCCACAGGGGAGGGGCTGGCTCCTGGTAAGTGGTAGAGCAGCAGAACACAAAATCGGAACTTTTAGAAGTCTGCTCCACTGAGGGATGTTGCTCCAGAGGCTGAGCCAGAGGTGGGGGGTGTGGGTAGAGCCCTTGCTGGGACAGTGTAGTCTCAGGACCTGCGGGGTCACAGAAAGATCAGGGGCATCTGAGTGTGGCAGAGCTGCCAGGTATCACAGCGGGGAAGCCAGCTGCAGAGACAGGGCCGAAGAGTGAGCTCTCTGCTCAGGGTTACCTTAAACCATGATCCAAGGCAGAGTTGGGCTGCTGCTCTTCAAGCAGGGACCCTACAAGTGGCAGATTCAGAGAGACCCCCTCCTTCCTCCTCCAGGATCAGTGGTGCAGGAGTGGGTGGCAGGAATCTGCAGGTTTGGAGACTCCAAACATGGCCAAGCGCCAGAGACAGAAACACTCAGTACAGGCTGGGTGAGCACAGAGTGCAGCCAGAGATAAGGGAGATGGGAGTAATTGATCTCTTTTCTCTGAGGGTGCACTGAGGAGTGGGGCCCTGAGCTCTCGGCTCCTCCAGGTAGGAAATAGGGAGGCCACCATTTTCATTCCTGTCCTCCAAAGCTTTATGGAAACTGTTCAGGGAACAAATGCTCCGAGAGCGAACTGGAGCAGATTATTTAGTCTTGCCCTGACAAGGGTGGTGCAATTCCACCTCAGCCAAAGACATTTGAGTATCACAGCAACAGGCCCCTGCCCCTGAAGATCAACAAAAACATCCAGCCAAGACAAAGTTCACCAATCAATGAGAACTTTAAAACTTGAGAGCTACTGGAGTACAACACATAGAATTCATGGCTTTTTTCCCCATGATTCTTCAGTCATTCAAAGTTAAATTTTTTTAATTTTATTTTTTCTTTTTCTATTTTTTAAAATTGTCCTCTTTCCTATTTTAACATTTTTAACAATTTTATCTTATCAATACCTTTTTAAAAGTCTTTTAAAATTTTCATTGTTATAGTCCTATTCTTTCCCTTCATTGTATTTAACCTTATTTTTTGTATACATGTAGGTTTTTCTTTCTTTAAAATTCTGGGATAAAGTTTCTTCTAACAGATCAAAATATACCCTAAATCTAGCACATGGCTTTGTTCTAGTCTCCAGCCTGATCACATTCTTTCTCTTTTTTCTTTTTTCAACAAACTTCTAATCTTATCAATTCCTTTTTTAGAATCTTTAAAAATTTTCATCTTTCAGTTATATTCCATCCCTTTATTGTGTTTACCCTTATTTTTGTACATATATGTTTTTCTTTTCTTAAAATTTTGGGAGGCACTTTCTTCTAACAAACCAAAATACACCCAAAATCATGTATATATATATTAGTCTGGTGTTTTATTCACCAGTCTAATATATATATATATACATTTCCCCCTTCTTTCTCCCCCCCCCCCCACAAGGTTTCAGGTCTCTTCTGACTTGGTTAATGTATATTTTTCTGCTACCCTTCTAGTATTTTGTTCTCTCATTCATCTGTTCTTATCTGGATAAAATGACAAGGTGGAAAAATTCACCTCGGGGCGGGGGGGAAGGAACAAGACGCAGTACAAATGGCTAGGGATCTAATCAATATAGACATCAGTAAGATGTCAGAACTAGAGTTCAGAATGACAATTATCAAGGTGCTAGATGGGCTCAAAAAAATCATGGAAGATACTAGAGAAACCTTCTCTGGAGAAATAAAAGAACTAAAACCTAACCAAGTTGAAATTTAAGAAGTTATTAATGAAGTACAATAAAAAGTGGAGGCTCTTACTGTTAGGATAAATGAGGCAGAAGAGAAAATTAGTGATACAGAAGACCAAACGATGGAGAATAAAGATAAGAAAAAGAGAGACAAACAACTACTGGACCATGAGGGTAGAATTCGAGAAATAAGTGATACTGTAAGATGGAACAATATTAGAATAATTGGGATCCAAGAAGAAGAAGAAGAAAGAGAGAGAGGGGCAGAGGTATATTGGACCAAATTATAGCAGAGAATTTCCCTAACATGGCAAAGGGAATAAGCATCAAAATCCAGGAGACACAGAGAACACCCTTCAAAATCAATAAAACTAGGTCTACACCCTGTCATTAAATAGTAAAACTTACAAGTCTTGGTGACAAAGAGAAAATCCTGAAAATAGCTCTGGACAAGACGTCTGTAGACTACAATGGTAGAAATATTAGATTGGTGGCATACCTTTCTACAGAGACCTGGCAGGCCAAAACTGACTGGCAGGATATATTCAGAGCACTAAATGAGAAAAATATGCTCCCAAGAATACTATATCCAGCTAGGCTGTCATTGGAAATAGGAGAGATAAAATCTTCCAGGACAAAGAAAAACTAAAAGAACTTCCAAACACCAAACCAGACTTACTGGAAATATTGAAAGGGGTCCTCTAAGCAAAGAGAGAGCCTAAAAGCAACAGGCCAGAAAGGTACAGAGACAATATATAGTAACAGTCGCCTTATAGGAAATACAATGGCACTAAATTCATATCTTTCAAAAGTTACCCAGAATGTAAATGGGCTAAATTCCCAATCAAAGGACACAAGGTAACAGAATGGATAAAAAACAAGACTCATTGATATGCTGTCTATAACAAACTCATTTTAGACCCAAATACACCTCCAGATTTAAAGGGAGGGCGTTGAAAACCATTTACCATGCTAATGGACAACAAAAGAAAGCTGGAATGGCAATCCTTATTTCAGATAAATTAGATTTTTAAGTGAAAGACTATAATAAGGGATGAGGAAGGACAGTATATCTCTTAAAAGGTCTGCCCTACAAAAAGATCTAACAATTTTAAGTATCTATGCCTCTAACATGGGGGCAGCCAATTATATAAACCAATTAATAACAAAATCAAAGAAACACATCAACAATAATAAACAATAATAGTAGGGGACTTTAACACCTCCCTCACTAAAATGGACAGATCATCTAAGATAAAGATCAACAAGGAAATAAAGGCTTTAAATGACATACTGGACCAGATAGACATCACAGATATAGTCAGAACATTCCATCCCAAAGCAACAGAGTACACATTCATCTGTAGTGCCTATGGAACATTATTCTCCAGAATAGATCATATCCTGGGTCACAAATCAGATCTCAACCAGTACCAAAAGATTGGGATCACTCCCTGCATATTTTCAGAACACAATGCTTTGAAACTAGAAGTCAACCACAAGAGGAAAGTTGGAAAGAACTCAAATACATGGAGGCAAAAGAGCATCCTACTAAAGAATGAATGGGTCAACCAGGAAACTAAATAAGATTTAAAAATATTTGTGGAAACAAATGAAAACACAACTGTTCAAAATCCTTGGAACACAAAAAAAGCGCTCATGAGAGCAACATATAAAGCAATAAAAACATTTCTCAAGAAACAAAAAGGGTCTCAAGTGCACAACCTCACCCTACACCAAAAGGAGCTGTAGAAAGAACAACAAAGAAAGCCTAAACCCAGCAAGAGAAGAGAAATAATAAAGATCAGAGCAGAAATCAATGAAATAGAGACCCAAAGAATAGTAAAACAAATCAACGAAACCAGGAGCTTGTTCTTTGAAAAAATGAATAAGATTGATAACCCCTGGCCAGACTTATCAAAAAGAAAGGAGAAAGGACCCAAATTAATAAAATCATGAATGAAAAAGGAGAGTTTACAACCAACACCAAAGAAATACAAACAATTATAAGAACATATTACGAGCAACTATACACCAGTAAATCTGGAAGAAATGGATGCATCCCTAGAGACATTTAACTACCAAAACTGAACCAAGAAGAAATAGAAAACCTGAATAGACCCATAACCAGTAAGAAGATTGAAGTAGTCATAAAAAATCTCCCAAAAAGCAAGAGTCCAGGACCAGATGGCTTCCCAGTGGAATTCTTCCAAACATTAAAAGGAGAATTAATACCTATTCTCCTGAAACTGTTCCTAGAAATGGAAGGAAAACTTCCAAACTCACTTTATGAGGCCAGCATTACCTTGATTCCAAAACCAGAAAAAGACCCCATCAAAAAGGAGACTTACAGACCAATATCCTTGATGAACACAGATGTAAAAATTCTCACCAAAATATTAGCCAATAGAATGCAACAGTACATTAAAAGGATTATTCACCACGACCACATGGGATTCATTCCTGGGCTGCAAGGTTGGTTCCACATCCACAAATCAATCAATGTGATACAATACATTAATAACAAAAAAGAACAAGAACCATACGATATTCTCAATAGATGCTGAATAAGCAGTTGACAAATTACAGCATCTTTTCTTGATCAAAACTCTGATTGAGGTATATACCTCATAAAAGCCATATATGAAAATCCCACAGTGAATATCATTCTCCATGTGGAAAAACTGAGAGCTTTTCCCCTAAGGTCAGCAACATGGCAGGGATATCTGCTATCACCACTGCTATTCAACATAGTACTAGAAGTCCTAGCCTCAGCAATCAGACAACAAAAAGAAATAAAAGACATCTGAATTGGCAAAGAAGAAGTCCTACTCTCCCTCTTTGCAGGTGATATCATACTTTATGTAGAAAACCAAAAGACTCCACTCCAAAACTTCTAGAAGTCATACAGGAATTCGGTAACATGTCAGGATATAAAATCAATGCACAGAAATCATTTACATTTCTATACACCAACAGCAATACATAAAAAAGAAATTAAGAAGTCGATCCATTTACAATAGCACCCAAAACCATAAGACACCTAGAAATAAACCTAACCAAAGAGGCAAAGAATCTGTACTCAGAAAACTATAAGGTACTCATGAAAGAAATTGAGGAAGACACAAAGAAATGGAAAAATGTTCCATGATTATGGATTGGAATAACAAATACTGTGAAAATGTCTATGCTACCTAAAGCAATCTACACATTTAATGCAATCCCTATAAAAATACTATCAACTTTTTTGAAGAAATGAAACAAATAATCCTAAAATTTATATGGAACCAGGAAAGACTCCATGTAGTCAGAGAAATGTTGAAAAAGAAAGCCAAAGTTGGTGGCATCACAATTCCAGACTTCAAAGTCTATTACAAAGCTGTTATCATCAAGGCAGTATGGTACTGGCACAGAAACGGACACATACATCAATGGAACAGAATAGAGAACCCAGAAATAAACCTGACTCTATGGTCAATTAATCTTTGACAAAGCAGGAAAGAATGTCCAATTGAAAAAAGTCTCTTCAACAAATGGTGTTGGGAAAATTGGACAAGCACATGCCCAAGAATGAAACTGGGTAATTTCCTTACACCACACACAAAAACAGACTCAATATGGATGAAAGACCTCAGTGTGAGACAGGAGTCCATCCAGATCCTTGAGGGGAATACAAGCAACAACCTCTTTGACCATAGCCACAGGAACTTCTTTCTAGAAACAGCGCCAAAGGCAAGGGAAGTAAGGGCAAAAATGAGCTATTGCGACTTCATCAAGGTTAAAAAGCTTTTGCACAGCAAAGGGAACAGTCAACAAAACCAAAAGATAACTGATAGAATGGGAGAAGATATTTTCAAATGACATATGAGATAAAGGTCTAGTATCCAAAATCTATAAAGAACTTATCAAACTCAACACCCAAAGAACAAAGAATCCAATAAAGAAATGGACAGAAGACATGAACAGCTATTTCTGCAAAGAGGACATTCAGATGACCAATAAACACATGAAAAAGTTCTCAACATCACTTGGCATCAGGGAAACACAAATCAAAACCACAGTGAGATATTACCTCATACCAGTCAGAATGGTTAAAAGTAACCAGTCAGAAAATGACAGGGGGTGGCAAGGGTGTGGAGAAAGGGGAACCCTCCTACACTGTTGGGAATGCAAGCTGGTGCAGCCACTCTGGAAAACAGTATGGAGGTTCCCCAAAAAGTTGAAAATAGAGCTACCCTACGACCCAGCAATCGCACTACTGTGTATTTATCCTAGAGATACAAATGTGGTGATACAAAGGGGCATGCACCTAAATGTTTATAGCAGCAATGTCCACAATAGTGAAACTATGGAAAGAACCTAGATGTCCCTCAACAGATGAATGGATAAAGAAGAGGTGGTATATCTATGTACAATGGAATACTATGCAGCCATCAAGAAATGAAATGAAATCTTGCTATTTGCAATGATGTGTACGGAACTGGAGGGTATTATGATAAGTGAAATAAGTCAATCACTAAAAGATAATTATCATTGATCTCTCTGATATGAGGAGTTTGAGAGGTGGGAGGGGGTTCATGGTGGGTAGGGAGGGAAAAAAATGAAACAAGATGGGACCGGGGAGGGTGACAAACCATAAGAAACTCTAAATCTCAGGAAACGAACTGAGGGTTGCTGAGCAGTTGTGGGGAGGAGGGATAGGGTAGCTGAATTATGGACATTGGGGTAAGTATGTGCTATTCTGAATGCTGTGAATTGTGTTTGACTGATGATTCCCAGACCTGTACCCCTGAAGCAAATAATACATTATATGCTAATAAAAACTAACTAAATAAACCAAGATCAACCAGCCTGGTGTATCCCATCCAATGACCCCCACCATCTCTCCCTCCTTTTTCACCATACTGTGTATAGAAACTAACTCCTTGCATGAATGAATTGTCAACAAGCAATATTAGATAGAATTTTGGCTCTTTCACTAACCTGTGAAATGATCTAGACCAACCCATTTACTTTTCACCTCAGTTTCTTCAGCTGCTAAATGAGGGGTTGGGTAGATCAGTGACGTGAGGGGCATAAAACAAATTTGCTCTAGAAACTGTAGACCCCAAGCCCTTCCCTAGAGATTTGTGATTCAGTAGATAGAAGGTAAGGTCCAAAAATCTGCACTTGGGCACATTTAAGGGGATTCTAATGCAGAGAATCCAGAGAAACATTAAAACACATGACCTCTAAGTCTCTTACAACTTAACTGTCTTCTACTTAATGTTTATTGACCATTCACAGAATGTACTATGCCTGACAAAATCCAAACGTGCTCAGATAACATCTATTTTTATTTGATATCCTTATTCACTGGGTACTGGGTTGGGTAACAAAGATTCCAGTCCTCATGGCACATCACAGCATTCTGTTGGCTGCACACTGGTTGGTAGGCTCATTTTTTCACTGGCACAGGTTAACTACATGGTTAAACTAAAAGATCTCCCTTAATCATGAGATGCTATGATTCTATCATAACATTAGGTCAACCATTAGGAGTGGCTAGTTTTTCTCTGTTATTTAAGGCTAAACATACATTTACTCCTCCAGAAGTCCCCCAAGAAGTTCTCTGTGGGGTTAAGAATGCTGTTGTAGAGTGTTCACAATTACACACACTGAGTAAAAATAAACTTTCTCGATCCTCTATATATCTGCTCTCTAAAAATACCTCTGTCTTAGAGAGTTCAAAATTTGATCTCCTTCTCAGTACCGTCCTGCCCTCTTTCTTGCTCAACCTGGCATCTGGACATAAAGGTACATTTGGGTGGGGCGCCTGGGTGGCTCAGTGGGTTAAGCCTCCACCTTCAGCTCAGGTCATGATCCCAGGGTCCTGGGATCAAGCCCCACATGGGGCTCTCTGCTCAGCAGGGAGCCTGCTTCCTCCTCTCTCTGTCTGCCTGCCTCTCAGCCTACTTGTGATCTCTGTCTGTCAAATAAATAAATAAATAAAATCTTTTTTTTTTTTTTTTTTTAAAAGGTACGTTTGTGTGTGACCACGTACCAGAAATGAAATGTCCTTAGGGTCATGTATGGTCCCCTGGATCCTTGCTGGTCTCTGAGGCGTTGCCAGTTGTTTAGTCTGCTGCCCATGTGACAATAGGGGCATCCACTGAGGTATGCTTCTCCTCACCTGGTTCCTTCAAATGCCACGTGGGCACCCCCTGCTGAAGTCACAGCCTTAGTTGTAGGGTCACATGTGTAATGCCTTCTTTCTGACGCTTGAGTTCTCCTGGTCCACTGCTTCTTCCTTTCCCCTCTCTTCCATGGATAAGGCATATGGTAGGATATGAAGAAATGGGGTGATATCTAATGCGCAGCCCCGTAGACACCTCCCTCAGCCGTTTCTAAAATCCTGTCTGGCGCCACGTTAGACATAGTGTCATGCCAACTGTGGGGAAGCTCTGAAATATATGCTAGGATAAACCCACTGTTCTGGAACATGTTTCCACCACATAATCCAGCAAAACACAACCCCAAAGGGGCCTAGACTGCTGGGATATTCATGTCTAATGATGTGTATTTCTTCTTTCTTCTCCCAGCCACCTCCTCTCAGAAATAAGAAGGGTTTTTCCTGTTCCTCCTTTAAATGACCCTTAAAGCGTATTATTGGTCCTCTCCACAAAGACTTATAATAAAATTCAGTGATCCAGATTCCCTGGAGCTCAGCATTTGATTTGTAAAAGGAATTTTGGCAAATTTAAACAACTTTTTCCCCCTCTCAACAAAGCCTGGATTTCAACACTAGGGTCTCGCTGTGAGTTTTTAAAACTATATTTTCCCACTGAAGGCCAAGAAATGACTTCTCTCTTCTAACCTCCTTTGAAATGATGAAGCCCATCGATTTAATAAGTGCCAAGCCACATAGGCACATGACTTCTGGGAATGAAAAAATGCCAGTTTAATGTAAGCAAAAGTATTTTTTCTGTGAAAACAAGAATCTAAGTAGATTGCTTCACAGAAATAGGAAGCTAAGAAGATTATACTTTATGCAAATATAAGCATTGCCCCTAAGGCCATTGATGGTAAACTTAGGACCAAATATTGTTGGGTTTCTCTACTTTAGGGTCTCTTGCAGATGCAAGAATCACAGAAACAGGGAGTGCAATACTCTAGATATCATTACAGAGGAAACTGATATAATGAGAGATGACTTCTTTTGGGAAACTAACAAGAGTAGTGATATCTACTCTTGGACAACATGGCCCCAAACTAGCACTTCAGCTTTACAACCCACTCCTCATGTGTGTCAATCTTCTCTTCCAACGAAGCCAACCAAACAAGGACCTTTGTGGATCCACTGATCGCATTCCTATATCTGTATCTTTGCTCTCACAGTCCCTTCAAGGGAATGCTCCTATGTTAGGGCTTTAAAGAGTAGTCAGCAAATGCATCAGGATCAAGTGAGTATCAAAAATCTTGTCTCCTGCTTATATTTTCATCAAACGGGGTAATCTTGTGTTGTTACAAAGATGGAAGTACCATATTTAGATTCCTTTTACCAAAAAAAAAGTACTATAGCAGTATCTTACTTTGAGGGAACAAGAGATGATGTCCAATTTCACTTTGCTATAATTTGTCTATTCGTTTTGAAAGGACTTCTGAGTGGGAGCCATGAAGCTGAGTCTGGCTCTGAGAAGAGAGAAAAATGGGAGAATAAACACTGAGCGGGAAGCAGGGAGACCACGGTTGTTACCATAGTGATGAACATCCAGTCCGGATGGTGATGTTGCCGGCTTCTGCTAGTGAGTGGGAGAAAACCACTTTCCTTCTGGACTAGTGTAGCAGAGGACAGAAAAATCTGAGGTGACCGATTTTAACTCTACTTAAGAGCTTAAATTATATCTCTATAGATATAGCCACTGTTAGTAAGCACCTAAGTGGTTGGCAATGTGCTGGAGAATTTAATGTATGTAAACCCAGAAAGTTAGGGACTAACATCCCCATTTTAAACATGAAGAAAGCAAGGTTTCAAGAGAGTAAATAATTGTTACTTAATGCACTACCTAGTAAAAGGGCAGGGACAAGATTTAAATCCATATTATTTAGTTAAGTCAACCTAATTTATTTCCATTGTAAACCTGTTTTCACCAAGCCACAACTATGCCTCTCAAACACTTGGGAGGAAAATTGTATCCCTTTGACTAATGAAAACTTAGGGGACTCTATGGTGGTTACTCTAAGCTTTGACCTTTTATAGTTTTCCTTGTCTTGCAAGTTTTATAGAAATAATTTATATTAAAGCTTTTTTTCCTTCATTTATAAACTGAATTGGCTTTTTTTGGTAAAAGCTTAATTAATTAAGAAGTGATCCCAAATGACAGCTTTTGGTGTATTTTGGATTAATGTGATAGCAATCAACAGTGTACTGACTATAAACATTGTTTCATAGATAGGCAAAGTCATAAGATGCTCTCATACATTCTTTTTCTTCCAAAAACAGAAGTAACTTTGAATTTTTAACAATAATCGCATGTTACCAGTAAACACAATAAATAATAGCAAAAAATTAAAGACTTCCGCAGTCCTATTCCTATTCCCATCTCTATTCTACAACCATAACTATCGGTATTTCTCCTTTCTGAACATTCACGCAGAGTTGTAATAGTAAAGAACATGAATTCACATTCCAGCTTTGCCACTTATTAGCTGTGTGACTAGGCAAATTAACCTCAGCCCTCAATATTTCATCTGCAAAACAGGAATAATAATACTACCTACCACTTGTGGCTCTTCTATGGATGAAAATGAGATAAATTATGCTAAGTGCTGAGCACAGTACTTGGCACACTCTAGCACTTTGTAAATGGTTACATAAAAATCTATATATCTGTCTTTACATATATTGTTTACATAAATGGATCATGCCATACATATTTAACTATAATTCTCACTTAACAAAGTATCTTAAGACATACACCCATGTCTATATGTAAGAATCTGTCAGTTGCTACATAATTCTCTATAGTACTCTATATCCTCACATGGCCTTTCTGCACAGTGTGTCTGTGAAGAGAGAGAGAACAAACTCTTGGTGTCTCTTTTCATGAGGGCACTAGTCCTACCATGGGGTTCCACCCTCATAACCCCCTCTAATACTAATTACCTCCTGTAGGCCCCATCTCCAAATACCATCACATTGTGAGCTTACGGCTCCAACATGTGAATTTTGGGGAAGACAGCAATGTTCAGTCCATAACATATTAGACAGTCCATAACATATTATAACATATTAGTAATAGATTTTTAGACAGTTTGTATTAATATGTGTATCAGACTTTCTACCATTTATACTCCTCCTGAAGTATGCGAGAGTGACCAATCCTCTACATCTCATCATTAACTATTCATTTTATTCTTTGATAATCTGATAGGTAAAACATTATATCAATTTTTGATTTGCATATATTTGATTATTCATGAAGATAAATATCTTTTCCTATGTTCCTTGGTGGAGTATATTTCCTCATTTGGGACTTTCCACTGCATATCCTTTGTCAACTTTTCTATACTTTTCTATACTATACTATACTATACTATACTAGCTTTTCTATACTAATATTTTTCTCATTGATTTCCATGAATTTTTTATACATAGGAGGTGTTCATTCTTGTCTGTCAATACTCATCCACATCATACTCTCCTATGGCCACCAGACTTGACCGTTATAATATTCATTACACTCAAAGGTACTTGTTCAGTGTGGGTTCGTCACTCACTGGATCACAAGCTCCATGAGGTCAGACATGCACTTGTCTTTGTTCCCAGCTCCGACTACAGTGTCTGGTTCATATTTGAATAAATAGCTCCAAAAGTATTGAATAGCTTTGTTTTCTTTTTCTTTTAACCATATTAATGGCATCTTTGGCCATATGATTTTTAAATTTTATAATTAAATTTTTCTATATTTTTTTTTGCTCTCAAGTTCCTACCATGCATAGAAGGGCCTTTACCCTCAAATGATTTAAGATATTTTCCTGCATTTCTTCTATTATATTTATAGTCCTAATTTTTGCAATAAATCTTCCATCTGCAAATTATTTTTGTCTGTTGAGGTAGATACATGATTTTATTTTTCTCCAAATAAACACCCTACTATTTATTGAATGATCTATCTCTTTACCACCAATGTGAGAGCAATCTTTATCATATCCTATGTAGGACACATGTTTATAGTTTACATGTATGTTTTGTTATGTGATGGGGAAAAAAATCTGTTTTTCTTCTTTAAGGCTTTTTACTCCCCCACCCCCATCTCATACAAGGATATTTCCAGGTAAATATGGTGTCAATTTGCCAAGTCTCTGTTAAGTGCAGTTATTCCCTAAAGAGTAAGCCGATGAGCAGGGTATTGGATCAGGAAAAATAATCTTCCAATCTGGCCTCCTTCATTAGCTCTCCACCGTTAAGATGCACAGTTTTGAATGATCCGTAATCATACCTGTCTGACCTGCTTCACAGAGTTATTGTGAGATGAGAGGGTGCAAATTGGTCTGCATATTAAAAGTGCTCTAAAAATTAGACGTTCCTGAGAAGTGAAAATTATTCATATTCTCTATTATTGACAAGTATCCAGCTACTTCATCTTGAAATCCATTCATCTTGAATGGATTGGAACTAGATGAGTAACATTCTGTGGTAAATGGTGGCAAATCAGTGAAAACATCTTCCTATTTTTAGTCCAACCTGTATTCTGAACCGCCAGTGGGGAGGCCATCACACAAAATGAATCAAATACCAAAGGCTTTCTTGTCTCGTTTTGTACCTGTTTTGGCCCAGTACCATATCTGTCACAAATCAACATAATCCCACAGCCCTTCGTTCTCCGACAGGATCCCAGGGAGACCGGAGAAGCCCCCATCCCTGCCATGCCCTTCTCCAGAGGGCAGTGGGATGGCCTGGATACATGTGTTTTAAGAGCTCTATTAGTTTCCTGAGGCTTCTGTAAAAATTACCACAAACCAGGTGATTTAAAACCTCAGAAATTTACACAGGGCCACACACCCTCTGGAGGATCCAGGGGAGAATCCTTCCTGGCTTCTGCCTGCTTCTGGAAGCAGCTAGCATTTTTTGACTTGTGGTCTCTGCCTGTGAGGTCACCTTGCCCCCTCCTCGCTGTTTTTTTCTATTCTGGCTCTTATTAAGGGTATTTGTCATTAGATTTAGGACCCACCCAGATAATCCAGGATGATCTCATCTCTAAGTCTTTAATTTAAGTACTTCTGCAAAGGCTTCTTTCCCAAATGAGGTAACATTGGCAGGTTCCCAGTATAAGGACAGAGACAGACCTTTTGGGGAACCACCATTCAACCCACCCCGAAGGCATTGCATCATAAGAGGAGGTGAATGCAAAGCAAGCTCAGAACATGCAGTGTTTTATCAGCCCTAGACCCAACAGGCCAAGGCTGATATTAGCCAAATGGAAGTTCATTTTCAGAGGATGCACATGACGTTCTGACATTTTGCTGTTCCTAAAATATTCATATAGCTTCTCTCAGACTCAAACTTGACTGAGGTTGAAATCAAAGACTTACATTTAATTATCTCCTTCTGGTTCCCGCTCCAAATCTTCAAACCCTAAATAGAAAAAGAGTCAAGACAGGACCACCAAACTAGCACGTTTCTTATTTCAAACTACCGTGTGGCATCATGGAATAAGATAAAGATCTCAACACCAGTCTTCCAGTCAAATCCTCTTTGCAAAAGGCAAAGCCCAGGAGCTTCTCCCAAGGGCAGCCTGTATTCTCCTAAGCAGACCTTTCCCTCAAACTTTCAGAGCAAAGCTGCAGCAGGACTGACTAAAACACAGAAGGCCAAAGATTAAGATTCCTTGAGATCTAAAGTGATCTCTTGTGTTAGTCCTTCAGCAGAAGAATTTCCCTTTCCAGGGGTCACCTGCACTCTTCTGAAGCCACGCTGTGTAGACGGTTTTTAGTGCTCATTCATAGGGCAAAACTCCATGGTCTTCACATCATCCTTTCAGGATTTTTCATCTTATTCTTCAATCACAGGCTTCTACCTCTCCAGAGAAAGCTCCAGGCTTAGGTTGTTTCAGAAGGAAATATTGGTGCTCACAAAAAGAAAACAAAACAAAAATACATTTTTGCCTCAAACAGATCATTCTATTTCCATTCCCAAACATCTAGCTACCCAAAGGTGCCATAACCAAAATGTGGAGAAATAGGACTTCAAAAGGTAACTTGGCAAGGGCTGTGAGTGTTGCCATGGAGAACCAGTTTTTATTTTATTTCATCTGTTAAATAGTTTTTTGCAAATCAAGAAGAAGTGTTTAGGGGCACCTGGGTAGCTCAGTGGGTTAAAGCCTTTGCCTTCAGGTCAGGTCATGATCTCAGGGTTCCGCATTCAGGCTTTCTGCTCAGCAGGGAGCCTGCTTCCCTTCCTCTCTCTCTGACTGCCTTTCTTCCTGCTTGTGATCTCTGTCAAGTAAATAAATAAAATATTTTAAAAAGAAATAAAAGAAAGAAGTGTTTAGGACACCTTCTACTTTGGAAACTTGGCAGTTTGGCTTTAATTAGTAGATCAGAAAAAAAATTTCTTAGGAGGTAGAGGGACTTTTCCAAGGTCCCATGGCCACTTTTTGACAGGCTCCCAGTCTAGTGCTCTTTCCACTACTGATACCACATTTCCCATTCTCTCTCTTTAAAAAAAACAAATAAATAAATATTTATTTATTTGAGAGAGAGAGTACACAAGTCATGGGAGGGAGAGGGAGAAAGAATCTTAAGTAGACTCTACACTGATTACAGAGCCCAATACAGGGCTCAATCCCATGATCCTGAGATCATGGCCTGAGCCAAAACCAAGAGTCCCTCACTCAACTGACTGAACCACACTGGCACCCCATCCATTCTCTTAAAACTAAGATACTCCCTGGAGTGACAACTTTATGGATTCCACATCAAGCAGACTTGACAGTCGGATAAACAAATGGTCTAGTCTTTCTCTAAAGGACCATTAGTAAATATTTTCCACTTTGGGGGCCATATGGTTTCTGTTAGAACTGCTCAACTCTGCCCTTGTAGCCACAGAGCAGCCATGGAAAATATGTAAACAAATAGTAACATGATGTTCAAATAATAAACTATATTTACAAAAACAGGCAGTGGGCTAGCTTTGGCCTGTGGACTGTAGTTCTCAGGCCCCTAGAAAGACTAAGATTGGAGTTAAGTTTCAATATTCACTTTCCTGTTCTGTAAAATGGGTATAATAATAGTTTAGCTGTATAGGTTGGTTATAAGGATTCAATGATATAAGTATATCATAGATTCACAGTGCCTGGCACTTAACACTCAATAAATGTTGGCAATTATTATTATTATTAATTATTATTATGAAAGGTTTTATTTATTTGAGAGAGAAAGAGAGAGAGCATGGGGGGTGGTAGGGGCAGAGGGAGAAGGAAAAGTAGGCTCCCCGCTGAGCAAGGAGACCGACATGGGCTCAATCCCAGAACCCCAAGATCATGACCTGAGCTGAAGAGAGATACTTAATCAACTGAGTCACCCAGGCGCCCCTTTTATTTTTTTAATTTCACTATAATTAACCTACTGTTAATTTCAAGTGAACAATATCAGTAGTTCAACAATTGTATACATTACTCCATGCTCATCATGATAAATCTATTCTTAATCTCCTTTACCTACTTCACCCATTCACCCCATTTATTATTTTCTATTATTGTTTTATCACTAGTTTACTTTTTACTATACCTTTCAAAAAAGGAAGAGAAACAAAAGAACCAACATTAAGTGCGTGATCCTTTCTTTTTCCCTTGCACCCAGACAAACTAACATGTGCCCACTGCCTTGAGCCCCCGACGGCTTCACGAACATCATCGGGTAGCCACAGTCACACAGATGGTACCATCACACTGTGGGCTCTCAGGGCTCCGTATGCCTGAGATGGACAGTTTGTCTTCTATTTGGAACCCTGGCAAGAGTTCCTACCGCCTCCTGGCTCCCCGACACCAGGTGCTCAAACCGATAGTTTCTTTTAAAATATTGAACAGCTTTCACTTTCATTGTTTATTTCTAGATATTTTAAGGAAGCCAGGTGCACAGTTTCAAAGACCAGTCGTTTTTGCTGGTGCCACCCTGCCCCTTGTGTTTCCTTCTAATTTGAAATTTTGTACTTCACAGAGCTCCCTTTTCCTAGAGCTTGTGAAAGCCACGGAAACTGGGACTTCAACTTTGCTAAAGCCTTACTCTTCTCTCCTCATGTAAATAGGATAGGATTCAGGAGGAGGTGGGCTCATCTTTCACCTGCTGCAGGTTTTACTGAATTATAAAACCTCATCATTATTACATTTCAATGACACAGGCCCCAGAGATTGCATTATGACAAGGTTCATCTAAACTTTAAAATATTAAATCCTTTTGAAGCTGAAAGTATTTAATAATGTGTCTCATTAATTCTTTAACCTCTTATCTAGGTGACAAATATTCCTGAATTTATGGTTGACAAATTAAACCCTAGAGACAATCCTGAAGTAGATTGACTGTGGACTAATGAAATACCCTGTAAAATTGTTCTGTCCAAGTTTGGATTCGACACTGGAAGTCTTCACCGAATCATTGCCACAGAGCTCTGGAGTCAACAGGTTCATATATAAGAAATATACATTTCCTAATTGCCTTAATCCAGTATCATGTGGCTACAAAAAAAAAAAAAAAAGTATCACAAATTCAGAGATATAGGTGTGCTTTTCTTCACAATTTTGGCAACTATGTGACATTGCATCAAAGTTTCCTGAAAATGACACATGCGTTTCTTTCCTTTCATGCTACCGCACGTCCTTCTCTTCTGTAGGGTCCAAAGCTTAAATACAGATTAAGGAGGGTCTTTAAATTCAGGAAAGACACTTTCGGTCTAACTTTCGGTGATTTCCCTTCATGGAACTTCCACCAGATTTGAGATCCCTTGTTTTGGTGCCATTTGTGTCATGTCACCTCCTCTCCCACATGTAACCACATAGTTGGTGATACACTTCCATCCTTCCAGGCTCAGTTCAGATCCTCCCACTTCCCTGCCGTCTGCCTGCATCACTCCACACAGAAGCCAAATCTCCTTCCCCTGTATCCAAATATCCATCATCCCTATAGCCAGCCCTGAGGTGGCTCCCCTGCTCTCTGGTCATGTGGCTTCTTGACTCCATACAGGACTTCTCTCCTGTACTAGACCTCAGGGCAAGATTATGAAAATCTTTCTCCCTCGGAGCCTAGCACAGGTATCCTGCCCAAATGACAACTTCAGTTAATGTTTGTTGAAAGCTCAGTGCAAAATCTAAAACAGATTACCTTCAGGCTCTATTAAAGGGAGCCCCATAAATTCAATGAGGATTAATTTGTAGATTTTTACCTAAGAAAATAGATTTTAACTTCAAAGTAATCTTATTAACTGCACTTTAAAAATCCATTTAGGAAGATAAACGAATGAGTCAAATTGTTTTTCTTGAAAACTCACTTCCATACAGGCAGCCTGAAATGATTTCAGTCCTGCGTGTGGCAAGGAAATCCAACCCAAGAAAGGCAAATGCTCTGATCTTCTGCTCCAGAGATGGAGTTTCGGACCAAAACAAAGGCCTCACTGAGACTTCAGATCATGCATGGAAAGCCAACCAACGAATGCTCCATTTGGTTTACTGAAAAGTTTTATACATCCAGACCCTAGAGACACATCTTACTTGGTAGCATTGCTACCAAGTACTTGGGACCAGAAAATGAGCCCCAAGGCTAAGCTTGTGAATAAAAAAATTGGAAAGCTATGTGGAGCATGGGAGCCAAGAACACAAGGCTCCATCCAAAGCCCTTAAAATACGCCCTTTTCAATAGCACTCTTCCAATTTCCCTCCTTTGCTTGCTTGGAGATTCAGAAATTCATTTATAGTTTTTCAATGATATACATCTATTGGGAAAAAATATTAAAATATTTAAAGCATTAGCTGACATACTTCAAAGGAGCGAGTCCCACCCATTCGTTGCTCCGACCCCAGCCCCTTGCTCATTTTCTCCTCTTCCTTCCAGATTTTATTTGACATTTGGAAGGTTCATCTTGCTTCACAGGAGCCAGCCCCTATCCCATATTTGAAGTGAATGAGACACTGACTACATGTGCCGCAGGGACTGTGCCATCTTCAGGCATGTTGTTAGTACACACATCCTTAACTCACTTTGCATTTCTTAAAAACCTTCTTCTCACCTTACATTTGCAAAATAAAATAAAATAAATTAAAAATAAATCTCTGCACAATATAATTAATTAAACACAATTTTATTGAACGTATTGAACAAAATATGCGAGGGGGTGGGAACAGCAGGGACAAAGTAAGGGGCTGTGTTCTGAAGAACCGACTATGACCTTTGACCAAGCCTTAGTTGTGCAAGTACGCATGCACCCATTCAGGAAAATACCTAACCGAGAAAGCACAGCGCTGAGGCCATGGCGAGAATCAGCAGTTTAATTGTTTTTAGTTCGTTCTAGCAAAACACTAAGCTCAAAATGGCTTAAATAGCAAAGTGGTATTGTTTTACGTAACAAGAATTTTGGAGTTCGTTCATTTCAGCTGCTCAACATCATCAGGGACCCAAGCTCTACTCATTTTTTACTTGGTCGTCTAGTTGTCTTTTGTCCTCAGACTTGTCACTGCAGGGTTGCAAAAATGGCTGCAGC
This sequence comes from Mustela lutreola, assembly GCF_030435805.1. Lineage (NCBI taxonomy): Eukaryota > Metazoa > Chordata > Mammalia > Carnivora > Mustelidae > Mustela > Mustela lutreola. Next base: position 133,135,113 of record NC_081294.1, on the reverse strand, counting down.
AGCTCCAGCATCAACACTTAGACCAATACTGCCTTTAAACATTACCATGAAGGTAAGACGCTCCCTCCTTCTGAAGAGGAAGGAAGCCTCCCCCAGGAGTCCCCAGCTGACTTCCCATGATAGTCAATCGGCCAAAATTGTGTCACTTGCCAATTCCTAAATGCATCATCCAGCCTGGAGAAGAAAATTCTCATGACTAATTTAGATCAAGAACAATTCACCTCCCGAAGCTCATGGGTTTCTGATTATGAATAAAATCAGGGTTTATTAGCACAAAAGGCAGAAGGACCTTGGCTGCTCGTTAAGCAACTATAGTATCTTACAGAAGGAGGTCACATCCTTCAGGGACATTAGGAATGCACCTTGAAGCCTCCATACTTTAATTTCTGCTAATGAGAACTTCCTGAAAGTTTTTGAGTGGGAAAATAACACGAACAGAATAAGATGTAAAGGATTTGGAAAAATTGTAATTCTGAAAATTCTAATTCTTGTTTCACAACCCTTACTGGGGGTAAACATATTTTCATTCATTTTTTTGAGCAAATATTTTCTGAACACCTGCTGTTCTACGTGTGAGGATGTGACGCTGAGTGAACGGTGGGGGTCTTGCCTTCGGGGGAGCTTACATTCTAGTGGGGAAGGCAGACTACGTAATTTCAAGTTTGGTTTTGTTGAAGCAGAAAAGAAGCAGTGACATAAAAATGTCCAGTGAAGGAGTGGAGGCGGGACTAGAAGGAAGATTCTGGAGAAATGACACTTGAACCAAACCAGAATAACTAGGCACCAGGGAAGGATTTGAGAGCAAGTATGAAGCAGAAGGGACAAGGGCAAAGCCCCCAAGAGGAATAATCTTGGCATGTGAGAGACCCATCAGGATCCTGGACAACAGTTAAGAGCGAGCCTGGGAGAGGAGAGAAGGCTGATTTGGGTCTGGAAAGGATTTCTTCAACACCTGCACCCCCTTTGCAGAGTTGAGGTGAAGGGAAGGACAGGGACCAATCCAGGCAGGGCTTCTAGACCATGGTGAAAGTTTGTATGTTATTCCCGGTATGATGGGAAACACACAATTTTCAACAGGCAGGGTATTTTTTGAATCTTACTTTCTGGCTTCTGTGTGGAAAAAAAGAAACGTAAGGGGGAAAGAGCAGAAGTAGAGCTGTTATAAGGCACAATGCATGTACATGAAGGTGGCTTGGAATTGGGCGGCAGTGGGACAGCCAGACAGGTATTATGGGATGCTTCCTAGAGACTGTAGGGGATAGGAGTTATGGTCAAGAGCTGTTTAGAAAAGTTCAGTAAGAGCAGAGAGAAATTACTTCCTGAGGAATGTTCTAGGCCAGTGATTTAGTGTGCATGTGAACCCTCTAGGGATCTTTGTAAAGCACAGATTGTGACTCAGCAGGTCTGAGGTGGGGCCTGGGATCCTGCATTTCTAAACAGTTTTCCAAGTGACGTCAGTTTCTCATCTGAGAACCACTGTCAGTAGCAGGATTCTAGCTCCTGTGACCTTAACGTATATTTAGTTGTATCTCCTACTACTGTCCTAAACAGACTGGTGCTAAAACATTGGCCACATGTTGCTATTTAAAGATAAGTAAGCGGGGCGCCTGGGTGGCTCAGTGGGTTAAAGCCTCTGCCTTCAGCTCAGGTCATGATCCCAGGGTCCTGGGATCAAGCCCCGCATCGGGCTCTCTGCTCAGCGGGGAGCCTGTTTCCCCGCTCTCTGCCTGTCTCTCTGCCTACTTGTGATCTCTGTCTGTCAAATAAATAAATAAAATCTTTAAAAAAAATAAAAATAAAAAAAAATAAAGATAAGTAAGCTAAAATAAGATACTCAGTTCCTTAGTTGCACTACTACATTTCAAATGTTCAAAAGCTATAGGTGGCTTGTGGCTACTCTATTGGATGGTGCATGTATAATGAATTTGCCTGTCTCTCTGCCTACTTGTGATCTCTGTCTGTCAAATAAATAAATAAAATCTTTAAAAAATAATAAGAATAAAAAAAAAATAAAGATAAGTAAGCTAAAATAAGATACTCAGTTCCTTAGTTGCACTACTACATTTCAAATGTTCAAAAGCTATAGGTGGCTTGTGGCTACTCTATTGGATAGTGCATGTATAATGAATTTGCCCTTATTAAGAAAATTTTATTGGGTGGCAATGCACCAGGCAGAAGAAAATATTTCTAGTTCTCTATGCTTCCTGTTACCATCTTTCCTTACTCTGTCTTTTCCAAGCAACACAATCAAAGGCATCCTTTAAGAACTATCTTAAGTCTACCTCTTCTATGGAACTTTCCTGGAACTGAAACTGGGTGTCCTACTTCCTTCAAATCTATGTATTTGGCTCTTTCTGGCAATGTATTTCTACTGAATTTTGTCCGCCTAGTATTCTAAGTATCCAACTTAGCTGCTCATTAAGCAACTATAGAATCTTCCATAAGGAGGTCACATCCTTCAGGGAGATTAGGAATGCACCTTGAAGCCTCCATACTTTAATTTCTGGTAAAGGGAACTTCCTGAAGGTTTTTGAGTGGGAAAATAACACGAACAGATTAAGATGTAAAGGATTTGGAAAAACTGTAATTCTGAAAATTCTAATTCTTGTTTCACAACCCTTACTGGGGGTAAACATATTTTCATTCATTCATTCATTATCCAACCCAGCGAGTCTGGGTCTGCTGGCAGCCATTGTGCCCTCAAATGTGGAGCCCTTGCCTGGGAATGAGAATCACAGAGAGGAAAGCAAAAACAGGAGATAAGGACAGTTACTGGATGACATCATCTCATACCTGGCTCTGACTGTATTTGGAGGGCTCTATCTATCCTTGACCGTTGCTGGGAACAATAAATCTCCTAGTTTTGCTTCAGTCAGTATCCCATGAGGGGATTATCTATTACAACCTCTCTCTGGGCATCAGTACTCTGCTCTGACATACAGCAGCACGGGGCCCTTGCTAATTCTTGGCCACTCCCCTCCTGGCTACCCCTTCAACCAGACAGTCCCAATCACATTTCCTTGGTTTCAGTACACAGACTCATAGGAGACATGCAAATATACTTACCTTAATTAGGTTTTTCTTTAAAAGTTTTAATATTCAAATTATTTTTGGTACACAGATAATCAAGTATGATGGAGCCAAAGACAATTTCCATTATCTGCTAATGAAATGTTTATGGATATTTCTCAAGTTTTTACAGTTTGGCATATAGATATTATGAATCGTTAGCCTCTTTCCTAAGTCACCCAAAACAAGCCCAAACTCCCTGGTTAGCATGTATCACTTGTCTGGCTAACCCTTAGGAACCTCCAGTGTATTTGTCCTTCAGCCACCCCCACCTCCCGGCTTTTGAAGGAACTTCATGAAAACTACTACACTGGGGGCTACTTGGGGCCAGCAGGCTGGTGGCATTCCTCCAGGTCCCACTCTTCCAACACACTCTACCTTTTGGATCAGTTCCCAAGGACCTTCTTAGCCTCATTTGTGTCCTGCAGTATATGGAATCTGACCAGAATCTGCTCCTCCAATTGGCTCAGAAGGCCCCACAGGTACCGTGTTGTTGGGAAGTTCCCTAGACTCCAAACTCGAAGATGGCCCCAAACCCCGACAAGAAACTCACCACCCCACCCCCGTCTGCCCCTTGCTCTCTAAAACCACATTTCCCAGCTAGCAGTGGGCAGAAGGTGGGAGTGGTTCATTCCTCAAAGAACAGAAAACAGCCCCTCACTATTCCACCCTACCCCTCAAAAATGTATTAATATACGCTGTTGACCAAATAAGTCTGAAGCAGCACTCTAGAGGACTATGTACATGGTAAGATTCATCTTTTATTAGAGATCTTATATTACATATTCCCAAAAAGATATAAAATCTTCCAAGAGAAAAATATCAAAACCTATTTGATTCCAAGATAAGCAACATCATCACAACGAAAGCAAAGATTTTCTTCTAGACAAAGGAATGTGAAAACATTTCGGCACAAGTACAACAAAGACATGGGAAGGTAATTGCAATGTTTCACAACACATTTTGTAGCATTTTATTTTAATCAGCGTTTGAAGAAAACAAGGATGCCAAGTTCTCAAACACTGCAGGTATAAGCTCAGATATTCAAAAAGAAAAACAAAGATCACAAAAAGGAACGAACTAGTTGCTTAACTGAACATCTGTGATAACCAACATAATAAAACCTAAGCAAACAAATATGCCACCGAGATCACAACTGAAGTGTACGGTTTTTACTGTGTGCCAGAGACACTAAACTATTTAATCAGTTCTTGACCACAACCCAAAGCAAAAGCGTCCTCTCTTCATTTCCCTGATGATTTATTCTAAAAATAAAAAGCAGAAACTTGCTGGTTTCAAGAGAGTTTCTACTTTACCGGTGAGCAGCTGGTGGCGACACACACTAAGACCTCGACTGACATGGGACAGATCCATCTCCAACACCAGAAGTGGCAAAACCACTGTTATTGCATCAAGATTTTTTATTTCAACTGATCAGAATTTCCAGAATGATTAAGCACACCCACTTAACCACAGAACACAGTGAACTCCCAAAGGAAGGTTTTACATTTAAGATGCAAAGAAAATACTGATCTTATTCCTGGGATTTGCTTCTGGCAATCTTAACATCTATAGATGTCCACAAAAAGGAAGTGTGGTTTTTCTTTTCCTTTTAGTTGTTTATCTCCCAAAATGAGGAAGGAAACTTACAGTACATGTTTATTGCATGAAATTACTCCCTTATAATATCTTCATCAACACTAGTATTGTTTCCTTAATTATTAAAGGCGAAAAAAGTTTATGAACTTAACATAACTTAGCAATAATCTTAGGAGCTGCATCTTGATTAAAAAACAAAACAAAACAAAACAGGTGATCATCAGACTACATGGTGAAACAGAAATTAGGTTTCAACTTCTCTGTAAAGATGTTGGACTGGCAGGAGGTAAGAGGGAAGTGTAAAGACAGAGAATACTAAATTCATTAGGTAACACAGAGAATTTTCAAAAGTGTACATACTCAGTGAATCCTTTCTATCCTAAAACTGAACGTTCTAGATGCTTCTAATGTTGCTTCAACTTCAATGGCACGTGAATAAAGATCTCCAACAAATTTTATCACACATATTGTAATGGCACATAGGCTTGGAACTTCCCTTTGAGGTTAGCATGTACAAAAGTTTGGAATTCACTCAACACACGTGTTCTTCAATAAAATAAACCACGAGCTACATATAATTATGAGCTACATATAAGTGGGTTTCAAAACAGGGTCCCTTTTAAAGCATTCTTTCATTGAGTTACCTCCTGCGAAATGGAACAAGTGTATGGATTTTGCACGTTACAAAATCCTTGCTTCAAGCTGCAGTCTTCCTGGCAGCAGCGTATTTTAATTAACAGTATTTTTTCTTCTTTGTTTTGTTTTCTGACATCTCCGTACATTCAAATAGTCAAAATGTTTAGAATAACATCACCACAAATTTAATGAAACAGATCAGAACGTGGCCAGCATTGTCAGGCAAAACTGATAACACTTCATGTGTCATCGAAAGTACCCACCTCCTCCCCACCCCCGCCCTCTCCCCCCTTCCTCAGTCACATGGGACACCAAAAGATTTAACAAGACTTATAAAAAAATAAGGCACATTTATCTTGATATGGTTATTTTTAAAATAGAAAACCCCTCTCCGAACATCTGTATTCAAATGAGCTGTGTAAAAAGACACCTTGTGGTACCTAAAACAGGTTATGGTACCTATGGAATTGCTTCTTCTATTTTAGTGACAATGGAATAAATTGCACCTATCCCACATTGTCAAGTCATGAAAATATGCCTCTTTTTCTACTATTGAATGATTCAAAATCTGCTATTTCTGGAAATACTTACAAAGGGTGAGAAGGGAGGGGTCAAGTGGTACATTAGAAAAGGGTGTGAAGATCAATGATGTACAGGTATTGTTAAGGGCTGATGGATTGCACTTTTCCACATATGTCAAAACACAAAATTTTTCCAATGAGTATGAACGACTGCAACCATTTTGGCCGTTAGCTTTTACCCCGCAGCCTTTTATTCCATTTTGGTACAAACGGGTATTTCTGTAAAACTAATGAAGGATCAGCAACATGACTACTTATAACAATCTCCTCACAACCCCCGACACAGATATAGTTAGTTAGCATTTAACCTGAGATACAATCTGTGGAGAGGTTGTTTTCGACATTTCTTCCTTCATTGTTGCATCGATTCATACTGATGGTGGTGGTTCATGGATGGAACTTTAAAAAAAAAAATGGCTATCACATGGCTTTTTTTTTTTTTTTCTTTCTATACTGGTTAAAAAAAAAAAAAAAAAAAAAGTAACAATCACAGAATTCATGTCCTCACAGTAGCCAGAAGCTAAAATAATGTGCTTCCTTATTGCACGTCAAACCTAGAAGTGTATAAAAGACAATGCTTCCCAATCCAAATCTGAAAGCCGGGTTCATCTCAACTGGATTCGGAACGTGCTGATTTCCATGGGACTCAAGTTGATCTCACTTATATTTCGGGCGTCTGGAGGTGAATGCATCAAGGATAATGACGAAGGTATGAGACTTGTGACAGTAAACATGCTAAAAAGCTTCTGTACCAAAATCTGGAAAATAAACGACAAAAAAGTTGCACAGTTAGGTCAACTTTGAGGAAAGGTTACCGGCACATCTATATACTTTGTGAGTAGAAAACAGTAGAATGAAAAAGCGTATTTAGTTTCCTTTTAAAGTCAAAAGGGGAAAGGGAAGGAGATTAGATACAGCTCAGCGTGCTTGGACACACAGACCATCCTTTGAGGGACACCTAGGAGAAGGGTAGCCAGGAGAGGACGGCTCGCTCTACGTTCTTTTTCTGAATTTTATACCCACCACCTGGTTCCCCCAACCTCCCACCGCCCCCCACCACTTCAAACCCCTCAGATTGTTTTTCAGAGTCCATAGTCCTTCATGGTTTACCTCCCCTTCCAATTTACCCCAACTCCCTTCTCCTCTCTAACTCCCCTTGTCCTCCATGCTATTTGTTATGCTCCACAAATAAGTGAAACCATATGATAATTGACTCTCTGACTCTCTCTGCTTGACTTATAAAAATTTTTTAAATTTATTTATTTGACAGACAGAGATCACAAGTAGGCAGAGCAGACAGAGAGAGAGGGGAAAGCAGGCTCTCCGCGGAGCAGAGGGCCCAATGTGGGGCTCAATCCCAGGACTCTGGGATCATGACCTGAGCCGAAGGCAGAGGCTTTAACCCACTGAACCACCCAGGCGCCCCGAGACCACTTTTTCAATAAAAGAAAAAAACATCTATACCCCAGCAAGCTTTAAAAACATGCATATCCTCTTATACTCAACACTTAACACCTAACAGTCATGGTTCTTCTTGTGCCCAAAGAGCAGAGAGAAAGGACAGAGGCCTGCTACAAGGAAGGCTGCTCGTATCAGGGACTCCCATTTTGAAGGTTGAGGGGGCTGGAAAAGTACTACCCTCACTCCATGTTTCTCTGGATCCTATAATCCCCTTAAGACTTGAGGCCTCAACATCTATATACAAATGCTTACAACCAAGTATACGCACATCATCAGTAATAAGGTAAAACGAAAAAAAGAAAAAAAAACATCGGTGCTTTCTTAGCACCAACTCCATGTAGGGCATGATACAAGAAATGGAGCAGCTTATCTACCTAAGAGGATTTTGACCACCTACCACATTTTCTTTTCTATCCTTTTCATATCCGATGCACATTCTAATTTGTAGGGTTGGAAGTGAATCACTGGAGTCTGATCTATAGGGTATCTGTGAGGTTTTGGAGAAGAGCTGCCCCATGGGGCAGAGACCTGCCTGTGTGCCATTCAACTGCCTTCTCTGAGCACAACCCACTCAGAGCCAGAGGCACAAGGCTGGAGATTCTTTTCCTTCCAAGGAAAGGCCTGTGGGAACTATCAGCAAGACCAGCTCAAAGGAGACATAAAAATGAGGTAGCCAGCAGGTCAGCCTGAGGACCCCATGGACTCCCATGCAAATCTGGCCTGACCAGGAGATCCAGACCCTCGTGTCCCCCGAGGAAACAACTGACTGGAGCTCAGTGAGGCTGCTTCAGGGCTGTGGTAAAACTCCCTGAATGGCCACAATGTCACTGCTTCCTGTCACTTCCCTACTGCCACCCCACTTTAGTTATTACAGAATCTGCTTTCGTCCCTTTGAGACTTTGCAGATCTGGATCCTACATGAGCATGTGTGAGACAGGAGGAAGTATGGAGAGAGTGGGTGGGAAGAGGGTGCTTTGTCTGTTGGCAATGGAAGGCCTAAGAATGGAGGAGAAGGGTGTCCTCACAGGTGCCCATGTTCCAGACATGGATTTTGAATACTGACAAGGAAGAGAGACTGAAGGGGGAGAAAGTTGCTTGCTTTCTTTCTGAAGGTGGAGAAAGTTTTTTTTTTTTTTTCTTTTTAAGATTTTGTTTATTTATTTATTTATTTATTTTAAAGATTTTATTTATTTATTTGACAGGCAGAGATCACAAGGAGGCAGAGAGGCAGGCAGAGAGAGAGAGAGAGAAGGAAGCAGGCTCCCTGCTGAGCAGAGAACCCGATGTGGGCCTCGATCCCAGGACCCTGAGATCATGACCTGAGCCGAAGGCAGCGGCTTAACGCACTGAGCCACCCAGGCGCCCATGATTTTGTTTATTTATTTGAGATCCCAGGACTCTAGGATGACCCAAGCCAAAGGCAGAAGCTTAATGACTGGGCCACCTAGGAACCTGAAAGTTGCTTTCTTAAGATGGAGAGATTTGAGCTAATTTTATCAGCTGAGGGGAATGAGTCCGTGAAGAGGCAATGAAACATTACCTTCTTACTGTCAGAATTATTAGCAGAAAACAAAGATTTCGAAGTACATGAAGTCAACAAGCAAAAATCTCTTTTCAGCTCACCTTTCCCTGGGTCGTGGAACAAAGCAGCCCCGTGTCTCTGCTAGAGAAGCGGCAGTCAAACCCTTTCCTGTGGAGGATCAAGGCTGCTTCATCGGAATGCTTGCCGTCCACCTGCAGATGGGCAGAGTGCCAACACACCACAGCGACATTAAGGCAAATAGCGACACCACCGTATACTCCACTGTCTTGAAGTCAGTGTCCTCCAACCACAAATGCTCACTTTACTTAGCAGTGATGCCAGGAACGTTCATTTCCCCTCAGGTCTCACATTCACTGTCATACCTGCTACATTCCCTCTACCTCCCCCCACAAGGAGGCAGGGGACACTAAGTTTTAAGGCTCCTTGTTAAGTCACCTCATGCCCTGGTTCCCAGTACAGTCCCTGAGGATCTGGGTGTCCTTTTGTCTACATGTCACATGCTGTTTTACCAAAGTTTCTTCAAATAAAGCATTTATTTATTTATTAAATTTAATTACTTAACATATAATAAATTATTGGCTTCATGTCTAGGTAGAGCTTGGCGATTCATCAGTCTTATATAATGCTCAGCGCTCATTACATCATGTGCTCTCCTTAATGCCTATTTCCCCGTTACCCCATCCCTCCAGCAACCCTCAGTTTGTTTCCTATGATTAACAGTCTCTTACAGTTTCTCTCCCTCCCTGGTTTTGTCTTGTTTTACTTTTCCCTCCCTTCCCCTATGGTCCCCTCTGTTTTGTTTCTTAAATTCCACGTATGAGTGAGATCATATGATAATTATCTTTCTCTGATTTATTTAGCTTGGCGTAATACCCTCTAGTTCAATCCACGTCGCTGCAAAGGGGCAAAAAAAGCATTGAATTTTTATTTATTTAGTTTTTAACATATACATCAGCTGAATAAAGTATACCTGAATTTAGTCCTTATCTGGACATTGCATGATACATCATCCATCTCAAAACTGAAATAGACTTCTTTATTGAATGCTAATTTTTGCTAATTGCATTAACATTTTTAATCTTTAATGCATTGGTTCATTATTTTTATATAAAAGACATTTAAATTGAATTAGTTATGCTTATCACTTGCTAGGCCAACCACATTTATTAGCTTGATGTATCATTTAAATTCACATTACAGAAGCTATTCTCGTGCAGGCAAAGAGAAAAATACTAAACATGACAAGTCAGCTACAGGGATCAATATACACTTTCTTGCAGTAAAATTTCCTGCATCCATTTAAATAAGGATGCCGTGAGTGCTCTGAGTATTTTAAATTACAATTCTCTTAATAAATTTTATGTTTCCTAAAGGGCGGCAATGTTTCTAATAATAAGCAAAATAAATTAAGAATCCTTGGATGAATTAAGAAAGATACAGCTATTCAAAGGAGTTGAGTGTGCTCAGCACTGACCTGTGATGACAATGATCCCTTTTTCTCCTCTGTGGCCACAGATACACATATGTCCGAGTTCTTAATCATCCTCACTAGGGCATACGATTTTTAAATGTGCCATAGAGACATCTTTGGTGAAGAGCTGCCAGCATTCTCATCACTGATTTGATTTTAATGTGCCTCAACAATTTAAAGCTGTCCTCACCTCAGATTCTTGGCTGGAATAACCTGCTTTATGACATTTCACACTGGTATTTTGTAGTGGTACTGCTAAGATTTTGTTTGAAGGGAGAGGAAAAAAGTCATTTAAGGAATTCTGAGTCATCACAGGACCAACATGATAAACATAGAAGGTTTAAATCATATGATAAAAATTTCTAATAAAATTTCAATGTGTTTCACACAGTCCCAAAACAGCATGAAAAGAGCAGAGTTAAAAAAAAAAAAAAAAATCCTTCTTGTATCCTATACAAGGTCTCCAGGAGAAAAACAAGGATAATTCTGTCATGTGCTAAGTGTTTAGGCTTAGGATAATCACTGATTACCTAAGCATCAGTTTGTCTGTCTGCAAAATGGAGTTAATGCAGGTTTCCCTTCTTCCTGGAGACGTGGTGTCTCATAAAATGCTGAAAATACTATTTATGGTGGCTTAGCTTATGAGACAGAAAGTGCTAGTACAGAAGCTGTAGCAAATGGATCCAAACGTTGGCTGGGAGTCAGGCAGCTCAGGATCTAGATGCTACTTCTACAATTTCTTAGATGCTTTTAGCAAAACCTGGTTTCTCCTTTACCATAAAATGGAGATGAAATTCAATCGTGTAATAGGGACTCAGCCCAGTGTCTGCAGTAGAGGAAGCCCTGGGTACATTTTAGCTATTATTATTTCTATCAATGGAATCTATCAATTAAGTGCTGGTGACTATTTTCCAAGCAGTTACCAATTAATCAATACTCTCACTTAACTTTTCATTCACAATTTTTCTTTCATGATGTCATAACTTTGTAGCTGAGGAATCAGAGACCCTCCAAACTATATGTCAACGGTTATGCATCAAAATCATAACAAAGTCACAATTTGGATTCACTACTTACGTGGTCTATTTGTGAGGCTCTTTTAAAAGCCCCTATCATTATAACCAAAGACTCTGGCCATTTTTAAAGATTTATTTATTTATTTATTTGACAGAGAGAGAGAGAGAGAGAGAGAGAAAAAAAAGATTATAAACAGGCAGAAAGGCAGGCGGGGGTGGGGAGTGGGGGGTGGAGCAGGCTTCCCGTTGAGCAGAGAGCCTGATGTGGGGCTTCATCCCAGGACTTTGGGATCATGACCTGAGCTGAAGGCAGAGGCGTAACCCATTGAGCCACCCAGGCGTCCTTTTCTTTTTTTAAAGATTATTTATTTATTTATTTATTTAACACAGAGAGAGAGAGAAAGAGAGAGAGAGAGAGATTGATTACAAGTGAGTAGAGAGGTAGGCAGAGAGAGAGGGGGAAGCATTTGGCCATTTTAATTCACTAGAGCAACACAGCAACACATGTGTTCTTGAAATAATGAGCGTGTGAGGCCTTTAGCAGACTGGAGGTGACAATAAAAAAAAAAAAATAAGAGGAAAGGAAGTATCTTTGGACTTTTGCCATTAGTTTTAGAAGAAATTTAAACAATATGAAAAGTAGAAATTGAATTCATAAAGAGTAATTTTCACTGCTGGAAAAAAAAGTTACACTTTCTCTCAAAACCAAAACTGCATCGCTTTCGTAAGGACCAGAACACCAACTGAAATAGCAATCATCGTGTCCAAGTTTTTAAAAATTAAATATTCATGAAAGTATCAGTTTTCAAGCAAAAATACCTGAGGCAAAGCAGCAGTTTTTCAGTTTCAAAGTCTGTCTTGTCATTTTATTTCCAAGAAAACTGTTTTTCAAAGTAGGGAAACTGTGAATTTAACTTGAATATGCATGCAAGAAAACAAATACCTTCACCAAAAAGACGCTGTTCACTCGAGGAGAGTAAACAGACTCTGAAAGACCTGTTTTCACACTCATTGGTGTATGAGTACTATCCGGACCTCAGGAAAAAACAAAACAAAACAAGGGAAGTGGGTAGGGAAGAAAATTTACCAACTTTGACATTGGGCCAAGCACTGTGCAAGGTGAGTGGCAAATCGAGCGTGTCTGTGAAACAGCTCAGATCACAGCGAAGGCTGAATCGCCTCAGAAGGACTCGGGTGTTCCAAAGGCACTTGGAGAATCCACTGTGGAACTAACTTCCACTGGATAAAGCAACCAGCGGCTCTGAGGCTAAGCGGGACCCATGAGGTTTCTCTGGCAACTGAGGGGAGTGGAGAGAAAGCGGTGCGGCTGGCAGAATGAAGCCATCAAGGTTAGAAAAAGCTGGATCGGAGGCAAGGTTTGATTTGGTTCTACCATAAGCCAGTCGCGTGTCTGCGAATACGTCATTTAACTTCTCAGAACTCAGAAAACTCGGTGAGGCTCCCAAAGCGCCCCTTGGAGGATCAAGTGCCAACCACAGTGAGGATAACAGTAACCGCAGCTAACGCTTTCTGAGCGCTCACCGTGTGCAGAACCCTGTACAGAATACTTCTCATGGAAGAACTCAATTCCTCTCACAACAGTCTCTGAAACAGGGGAGGTGGTATGCAAGTTTGCATTATTATATTTACGTGCACGTGAATGTCCCAGTCACGAAGCATACACTCTCACGGTCAACTAGCAATGATCACCCATCCACCCTACCTTAGTCCTTCATGATCCTCCCCACAGATGGTGGGTGGATCCTTCTAAGGGTGTCCCGTCATGACTGAGTGGTCAAGAGAAAAACAGGCAGAGTATTCCCTAACATTTTCGGCACTCTCACTTCCCTTTGTTCCCTGGGAAGAGGAGTATGAGGTTCTGGGTGGGGATCTGGAGTCAGCCATGCTGGGCTGCACCCCTTAGCACGCCATTTACTGACTGCATGATCTGAGAAGGCTACCTACCATCTCTCAGTCGGCGAATGTCCTCTTCTGAAACATGGGGGCATGATATTGCCCACCTACCTTCACAGTAGAGCTGGGAGAGCTAAATGAGGCTCTCTTTACAAAGAAAACCCTCAGCATTATGCCTGGCACGCAGACAATTTTAGGTACTTTATTAATAACTTCTCAGAGTTTTCAAAAACATATATAAGGAGGGGCACCTGGATGGCTCAGTGGGTTAAAGCCTCTGCCTTCAGCTCAGGTCATGATCTCAGGGTCCTGGGATTGAGCCCCGCATCGGGCTCTCTGCTCAGCAGGGAGCCTGCTTCCCTCTCTCTCTGCCTGCCTCTCTGTCTACTTGTGATCTCCTTCTCTCTGTCAAATAAATAAATAAATCTTAAACCACACACACCCCCCAAAAATATATAAAGAATACAAGTCAAAGTGACATCAAGATTTACTTTGGGAATAAACTTCAACGTTCAATTAAAAAAAAAGTGCCTACATTTTTAGTAACAATCACCACTGCTCGTGACTGTTAAGAACTTCATTTGTCAAGCACCCCGTGCTTACTACCTGCCAGACACGCTTCTAAGTGAGTCATTTAATCCCTAGCACATCTCTGAGGTGGGTCCTATTATCACTGCTATGTTGTGAATGAGGCAAGTGAGAGAATGAGGGGCTGTGTGCTAAGCGAACCAGGTGGTAAGTGCAGGTGAGGGCTCAAACAAAGGCAGCAGGACAGTAACAGCTTCACCCTCCTGCCTTCACCCTGGCTAAGGACTGGAAGGAAAGGAGAAAGATCGCTTCTAATGTAATAGAAGAAAAGCCTACAACCGGAAGGAGCTCACTCTCTGATCTGAGGTTAGAAAAAGGGAGTATTTAATCTATAGTTCCAGCAGTGCTAAAACCACAATTTATCAAAATATACATCAATTCAGAAAGGAAGGCGTGGACGCGGTCATTTCCATCCAGCCAGCCTGCCTACCCATCCATACACCCCATTTTAAGCAGGATTTAAGGCCATGCTGAAAATTATCCACACACATGGCAGGGTCTCATAAGCAAAGGAGCACGCCAGTGTTCCTTTACCAAAGTGGGTGAGAACTCAGAATAGAAAGCTGTGCCGGTCTGGTCTCACACCAAAAGAAACCTGATTTGCTCATGAATAATGCGAGCTTCACAGAGAAGTACACTTCTGGAAACTAGTAAATGTTATGGGTGCACACTTTTTTTCTGTGGAAGAGAGAAGCCATAACTTTGACTACATTCTCCAAGAGAAATGTGTCCCCACCCTCCTCAAAGAATGTCTAAGGTCTAATAGATAACGGCAGAGCTAAACACCTGGTGGAAAAATTTCTCCAACCTGCCCAGATTCCTTGAAAATGCTTACCAACATCCATCTTTCCGTGTTATTCTGGCAACTGGAAAGGTGAGAAAATTGCACAGTGTTTTAAGTCCTGAGACAGGAAATAAATAACCAGTTGAAATTCATTTTCCAGGGTATTCATTAAAATGTCCAATAACAGTTATCCTGTTTTGATCAACAAGATAAGATGACAGAAAGAACAGGTACGTATCTGTTCTTAGATACATACAACAAAGGAAATTTTCTCCACAATTTTCACCTTTCCAGATGCCAGGGAGATTAATAAAGCACCAATCAATTCTTGTAAGAAAGGCAAAATGAAGAAATACCTTAAACTGCCTCTTATAAGAAAAGGGGGTGGTATAAACAAGTGGAGAGAGAAAATCTTGTTCAGTAAGTGATGCTGATGTTGAAATGATTAGTTAACTATCTGCAAGAAATTGTTAAGCAGAATCAGAATAAAATGTCACAGAGAATAGAGCTAAATATAGTACACAGAGATAGAGGTGGATACAAAGATACAGATCTATACGTGAATTAAATAAAAATACATCTGAACATAAAAGTGGTGGAAATAATCTGGGGGAGAGGAAAAAGGTCGAACAACATATCATTGTGCAAAACATCAAGGCAGCATGGCTCCATGAAGCCTAATTAAATGGCTTAATCAAATTCCTTCTGGTCCCTGGAATGTCTGCATTCCAGGCTGAACCTATCATTCCAGCCTACAGAACCCTGATCGATGATCTGTGCCCCTGTGAGATTCTCCCAGCATCCTCTCTACCAAGACTCCCTTCTCCCTTAATTAATACCCTTCCTGATGATGGCATGGGATTCCTGTTCCCGACCACTTCAGTGGTGCTCCTGTTCCCAGTTTTCAAACCTTTATAAAATCCTCTTTTTAATATGTCAAGCTTTTGACAGTATAAGAAAAGGAGGTGGTAAAGCGAAGTGGGGGGCGAGCCTACAGAAGGAGAAGGCTGACAGTTACACTGCTAGACGGGACTGCACGGAGGCACTCGGTAATGCTGTGAGACACGGTTTAAGAGATGTTTGCTTCCAATTTCATCTGACTGCAACTATATGACACGCAATCAGTTTTTCTCCAAAAACATACAGAATAAGAGCAAGATATGCTTATATAAAAACATAAACTCATCTACCAATACAGAATAATTCCTGAAAAACTGGATTTGGGAGGAGCAGATTTAGTAACTCTTAAGAAGTCCACCACCACCCTCTGAGGCTCCGTCCAGCACTCAGATTCAGAAAACCTGCATGTGGGCCCTAATTCTGCCATTCATTGCTGCGTAATTTTATCTCAGGCATTTAATTTCCAGCTCTTACTTTCCCAGTTAAGTAAATGGAGGTAACAGTAATTTTTAGAATCATGAGAATTTTAAAAAATTACTAATTCCTAAGTTGCCCCACCCCACACCTCTGGAATCAGAACTGCAGAGACGGGGAACCCTGTAGAAGTCTCGGTTTCAAAATCTCCCCAGTGTGACCCGGACACATTGACTCTGAGGATGGGGAGTTGGAAATGCTGAAGCACCGTGATGAGTCAGCACACCTCCAGCCCCTCGCTCCTCTTACTGTTGCTCGAGCCCATAACCACTTTCTCCCTGTCAGGCTGCCCACATGAGGTTTAGGACGTGAGGGAGCTTCTGACAATGTGGCCCAGGAGCTGGGCAAGCAGAGGCCTCCTCCATCAGTGAGGCAGGAAGAGAGATGTGACTCCCTCATGTCCAGGGGATGGATTCTCAAACATGTTTTTGTGGAAACACTGGGAGGTGGTAGTTATGAAAATGCTTACTTACACACAGACCAATGCAGAGCTCTGGTCTTGCTTAGAAGCCGAGAGCCATGTTCACATTATTTCAATGGGAAAAATGTTTTCAATGTCCAAAGGAACAATTCACGATTGTATGTTTGGAGCTGCCAGCATATTAAAATAGGAACACAATCCAAAATGTTGAGGTCTGGCTTCTGGATTTCTTCCAAGTCATTTTTGTCTTCTTTTAGTGTAACCATGAAATTACACTTGACATCTTTTTAAGCACCAAGCTTTCTTTGATTCAATACCTACATCAGCTTCTTTAAATGATTATTTTCCTATTACCAGAGGTTAAGGGACAGAAAGCAATTCTTTAAAGAAGCAATTTTGAATGGCCAAATCAATCCCCTTGGATTACTGGTGAGCTTTTTAAATAGCTGTTAGAAATATGTGCTAAGAGTCAAAGACGAACATAGGAACCAGCACTGATTGATAGGATAATGTGAAACAGCCCCAAATACTGAGTTTGGACCATGAGCCAACATGCTAGTTATGGTTAAACATTAACATTTCAGTCTTGATTCTTCCTGGCCCAATTGTTAAATTCTTCTCTATTTCCTCTGCTAAACCCCTGGTTTGCCCCTGGGCTGACCAGTACCATAAGCCCCACCAGGACACAAATGTACGTTTACAAAGCATTTCTGTTTCCAAAGGGCCTTCACAGCAATAGCTTCTGTGTTTCTCCCCACAGACCTGAGGCGGTGGCTCTGAGAGCAGCCCCATTTTATAACAGGTAGCTGAGTCAGCCCCCGGCCAGCCATCAGGGAGTGGAGGTGGGCCACTACCCGAAGGGCGTGAGGAGCAAGGGGACGCCAAGCGAATACAGTGAGTGAAGGCCAGACCACACAGAGCCCAAATTCTTGAGAGCATCAATCAGTTGAGTAGCAACGGGATTTTTAATCTGGGAAGAGATGAGACTTGGGTGACAGAAAGCTAGGCAACATGCAGGGAGAATGAAAGAAGCAGGTATCCATAAAAAAGAGGTGATATGGAAAACAGGTGCCAGCCGTGGGTTATGGTGGGTGAGACCCTACATTCGTTGACTGTAGACAACTAGATCTGCTTCTGGAAAATAATCATGGGAGAGACATCTAGAAACGAGGTGAAGGAACAGCGGCCACCGTGTGCCCCAGAAGCCCTCAGATCCATAGGCTGCTAACATCCTCTACCATCCATGCCCAGAGGCAGCAGAATGAGGCTCGGAGTCTTTGGTAACCGCCACTCTACCCCCTCGTTCCCTCTGGCTCATGAATTAATAAGAGGAAAACTCAGGGAGGCTATCCATCGCGGCTGTGTTCTTTCCATGAGTCAAAAAGTCGACCCACAAAAGACTAGCAGAATCCTAGAAAGAGCACTCATGAGATTTGCTCAATCAGCAATTGTGGCTGAATCCCTTCTATGTGCAAGCGCTCTTCTAGGCAACAGAACGATGCAAGGAATCAAAGAAAAGGCCAGCTCCCACGGAGCTTCTGTTCTCACCACAGCACCCACATTTAGGCCATTCTGCTTGCTTGTAACTCTTCCCGGACCACTCTACCTCCAGAAATCTGCATGGGTCTCTTACTCTCTAACCTCCCTCGGATTTTTACTCCATTAACACTCTTAAGGCAAGTTCCTCCTCCAACCACATGCAAACTTGCGTCAACTTCCAGAGCCATCCTTCCCTCCGGCTTTCCCTCCCTGACGCTTATCACCATCTAATACATTGTACGTCTCTCTTCTTTTTTCTTATTTTTCTCCCCCCATCAGGATCCATGCTTCAGAAAGGCAGGGGTTATTGTTTGTCATGGGTTTGCCCATGACGGTATCCCTAGTGCCTTTAGCTGTAACTGTAATGTAGTAGGCACGAAATAAATCCTGCAGGTTTGTTCACATGATCGAACAAGACTTCTGACACATGCAGATAGATGCAGGCCTCCTGCGTTCACCTGTATTCATTATCACGGGCCGTATGGATATTCCTACAGAGTTAGGGCTAAGTTCTTTCTCTTGGTCACTACAGTTTTAAAAGCCCTGTATGTCCAGATTTGCAGGCATTTATCCTTACTTTGGTTCGCTTTAGTTCTTTGTGCTTAAATGAAACCTTTTTCTCTTCTTACGTGGTCTTCAAACATGAACATTCTCTTTTTTTTCATACTTGGGCCATTTATCACATTCCCTACAGAATCCCTAAGCACTTACTATTTCCAGCCACGCATGTGTCAATTCACGGTATCAAAACAGCTCCACGAAGGACAAAAATGATGTCAAATGTCTAATTTTTATTCTTTTCAAATGCAATCTCTGACTTTTAAAAGTTGGCATACATGTAAACAAAAGCAGTCTTAACCGAAGAAAAATTCCGAATCTAATAAAGCCTTTCCCTCTCTTCCTCTAGCCCATCTCTAGATGTCTTTAAAGAGTTTGTTTCTCAATGCAAAGGTCTGAGTTGCAGTCACTTTCAGGAGAAAGATATCAGTGTACAAGTCCTCTGATAGAGAAATAATTAAATGCTATGCTTCTTAATTCTCTAACTCCTCAAGAAATACTGGCTAACAAGGAGAAATGAATGGAAAATGTCAGAAGAGCTGATCTTAAGGCCTGTTCTCTCACCTACTATTATGTGACCCTGGGGGCAGAGTTTGCTTTCTTATCTATAAAAAGATAATATTCCCTAACCAAATGAAAGGTAGAATGATTTTGCCTAAAGGTCAAGTCCTCTTAAAGGCTCCTTGAAGCATAGTAAAACTCACAGTATGGTTAACCCTTGAACAGTGCAGGGGGTTAGGGGTGATGACCCCCCTCCCCGCAAGTCAAAAATCCACAGGACTCTGACTCTCCCAAAACATAACTACTAATAGCCTCCCCTTGATTGGAAGCCTTACTGATAACATCGATAGATGATCAGCACATATTTTATATGTTATATGTATGTTACCCTGTATTCTTTTAATGAAGTAAGCTAGAGAAAAGAAACTATTCAGAAAATCATAAGGAAGAGAAAATACATTTTCAGTCCTGTACTGTGTTTACCGAAAACAACCTGGGTTAGCGGGCCAGTGCATTCCAGCTCCTCCGGTTCAAGGGTCAGCTGGATTTCTTTCTGCTTCTCATCCCCTTATATCAAATATATTGTAATAAGTAATTCTTTATAGATACATTTTGGGATATACCTTTGACTGTATTGTCCTCAGATTAACGAGATGAATGTCACAAGGCAAAGACGACAGTAACGGAGAGAATTCACCTAGCAGCTGAAGGGTGGGCACGGGGATCTTTTCTGTCATTGTGAAGACAGGATGATTCAGGAAAAAGGAAGTTATGTGGCTAACGAGAGAAGGATAACTGACCGACTTCTTTTCTTCTTCCTATCAAGAAAAAAACAGAAATGCTTAAGTGTGACAAAGTTGCAGTTTTCACAATATTAATGGAATTACCCAACAGGGTTTAAGTAGAAAAGAAATATAAGCAGTTTATGTTTAATTTCATGATATTTTGGAACTAACAGTCTTAGCCAACACAGAGATTACCAAGTTCATCTGTAAGCAATATAAGAAAATGAACAGTGTCCACTTAGCTCATGTTTAGAAAGATCTTTTTTCCACTGTTTTAGTACTAAAAATCCTGACAATGTTTTCAAAAAAAAAAAATTTTAGGATAAGGTATAATGTTTTATGGAAACTCTTTCTCAACCTACCACACAATTCTTAAATAGACAGGTTGGGATATTCACACATCTTGCACACCATCAAATATGATCTCTTCTCCCTTGGGTTTTACCCAGCATATTCTCGTGGTTTCATTTATACTCAACTAGACCATAATTCTTGTGGCGATCCAAAGCTATGCTCTATACATGTTACCCAATTATAGGATTTTTTTTGGGGGGGGGGGTGTGAAACTCTCAAAATAAATAAGGTTTTTAAGTAGCACAATGAGTATTCCAAGATCATCTGTTAAATTTGGTAAATCACAGCCACTGAACAGGAACTGTTTAAATTATGTTATGCAATAGTTAGTACATATTTACCTCGTACATAATTATTCACTAGAATTTAAAAAGTACTTTAGTCATTGCTATGGTATGTACTTTCAAACAAGTGGTTCAGCATGTTCAGATATTAAATAAGCCTGCCAGGGCTGGGGATAGGCATATGGTAGATGACACACGCAATTAATTAAATCAATGACTAAGTAGAAACTTAACCAATAATGCCTAAGGTATAAGAGAACACACATAGAAAAACACTGAGAAAAAAATAATTTATGTAGAAAGGTTTTTTGATCAACAGTGACACGTGGAACAAATTTAATTTTGTATCTTATTTTTAAACTGTCCATTTCACTGATATCCTCTGATTTTGCATCCTTTTTGTAATATGGAGCTCAAATAAAAGGCTTGGCTACTTATCTGGGTGAAAGGATAGGATTTATAGGAGATATGGGGCTTAAGAATCAGAATGTCAGATTAGCACTGAACAGAGGGTGTTGAGCAAAGAGTGACAGGCATCTTGCCAGCAGTGAACTGTAGATGTCATTACAATTCAGACTACGGAGAGAGAGAAAAAAAATTAAAGGCAATAGAGGGACACTGTAATATTAAGATACTGACAAAATATATCAGGTCTGAAAGAGTTGGGAAAAAAAAACAAATATGTACCCATCCCACACTCTTTCCTTACAAGAAAGATTAAATAAAGCATAGATAATTATATTCACCAACAATACTGAAATTTAATGCATGTTGTTGAATATTGAGGGAACAGTTTCAACCGGAAACTTTAAATGTATTCCAAGATCAAAGGGCTTCATAATCTAGGTCAGGATTGCTGACAAAATCAGTTTTCAGTAATAAAAGATAAAAGATTCCAACAGAAAAGAAGACACCTGCTGTATCAGAATCAGAAGGCATTAAGTCCATTCTAGGTCAAGTAAGATTCAGAAAAAGCTCTCTGGCTTTGTTCTCTGCCCTTGGAGGAATCCCTGGACACTTCAGTGAATAGGTGGGCTACTTCTTGATGGATTTTGTATACCTTTCAAGCAGTAGTGGGCGTATGTACCATTCCTCCTGACCCGCACCAGTTTCCCTGGCTCTCAGTGCCCCCAAACTGACCACACATAAGAATGGCTTGGGAAGATTTAAACATGGATCCCTGAACCCTAACCCAAATATACTTAATCAGAACGTCCTGGGATGAGCCCTAGCAAGCCAAAGTTTAGCCCCCAAAACAAATCTCAAAATCTCAGTCGATCTGACACAGCTCTGTGGACATATGCCGGAAACCGTCGCCCCAGACAACCTTGCACAAGAAACCGTTCTTTTTGGAACTGAATGTCTAAGTCTCACCCTTCAAAAAGTTTTGGATTAAGGAAGTGATTCAGACTCAGAAACATGTTAATTATAAGCCTCGTCAAAGGAAACAATGCCATGAATGTAAGTGCTTTGAGAATTCGAAAACTGTGCCATTTATTGTCCTAAGCAGGATAAGGAAGAGAAGTCTATGGAAGAGTTGTAGTTCAGAGTTATAAAAGCAACAAGAACATACAACATCGCTGGAAGCTGGCCAGGTGGGGTGGGACAAAATCACACAGAAGTTCCAGGATTCATGTACTTTCTTAACATTTTTATAGCAATGAGGGGCTTGGCAAGATATTTATAGCTGATGAATTATCATTTTTTGACTAATCTCCTGGAAAGGTAATCTTTTAACTGAAACTTTTATGATAAACCCAAAGCTGATAATACATGTTTGTTATGGGAAATTTTATGTGTTTGTTTAAGCTGTAAATGAATTCCCCAGCCTTGCAGTAACTAATATACTATTCTAAACATTATTTGGTTTCTTGTGTGTTGGAAGGCTTCAAGCTGTTCAGGTCTAGCTTTTTCCTTTCAGCCTGTATGAAATTATAAAGAGTTTCCAGCACATTCTGATTCCAAACCATACCAAGTTGCGACCTCCTTTGGGTTCTAGCCCTTATTTCAGAAGTCAGAATCTCTTGCTAGGCTCCATGGTGTCCTTCATTAAGCCCACTTAAGTTATGTGATCCCTAAATATCAAAGGTTTCCATTCATCTACATCAAAACTTGCTAAGTAAATTATCTAAGATAATAAGAGATGATATCTTGAATCACTTTTGCTTATTCGGTATGACCTGATACATGGTGGGAACTTGATAAATGTTTTTTGAACTTCATCTATCAACAAGCAAATGTAATATAAATAAATGAGAGAAAAACACAGTAGGGGAAAGGATGCAGGAAAAGACAGAGACAGAAGAAATAATGAATGAAAATAAAATGAATCATAAGATTTAGAAATAAACCTCATTTAATGCAGAGGTAAAGCCTGGTGATCTGTGGGCTAAATTTGCCTATAGATAGGTTTTGGTAGGTCTGCATGATACTAATGTCTGCTTTTCGGCCAACTCTCAAAAAAAGAAAAAAAAAACATCCAGGAGATTTCATGTTGAAATTCTCAACAACAATAAAAAAAAACTCCCCACAACAGGTAACTTTATTTTTTTCACCCAAAACACCGCAAATCCAAGTTACACAGGGCCCTGACATTCCCTCAAATGCAGCTGAGTTGTAGCTCTCAGTGGGATGTATCCTCATACCCATCACAGACTTGGGGTCACCTCACTTAAGTGTTTGCCCTGAAACCTGACCAACCTCCCTCATGCCATCACTCCTCTGAGCCCTGTAAGCATGTGAAATTTTCCTCTGATCTCTCCTAGCTCTTTTTCCTTACACGTAAATAACTGGTATCACAGGTCAAAAGACACAACTGTAATACCTGAACACTTGTAGCACTTCTAATTCCTGGTTCAACGCCCTCGACTGTATACAGCAGTCGGCGGGAAGGGAAAGGGAGTAAGCATCAAGGAAACAAAACCTAAAGGGTCAATGCCAAACAGACGATTCTCATTTTCCACTTCCGTTGACCCCCAAGTGTCATTACCATGGATGACAGTTCACCTCATAGAGCTACGGCAACCGACTGGACATCTTCACATCTCAAAAGTATCACTCCAGTCCCTGTTCTCACTCTCTCTCTGTGGAACACTCAAGAACAGAACTCAGTTCTACTTAGTCACCCGGATTACTCCCAGAGGCTCCGGCAGGCTGAAGACCTCCTGCTAAAATGTCTTCTTGTATAGAGAGGATCTCCTCATCACCCTGCTTCCTACTGTCAATGGTTTAAACATGAGAGTCTGAGTTGAAAATAAAAGTACTTTCTGGAAAAAAAAAAAAAAGTACTTTCCGGAAAGTTTAAGCTATATGAGATGGAACATTCCTTAATCAATTGTCTTTTTAATCAATGTCACTAGAAATTAAAATGTATTTTCTCTTCTCTAGTTCATTTTTTATTTAAAAGAAACTACTGATCTAAGTCCAAGAATCTAGAGTTGAGCAAAAGAAAAATTTAACCAACACAGGATTATAAAAACATTGGATCAAATTTCAATCAATTACTATCCAAGGAGTTTTTGAATGGGAATAAACAAATTATTTTACTTCTAAGTGAAAGCTTTATAGATCTGACATGAAAATGCTTATTGCCACAGTTAACAGAAGCTTTGCAAATTAGTGTCTATATAGAGAGAAAAAAAATCATAAAAGCTGGAAACATTTTCGGGAGGAGAAAAAGATAGTAGCTGCCAGCACTCAGACAATGATTTTCCTGTGCAGTTTCAGTCCTAAAATTAAGCTATCTTGTCAGTAATTGATTTAAACCACGAGTCCCAAGAACTGGTTTAAATCTTGACATCTAAAAATGGATATTAAAATCTTTTTTTCCTAAAAGATGCTAGATTCTGGAAGAATTCTTGGCTTTAATGAGCTATTGCCATTTCATTCAATCAACTAGTGTTTTATTTATAGAATAGCTACCACAGGCAAGGAGCCGTGTGGGGCACATGAAAATGAAGCAGACGAGTCCCTGGAATCGAGCAGGGGGAAGAGAACACGCCTCATGTGACGAGGCAGCAAGAGGGGCCTGGGGTAAGTGTGGTGGCATCAGGCGCTGTTACGGTTCCCTCGTGGATTCCTTTGTGCATTCATTCCTGCAATAAGGATGGGGTGCTTCCTCTGTTAGGAACAATTCTAGAAGCAGAGGAACATGGCCCCCACACTCGTGAAGTTATGGTCCAAAAGAGGAGAGAGAGAGACAATGATCAAAAATAATCACATCTATGCACAGAGGACAGATGCGCAATTCTGAGGAGGCACTGAAGACGGTGCTCTGGCCTGCTCAAGTAAAAGCAGTCGACCAAGGCAGCTTTGACCTAACTCCTTTGAATAGTTCCCTTGGGAAATGCCCATGTATGTATGTATGTATTAATAATATCCACAGAAAGGTGCCATGGGCGCAGGATGCATGGGGAGTACTTGGGACTGAAAGAAAATCAGTGGGCCCAGAGCAGAAATAGTGTGAGTCATGCTAGATGAGGCTGGGGGACAGGCAGGGCCCAGATCACGAAGGGGGCTCTTCAGGCTGTGGGAAGGGTTTTTGGCTTTTATCAGGAGAGCAATGAGAAGATATCTGAGGGGTTTCGAAGGGGGCAGTGAGATCAGATTGAGTTTTGAAAAAACAAATCACTTTGCCTACTTGATTGAGAACAAATATGTCAGGAAAAGAAGAGCAGAATGATTCAGGAAAAACATGATGTTTAGGTTAGGGTGGTCTTAATAAGCGGGCTTATAGATTTGAAATATTTAGGCAATAAGAGAGCCAAGCACTGGTGATTATTGTTTTAAGAAAGGGGCAGGCCAAAGAGAGTACCAATGAGAGGTCCCTCCTATGTATGTGGCACTGGATGAAAGGTGGTGCCAGTCCCGGAGAGAGGGAACACTAGAAAAGAGCAGGTTTGGACGGGGAGAGAGACCATGGGAGTAATCATGGATATATGTTGGGTCTGAACAGTAGGACACAGCCATGTGGTAGGGTCTGCAGGTTAGAGGTGAAATGTTTGTGCCAGTTTCATCCGTGTAGAGGTGGTCACATAGCCACGGGAGTAGGAGATATTGCAGAGGGACAAAGTATCATGAGAAAAGGAGAAGACATGAGGCCAACCCTTGGGAGCTCTGACATTTAGTGGCTGAATCAATAACCATTGGAGAGATAGAGAAAGAACCACTTGGGAGGCAGGAGGGAAACCAAATGAGCATGGTACCATGGAAGCGCTGGCTCAGAATGTCTTCTAAGAAGTGACATGGTCAGTGTCAAATGTTGCTGCAAGGTGAACTAAGACGATAGATCTTGTGATCCTGGAAAGGGTGTGAAACATCTACTGGATCTGGTGACACTGGCAAAGGTGTGTGGGGGAGGCTAAAGCACCACTAAAATGAAGGGAGTGTGACACGGAAGCAATGACATAAACCTCTCACAAACTGGCTCAAGCGGGTGTGGGAGCCAGGATGGTAGTGCAGGAGAAAAGGGGAGGAGTCTGCATGGAGGCTGTTTTGGTTTTTATTTCTAATAGGAGATAAGGAAGAGTGTCTGAAAGCCTGAAGAAAGGGTTTCCTAGGGGAACGCTGGCTCTGCCGGGCAGGGGGAGGGGAGGAGGAGGGTGGCGTCTCCACTGCAACATGAGGGAAGAAGGAAAGTGTGGGAGGAGATGGCTGATACCTAGAACAGAGAGCCCTGTCAAATGTGAAGTCAGTGGGGAGGCTGCCAGCTGAGAAGAGCTGAAAAGATCTGAAATGGGTCAGTGAAGAAAGGAGGAGAGCAGAATGAGGGAAAAAAAGGGCTGTGTAGAGAGTCATCTGTGGTGGGAAATCAGTAAAGGATGGGGGGATGGTGAAGATGACTTTGGTGTGGCCTTGAAGGGGTGTATTGTCATGTTGCTTGACGTCTAATGGAGCTTTAGCTGGATTGTTTAATGGAATGCTGGGGTTTGTTCTGAGAAATGAAAACTGAGCAAGAAGACAGACAAGTAAATCCATTTTCAGGTGAGGAGTCTAGGACTACAATAAGCACACAAAGGTTTCCAATAAAGTTTACTAATCAAACTTGATCTCCTAAGAATGGGCCAAGGTTCTATTCTTAAATTCAACTCTTATTTTCTTTCGAAATAATTTCAGAAAATTTCATCCAAACTGATTCCTTAACATTATTTTCCATCTGCATAATAAGCAAAAATAAAAAAAGAAGATGACCTAAATGCAAATCTGACTTCTGTGTAACTGAAGTCCTCTTTCTTGTGACTATAGGCTACATCTAGTATAAAGATATCTCAATACTGGGAATTGTTAAGTCATAAAAAAAGTGGCAAGGCATAATGTCAAATTTTGGGTGGCAAAGAACAATCAACATCAGAACATATGAGTTATTTTTTTTCCTACCATATTCACAACACTTCTTTTTTCCAGTAGTATTCGAAATAAATTAGCTGTAACCTTGTTATCATGGACACCTTGCTCAAGGCCGCGATTATCATCTTGCATCAGTCTTCGATCCATGATAACTTCAATCTGACCTAACAAACAAACAGACAAACAAACAAACTGGCCAGGGTTATTTAATACCAACATCTAGTAAGGATCTCTTAAGTGTAGGCATGGTTCTGATTTAAGCCACGGAGACAGATCTGTACAGCAAACAGTACCAAGGGCTTTCTCAAAGCAGCTAATATAAATGTAAAAAATAGGACTGTGTTTCTTCATTAATGTCTGGTAAAATCTGGTAATGAAATTTAAGAACAAGACAGATCAAAATTTAAGTGAGAGCTAAAAAGAATTAATCTGAAGAGAAAATTATGTCCTCTAAAGTTTTTAGTGGCAGCATCTGGAATTTAAAAATGTTCATGAGGTTCATTAGGAAACATAGATCACACATGGAAAAACAAGACAAATACAGATGGGTAGAATCTAAGTAGGATTTGAAAGACAATTTGGGTTACTTGGTATCTGGGGATTCTCTGAAGAAACCCTAGGATTTGAAGACATCCACCATGTACCCCGTTCCCTCCCTGGTATTACATTAGTATCATCAACTATCCTCTCTCCTCCAGCTCAAAAAGTAGTCATATTTGCTTCTTTCATTTCTATGCAATAATTCCACAGTTCCTCTAGTTTAAGTTGTAAACAATAGTTAGACTACGAGACTACAAATTTCAAAAACAAAACAAAACAAGACAAAACCCAAAAACTAAAAAAAAAAAAAAAGCCCTATCCAAAAACCACCCAGAACCATAGTCATTTAACTGTCTAGAATTTGCTCCTCAGGCATTGATCATTTCACACCCAAATTAGTACATCGGTCTCTTGGCAATTTCTCTCTTCTCCCTGTCTCCAAATGTTAGCCCTCTTAATATGCGACACTCAGTAAAATCTGGGCTGTCCTCAAAATTGTTCTTATGTTTGTAGGTACTCAAATGCTAGGGTATTTGAGTGTCTCTAGCAGGGGCACCTAGGCCAGGTATGACTCTTGAGCCCATTTTTAAACCTTGCCTTAAATTCTCAAAGCTGGGTCCTTAAGTAGGGAACTAGACATGAGGAGTGGAGCAGTCATGGACTAGACAGTTATATCACTTCCCTTGATAAAGGCGAGCTGAGAAATAAAGCTCCTCTGCCCCTAAACCACATTTAGGAATTTTATGTAAAGTTGTCCAATCTATAAATGTACTTAATTTTTTAAAAATTAAAACATAAGCAGTTCAAGACTTCTGGACTCTTCAGCAACAGAAAAATTTGGCAACCCGGGGCCCCTTACCCCAGGGCAATAAGAGTCCGGCACTGAGCTGCAGCTGCCCCATCGTCGTACACTGGGAGTGGTGGGCCCCAGCCTGCTAAAGCCCCACCACTCCCTCTGCATCCCTGATGTGAGGCCATTATTATCTTTGTGATGGCATTCATGGCTTTACAGTATCATCTCATGATTTTGTGTAACGAAAGCCATGAAGAAAGAGGAATAGTATGCTTTTTCGTGGGCGGGGCGGGGGGGATACAGAATGTATGCATATGCCTAATAAAAAAAATGGGTTTGTGGCAAAGGGTAAGCCAGGCACCCGCACCCCTTTATTATCTGTCTGGCTCCTTAAGACATTTGTCTTAGCAACTCTTAAGATGTTAGAAAGAAAAACAACTGACTACATATAAATGACAATGAAAAACATGTATTATGAAGGACATAAGCCTCCCTATAGAAGATTTTATAAAAATTAATCTGTGTTTATGATTTATCTTATCTTTCCATCTTGTTCTCTCTTTCAGAATCCTTGAAATTGTGTCTGTCACGTCTTTATTCCCCTAGCTATATGATTTCAGCTCTCACCTTTCAGGTGGTAGTGCCCTAGAAGGCTGCGATTCAGAAGGACCTAGGTTTGTGGGAACTTACGCAACTCTTGAAATTCTCTAACTTTTCTCCCAGCCACTTCTCTTCTTTTACTTCTGGAGAATTTCCACAGCTATTCCATTATAACAATGGCAGAAGACTGTGCAAACAATGAGCTATCAGGGGAGATAAATTATCTTTAAGAAGCAATGGTTTTGTGGGGTTTTAGGTCCCTCATTCTTCCTCAGAAGATTGAGCAAATACATTATTTTATGTTATTCTCACAAAACCAAAATTAACTAATAGTCTGGTTCTCAAAAGAAGGAGGCTGGCTGAAGATGATAATTATTACACATGACCAAGAGAAAAATTATACACTTGAAAATGAAACTTGTAAGAGCCCAAAAGATTCCAAACAATACGTACCACTTTTCAAACTTGACACCCCTAAAGACTGAGCAGAGAGTAATGTCAAACGATGTTTGGCATCCTGGATATAGGCCATTGTAGTCATCGGATAGACGTTGGCTTGAAGAGGTAATTTGCTCATTGTCATTCTAGGCTGAATCTAAAAGACCAAACAGTTCACTTTAAAAAAAAGAAATCAAGTGATATTTACAGATGTACTTTAAAAAATTAGTACTGACTACAGACAGATGACTTTTCTTCCAAAGAGAAAAGAGTATAGCTTCCTTTCTTGTTCAAAGGAAGAGCTAATTTAAGAATTAAAACATTCCTCAAAACAATATAAAAAAAATAATGAGGATCTTAGAGAAATTTAAAGTGAAAAAAGGTAGAACTTATCCAGGTTTTTAAAATAGGCATTCCTATTTAAATTCAGAATAAAAATCCTTAACAAAAGTCTTCTAGCTTTCTAATATTTGCATAAAACAAATTATAAAGGTATTAAGTATTCATTTCTCATCTAAATCTAACATACTGCTTTTGTAATGAATGTTAAGCATAATAGCTCTCTATCCCCTTTCAAAAAATATCTTTTATAATTCTTGAATCAGTTTTAATAAATACCACAGATTCCCTCATCGAATTCTCCAACATGTTACACTAAAGTAATCAAATTCATATTTATATTTAAAGACTCTTCAGTGCTTACTTTTCCTGTTTAGTTTCAATGTAGATAGTTCCATATTTTAATTTTTCTTGGTCTCGTATGTGAATGCATGAAATACATTATTTTATTTTCTGACTGAAAATGCACTAAGCTGGCTGGGGTCAAGGAAACTCCCTCAAACCACAGCAGTAAACATCAAACAGAGACTTTGTTATCAGGTGTCTTATTCACACCACATAAAAATGATACCTCTCCTATTCAGCTCATGCAAGCTTGACATGACATGACATGACATTCGAGAAGGAAAGAAATATAAAGTTAATGTAATAGTTAACACGTATTGAGTGCTCATTATAACGAGGCAAAGTACTAGGTATTCACAAATACCATCTTTTAATCTTTACAACAACTCCACAGTGTGTCCTTCAACTTACTGGTTGTACCGAATAGAGCCCCCCAAATTCATGGTCACCCACAATCTGTGAATGTGATTTTATTTTGAAATAGGATCTCTACAGACATAAGGTATACTGGATTAGGGTGGGCTCTAATCCAAGGACTGGAGTCCTTCTAAGAGGGAAGTCTGCACACAATGGAGACACACGGAGAATACAACAGGGACTCTGTGACAGCAGAGGCAGACAGTAGAGTGATGGCTCTACAAGCCAACAGGGCCCAGAATGGCCTGATGTCTCCAGAAGCTAGAACAGGCAAGGAAGAGTATTTCCCTACACACTCTGGAGGGAAGATGTCTGAAGACATCTTGATTTTGGACTTTGGCTGTCCAGAACTGTGACAGAATAAATTCTGCTGTTCTAAGCCACCCAGTTTGTGGTAATTTGTATCACAGGCCCAGGAAATTATGAAACTGAAGAAACAACTATAAAATGTTAAAAAAAAAAAAAAAAAAGAGATAGTTTCAAAGAATTCTCCATTTCTTCTTTCCAGTCCTAATCCTTCCATTCAAATTAACTTGTATACTCAATGCAAAGGGCATTCACACATTCACACTGTCATGACTAAGGGGCTGCCAGCCATGCTCCCTACCTGTGGGTCTAGATTTCTGGTTTTGCCCAGGAACTACTCTTTCAAGGCTTAAAAAAATGGCCTATTTTAGAAGCAGAAATATTTACATTATAAATTTAGACATTTATAAATTTAGAAATAATATTTCCCTACTTATTCAAATGCTTGATCCTTGAAAAGAAAATTCACATTTTTATTCACTTTTACTAAGTTTTTTTTTTCATTCATGTATACACCCACACATACAAATAATTGCTTCTGTAAGATTTTAAGAAAAAGAGTTTCTTTTGTACACAAGGAAAATGAATCACCATAAAGTCATGGCTTCATTTGAAAACCAAACAGCTGCGGTAGAATTAACATGTAAATTCAAAGCGTATAATGCAATTTTTATGCTTTGGAAAAGGTTTAAATTTAACCTTTGCAGGAAATTGCACAAGAGAAAATTACCACAATCCCTTCCACTCAACCCAGTTGAAAATCAGACAAAGTAAAAGCATTTGTTGTGAAATTATTTCTATTCATAGCCAGAACTTTCTAAAATGCTAATGTCTCAAAAACATGCTAATGTTTTTAATAGTATTATTTCAAAGCTATGTTGTCACACACATATACTCTGAATACAGAGATTTAGGTAACAATCAAAAGAGCCCTATTAAATTAGAGTGCTGACAATCTCGAAAAATTTTGAGTCAATTTTCTCATTACCATTTCAAACTATTTTGTGAACATTTTGATTAAATACATACCTACCCACATTTCTAAATAGATACATGTTTGTATTTCTTTGTCTAAGTCTATGTACACATATGTGTGTGCATAAAGGTAAACACCCTTACATTATTGATAAAAAGAGAGGAAGAGTTTCCCTGAAATTTAAGAGCCTATTATTACATTACACATTTAAAAGTATATATGTAATAATTAAATATGCACAGACCGTTTCCTTATGAGGGGAAAATATATATTCCATCAGTCCCTAATTATGTTTCCTTTCTATGAGACAAATTCAGATATATTTTGGTATCAAGGCATTTAACATGCAAATGCCTTTGAAAAAAATACATCTGTAAATCAGATGTTCTACAAACCAATCTCTCAAATATTTGTTCTAACTTTGGAAATCTGGTTGAATATAGAACCTATAAGTACCTGTTAAAATTCAGTTTTCCTTTAGAAATAATTTGTAAACTTAAGCAAATTTTTCGAAGGATGTGAATTTAACTGACCCATTTCCATACATAAAACTTGCACACTAAAACCGCTATTACTTAGACATTTTAAAGGAAAATTACCTGGTATCCATTCAGGTCAGTATAAAATCTGTTTTGACTGTTTATGCTAGAAGAAATTCTCATTGCAATCTCACGGTTATGTTCTTTTCGGATGTCCACGATATTGGATACTTCCACAGACTGTCCGTCTATTCCTAAATTTAAAAGAATATATACGTTAATAGAAATTTATTGCTCCACTTTTCTTAAATATACTGTACGGAACTAACAAAGTGACATACATTTTTCCCATTTTCTACTCCTCTATCTTTACCATTTTTCATGCTAGCTGTGCCACTGTTCACCTTTTTTTTTCTTTTCTTTTTCTTTCTTTTTTTTTTTTTTCCTAAACTGTCAAATGGTAGAAAACGCTTTCTCCAGGGCACATAGAACTCAACAGAAGGATGAAGAGGTTAGGATGAAATAAATGAAGATGAAATATAACATGCAAATGATTCTCCAGTAAGTTTCGGAGGGAAAAGAGGACATTGAATGAGAAAAGGTTGTTAAAATGCGTTAAGAGGCCACCTGTCCTGTGTACTGTCCTTCCCCGACAGAACCACTGGAGCCTACTTCTTCACCACTCACCTTCTGCACTGGAAATCCAAAGCAGTGAAATTTACACCCTGTTGGTTCAAGAGGCAGTCTATTATTGCCCATGATCTATAATCTAGGAAAAGAGACACGAGGTCCAATGAGATGATTTATGGCTGAAGTGGGTATTATCATATTAGTATTTGTGGAGTATAATCTGGAGAACTCCCCAGAAGTTAAATCAATTTTAATTGAGTTTGTTATCTCTTAGGACCCCTTGTTATGGAGTGATTCATTTTGCCCTTTGCTGGATAAAGCAGAGGACAGCTTGAAGAAGTCCCAGATGTATCAAGCATTTATTTTTTTGGATAAGCCTAAACTGTTCACTAATTTCTATCTGTCACGCCACCCTGACTCTATCTTCTGGTCCTCAGTGAAGCCTTGGATCTATTTCAGAGATGGAGAGGGGAGTTAGGAAGAAATCCAACACTCCTAATACAGATTGAGTGTGTAGAAGAGATATTGGATCTTCTAAGAAAGAGCATTCAGGAAAGCAAGCAGTCAAAAGAAGAAAGACTGGCTCTATTCTATTTCATACGGCAGAAGGTTTCTAAGGTTCTAAGAGCCCTGGACATGTACTGGCCGTTGTTAGTTGTTACCCAGCGTGCCTCACACACAATCTGTCACAGTGTGCAATTAACCAGCACACTCTTAGATAAAGAGGGCTATGTAAAGAGAAATGGGGAGTGAGGGAAGGGAGAAAGGAGAACTTTTTCTGGGAGCCAAGAAGAATCCCCAGGGCTTAGAGAAGGTAAAAGAGTTAAGGAAAGGAAGTTTGAATCTGTGGAACTTGAGGAAAATCATGAAAATGCAGCTAGCCGAGGCAATATAGGTTTATGTGAGAAGTACACCAGAAATTGTAAAACATAAAGAGTAATATACTGACAATGCTAAATGGGCAAAAGCCTCCATCAATAGAATTTTCAAAATTCACACAGGAGTTCTCTTCTGGGAGATGTTACTCTTCCAACTTGACAACCTCTGTCAGAAATGACTTGTTTCTTACTATGTTCACAAAGCTGAGATGAGCAGTATGACCTCATGTGTGCAGGAAGAGGGCACCATTATTCCCTTCCACTTTATGGTCAGTTTGAACCACTAACTTCTGTCCAGTTAAATATACATATAACCCTTTTTATGACAATTACCAGATAGCTGACCCAAAGAGCTTCACTACAACTGGGAAGTTAAAAGGGGGAAAAAAAAAAAGTGACATCTACTGATGCTAGAACAATGGTATCTTCTTTGGTTAGGAAATGTATTACTTTCAATGCAAAGTATCTTTCAGTAGGTTGATGTCAATCTCAGTATTTTTCAAAGCCAATGAAATGTATATGGAATTTTAACAGACAAGCTTCTATAAATGAACCAAAGATGCCAAAAACACAAAATGTAGCAATAGGGATGTAGTCCCCTCTAGAGCAATCAGGAGAACACCTCATTTGCTGGAAGCGTTCATAGGGTTTTGAGCACTGCGTACCTTTTCTCCTCTCTAGACTGGATATTCTCTCAGGGGTCAACACAATACATGAAATGAAATAAAGTCTTAACAAAGGAGAGTGTTGTTAATTTCAAGTCATGTATCTCTAGAAAACATTTACAAAAAAACATGTTTCAAGAAAAAATAGGTAATTTCACATTACCTCTGGCAATAATAAATGATTTCTGTTGAGAAAATCATCCTTCTTGAGCTCAGTATTATGCTCAGATCCTGTTGTGGCAACAAATGTTTACATCTCCTTTAAAAGGAGATTCAAGGGGTGCCGAGGTGGCTCAATGGGTTAAGCCTCTGCCTTTAGCTCAGGTCATGATCTCAGGGTCCTGGAATAGAGCCAAGCATCAGGCTCTCTGCTCAGCAGGAAGCCTGCTTCCCTTCTCTCTGTGCCTGCCTCTCTGCCTACTTGTGATCTCTCTCTCCCTGTCAAATAAATAAATAAAATCTTAGAAAATAAATAAATAAAAGGAGCCTCAGTGTCCATTCACAATTCAGCGAGACATTAATTTAAATTCTATGCCAGGACAGGCTTTTAAAGTAAGATCAAACTTAATACACTTACTATGAACAAACCAAACAAATCTTGTAATGGTAATCAAAGCAAGGAGATATCCCTGAGTTAGGAAAGGGAATTTATTACTTTTTAAAGAAGAATCTGTGTGCGGGAGATGAAGGACTGCTACCTTTTCCTACTCTAGGTCAAGAATTCCCTAAGGTGTGCCATTCCCAAAGAAGTTCATGGCATTGAGGGGACAACTCCCTGGAAAGCATGGGTATGAACCCAGTGGTCTCAGTGGTCTGCAGAATCTTTGCAGTTATGTGGCAGCAAAAGGTCCTTTTACCAAAGTCGTTCCATCTGGGCATGGACAGCCAGGGATTTCTAAGCCCCTCTGGTTTTAATTCAGTCCTAGGACAGAAAACAGCTCCTACCTAACAAGAGCAGTCCAAAGTCCAAAGACGTGATGTATGTCATTGATAAAGAAAGAGAAGTAGGGGCGCCTGGGTGGCTCAGTGGGTTAGGCCTCTGCCTTCAGCTCAGGTCATGGTCCCAGGGTCCTGGGATCAAGCCCTGCATCGGGCTCTCTGCTCAGCAGGGAGCCTGCTTCCTTCTCTCTCTCTGCCTGCCTCTCTGCCTACTTGTGATCTCTGTCTGTCAAATAAATAAATAAAATCTTTAAAAAAAAAAAAAAGAAAGAGAAGTAAGTGCCCTCTTGCTGCTAATGCTTCACACTGTGTCCCGAGAAAGAGAGAATGGAGACTATTTATCTTTATTAGCAGAAGAAATGCAAACTAAAAACGGAGCAAGTCCATAGGTGGAAAGCCATCATAGAGAATGGAAAGAGTCTTGCAGAACCCACTTTCTTCTTCCTCCCTAGAGGCTGTTAGCTTCTTACAGATGGTCTTACACAACATCTCTGCATTCCAGTTTTTAACAACATTTTGGGAATGCAGCAGGTGCTGAATCACCATTAAAGAGAATGCGTTAAGAGGGGAGAGGCTGTCCTTCACGATGCCCAAGTCAGCTGACATGGGAGGAAAGCAAACCAGGCCACGGACAGAGTTTAAACAAGTAGAAAGATAAGAGAATAAGCACTTTAATTTTGAGCAAACATATGCATGCTAGAGTGAAAGCTCCTCAAGCACTGAGACCATGTCTTATTTATCTTTATGCTCCCAGCACATAATATGAGCAGATAGTAGTGTTTGCTGAGTGACAGGCAGAAGCTACGTGGAGTAATAAGCCAAAAATTACCAAGTCCTTGCTGTGTACCATATGCTTGCCATAGCTTTACGTGCAGTAACTACGGTAGTTCATTCAATCCTGACTGTAGGCCTAGGAGGACATTCCTTGCCCCAGATCACAAGGCTGGCAGAACCAGCACTAAGCCCCTTGGCCATCATGCCTCGCTGGCAAACTGAACACTAGAGAATGTTGAAGTTACTTTGGGACCAGAGATTGGAGGAGCTTTGCAGTGACTCTAAGTAGAAAGGAGACCCCCATGTTATTTTTTAAGAAAGGAAAAGGGTACTGATCTGGGATCTGATATGCTACAAGTGCTACTTAACAGAGCCAAATAAATTATGAAGAAAATGACAATAGAATAAAAATAAAAATAATAAAAAATAATTACAGGATGGGCTTGCTGGAATACAAAACTTCTTTAAAACAATACAAAATCTTTGGGGCGCCTGGGTGGCTCAGTGGGTTAAGCCTCTGCCTTCGGCTCAGGATATGACGTCAGGCACTCGGCTCAGCGGGGAGTCTGCTCCCCACCCGCCCCCTGCCCCACCTGCCTCTCTGCCTACTTGTGATTTCTCTGTCAAATAAATAAATAAAAACTTTTAAAAAACACCCCACTATTATAAAAAAAAAAATACAAAATCTTTTTTTTTTTTTTTTTTTAAAGTTAACAGCAAATGACTTTTATGGACAAATTACATGGACAGTGCCAGAGCCTCAGGTTCTATAACCTGATGTTATGAGAACAAAATATCCTGGAAAAAAAAATTGTCACAGTCACTTTAAAGCCAATAAAGTAATATATATTAATTAAAGACACTATGATCTCACTTGTCTACATAAGATGAACACTAATCACAAGCACAAGCATATTCACTGTGCACTGCTGCCAAGGGTAGAAACATGGAAAATAGGCAAGATGTCCACCAATAGGCAAATAAATGCTCTGTAGCAAATGAATGAGATAGCTCCCTGCCCGGGGCCACGAAAGATATCTGATGCAAGAAGTGAATGCAGCATTTGTACAGTGTGATGAACTTCATGCTAAAACCAAACACAGGTGTGCATTTCAAGTGTTTGTGTGTGTGCGCGCGCGCGAGAGAGAGAGAGAGAGAGAGAGAGAGAGAGAAACAGAGAGAGAGAGAGAGAACGCAAGTGATCGAGTGTGCACACAGTTATCTGATTACCTCTCTAGAGTAGTGGATAGGGGCCATGACAGATTCTAGAGGGATTTTACATTATATACATATATTATAATGTGTGACATTTTTTTCAAAAAAGTATACATAGATATTACTTGTATACGTAAAAATTATTTTAAGTATTTTTAAAAGAAGATTATTTTTTAGGAAGGTAGGGAAAAAGATAAAATTGAATAGGCAAAGGGTCAGGGCGGGAGGCTTCACCTTTTGATTTTGTTGCTTAGCACCAGTCTTAATGAAACTGAGAAGGATTCCCTTTCTTGTGTGGGAAGAAAAACTAGAAGGTATCTCTGACACATCCTTTGTGTGTGAAAGAAGAGGTAGATGAAAATGTCCAGGGAGGGTGTGGCTGAGGAATGCAGATGGAAAGCCTGGGGCCATGGCTCCAGACAGCAGCTGGTGGCTTTCAGAGAACTGTAGGCCTCATTTTCTTGCAGTCTCCTTACTTCATCATCAGATCATTTTAACACCTATCTGGGCAGCGGAAGTCAAGCCTGACCTGCAGAATCTCAGAGTTGGCCCAATTTTTTCCACCAACCCAATCACCTTATTCTAGCAATTTTGAAATGCAAAGAGAACTTTTCCAAGGAGTACACGAGACACTGCCCACCATATTCAAATGGTTATCAGAGTGAGAGGCAGCAGCTTGGGAGAAAGAGCAAGTTTTCCATATCTTATTAGTGCCGCTCAATGTATGATTAGGACAAGTCCTTACATCAATGTGCCCTAACAGCAACTGGGCCACACCCACCTAGGAAACTGAAAAGTGAAGGTGAGAACCTAAAAGAGGTGTTTAACTGAATTTGAAATAGATATGAAATCATATAAAATCAAACCTCAAAAAACCCATCTAAGATTCAAAGCAAGGTTTTCAGTGAATGTCCTAAAAATGTAGGTTCTTGGGCAAAAATGCCAGCTTATTATATCATTGTTGCCCTCATTCCCTTTTCTTGAATCTATGTCTAAGTAGAGGGGTGCCCGAGCCATCGCTTTACTGCAGAAGTAGGACAATGGTAACAATAACAATAGGGACAATAAAAGCTGTCACGAAAAACCACGGATTGTAAGTCTAAATATTGCCCCTCCAATGTGGGGAGTATTTTGTTCTGTATTTAAATCATCAAAAGTACAAAAAATAATTTTCACATTATATATTTACTTTCGTGACAGTGCTTTTGTGAACTTATCCAACTTAACCAGGAGTTGACACGTAGAATTATTAACTAATTACACACTGCTTCATTCAACACATAAACTTTAAGGATAATTCTTGCAACAATGATAAATTTAGTAGGCCATTATGGAGATGATGTTTCTAAAAAAGCAAATATTATCATTTTTTAAAACTGTACTCACATCTGAAAGCACCAAGAATAAAAATGGTAATAATTCCCACATTTGGATGACCTTTTTCTCCATGTTGACTTACTCAACTTGCCTATCCATTGTAAGATCTAATTTATCCTCTGAGGTATTTGCTGATTTCCAGGTCTGTAAATGTTCACATTGATTATTTCTCCACAAGTGAAAATTTTAACATCTGCTTTCATGAATATAAATTTGAGTAAATTTCATTCCAAGTCTTGAATTTAAGAAAATGATGATGTACCACTTTGTTTCATTTCTAAAGCACTAGATAAATAACTACTACGACTTAGGGATGAACTTATTACGAGCCAGGCACTAGTGTACAAAATTTTAGGCTTTTCATTTCGGTAATTCTTACAATGACACAAAAGTACACACATAATAGCAAAGTTAGAGCATTTGATTCCATGGATTGCAAATTTTGATTAAAGATGATACCAATTAACCACAATATACTTGAAGACCTAATAATAGAAAAAAAAATACACAATAACACTGGAAGCTTTTCTTTTTTTTATTTTTTTTGGTCCTATTAAGTATTGATTTTAAGAAACAACAGGTATTTTGGAAGCTCTGTCTTCATGGGAATGCAACATCTACATCAGTAACTTTTTTAAAATTAACATATAATGTATTTATTTGTTTCAGGAGTACAGGTCTGTGAATCATCAGGCTTACACAATTCACAGCACTCACCACAGCAAATACCCTCCCCAGTGTCCATCACCCAGCTATCCTATTCCTATCCTCCCAACCCTTAGCAATCCTCAGTTTGTTTCCTGAGATTAAGAGTCACTTATGGTTTGTCTCCCTCTGTGGTCCCACCTTGTTTCATTTCTTCCCTCCCCATCTCCCATGAACACCCCCCCTCCCTCTCAAATTCCTCCTATCAGAGAGAGCATATGATAATTGTCTTTCTCTGATTGTTTCACTTAGCATAATACCCTCTAATTCCATCCATGCCATTGCAAATGGCAAGATTTGGGTTTTTGAAGGCTGCACAGTATTCCAACAGACAAGGTCTAATGAAAGCATTTCCATGGGAAGAGAATAAAACAGCTCACAACACTGAAACTTTTCTGTTCCCTTCAGTTCCCTTCCAAGCTGGGGCTGGTCTAGGACAAGTGAGGGAAGAATATGGAATAATCACAATGATCTGTTTGTATACCCTTCAGATTGACAGTCACTCTGAACTTGCCTACTTCCTGCTCTCCTGAACATGTTCCTTTCCAAGGTAGCTTAATGCAGGAAGCTTGGATTCTGTGTACTCTTACTTCTCAAGTTGATCTTGCCATGGAGGCAAGCAGTTCTTCCTTGTTTTTTCTTTCTTTTTTTTTAAACCACACTTTTACCATTACTTCTCTCAACTTACCAAAAAAGAAGCAGTAGGATACCTCTCACTCATCCTAACTCAGTGGATGCTAAACAGAGACAATTTGCAGTACTGGTGTTTGGCTGAACTTTAATGGTTGGGTAACAAACATTTTTCCAAAACATGTGATTTTCTTTTGTTTGCTTTCAACAAAATTGAAGGTGTATCTAATCAATTTGTCAGGCAGTAAAGC
The DNA here is from genome assembly GCF_030435805.1 of Mustela lutreola. NCBI lineage: Eukaryota > Metazoa > Chordata > Mammalia > Carnivora > Mustelidae > Mustela > Mustela lutreola. Next base: position 133,094,993 of record NC_081294.1, on the reverse strand, counting down.
ATTATAATTAACTGACTGAAATTCATGTTTGACAATAGACAATTCTGTGATTTATGGAATATAACTCACAAGGAGTTCAAGGGACTGAATGACTTTTTTTTTTTTTAAGAGATTTTATTTATTTGCCAGAGAGAGAGCGAGCGAGAGAGAGAGAGTACATACAAGAAGGCAGAGAGGCAGGCAGAGGCAACGAGAGAAGCAGGCTCCCTGCCGAGCAAGGAGCCTGATGCAGGACTCGATCCCAGGACCCTGGGACCATGACCCGAGCTGAAGGCAGCGGCTTGACCAACTGAGCCAGCCACCCAGGTGTCCCTGAATGACATTCTTATAATAGAGCTCCTTCCATTCCCACCTACTTATTTATGGTAACTTTTTTTTTTTTTTTGCCTTACCTTTATAAAAACAAAAATTAAGAAGAAATTGATGCTGAAACCTATCTCACTCTAGCATTAAGTATAATTCACCAATGGATATATGAACATATGTGGAATATAAAGGGTACATATGATTCATCCACTGAGAGAAAGGTTTTCATTCAAGCTCATAAAATAAATGACCAAAACGGTAATACATTGGGACTGTTTTGATCAACTGTATACTATTAATAATTTTTATAACTCAATCCAGAAAAAATTTAACACTTACTTTTAGGATGAATGAATTGTTGAACTTAAATTAATATACACATACATATATGTTTCATAAGAATAATGAAAGGTTGATCAATACCCTCAAGCATAAAAATAGTATATTAAGATAAAACTCGGTGGGAAGCGGAATGGAAATACGAGTTCAAGGAGAAAATAAAGATGTGAAATTTGACTGTTAAAGGTCTTATTCAGGCCTTTTTAAAAATGCGCGATTTCAAAATCAAATCGCTACTCACTGGATATGCTTATTTTAAAATGTCAGTATTTATTATACTCCAGAAAAAACATCTTTTGCAATTTTTAAAATGTATAAAAAATAGATGTCAACTTAAATATATGTAATAGTTTTCCAAATCCTTATAGGAACAAAGGAGTTTGATTAAAAAAAAAACCCACTTCATGCTTTGTAATGTTCTTTCCCTCCTTTCTGCCTATATAAATGACATTTCTCTAAGACACAGCATCTCAACAGCCCACTTCCTTTATCAAATCTTCCCCAACACCCCCAAACCTCAATGGCTACTCTCTTTTCTAACACTTATGTCTAATTCATCTGGCCCACATCCTCTTTTTTTTTTTTAAGTAGACTCCACACCCAGCATGGAGCCCAGTGTGGGGCTTGAACTCACAAGCCCTAAGATCCAGACCTGAGCTGAAATCAAGAGTCAGACGCCGAACAGACAGAGCCACCCAGGTGCCCAAAGCCTACACATCATCTTAAGGAGAAACAACACTTAATATGTGCCAGGCTTTATGTACATTATTAATTCAGTTAATCCTCCAACACTTCCATGAGGTAGACTCTTTTATTGTCACCTTTTTCAAGATGACAAAACCAAGGACAGAGAGGCAATAACTTGTGCAAGATCAAGCAGCTAGACGGTAAGCAGTGGGAGCTAGGGCAGGAGCTGGAAATGACATGCAAGTGTGTTGACTCTGGAGTTTGAGCTCTTAACCATCATACTTCCCCTATATTTCCCATCCCTACGCCCTTAATCTGAGTTTACTACAACACTTATTTGTAGGGGATGATGTTTCCCTGCTAGGAAGCTATGCCTTCAAGATGGCAGCTGATGTCAAAGAGCCCCCAAGATAACCTCTGAGTTCTGAATTTGTATAAACAGCATGTGCTTATAGTCCCTCAAAATAACCTTTCCTTTCATGCCTGTTGGGAATAATCAGATTCAATGCATAGCTCCTTATTCAATTTTTAAAAGTTCCAATTAAAAGGAAAAAAAAAATCCTTAGCAGTCAATTACATATTATGGTATTCCAAAAATGTTTTAATTACCTAAGTCTGCCTAGCCATAACTTACTTAATGCTTTTACTCTTAAACTAAATATGGAATGTAGTCCTAGGGGGGAAAAATGAGAGATTGACTGCAAACCATTTTAATACCCTCATGAATCTTTTTATGGAAATAAAAACAGCTTCAGTGAAGCTCTGAGACCTTGTTTACAAGTAGGAGGACTCTAGGGATGGAAGGCCCAGATTCAAGCATCCTTAGAAGATGGAATTTAGGAGCAAGGAGTTAAGCACAACAGAGACTTTATGTGCTTAACTTTAATTGGCCACACCTAATTGGCCATCTAGTCTTTCTACCATTTAAGAAACCGAGCCCATAAGAAATTTAAGGACAAACTCAAGGTCACTCTGGTTGGCTTCAAGGTGCAACTAAGGATTCAAATCTCTAATTCCCAATGTGGATTCTCTTATGTATTTAACCAGATGAAGTTCATTTTGACTCTCTAAAAGTCAAGGGTCATGTTATGAATCCAATCATATTACATATTTAAAACAGAGAAAAACTAAGCGACCTCTTTTTGAATGCTAACTGTGCCCACTCAAGGAAATTATTCAGTCATAGCTGCCAAAGGAAAGTCTTTTCTTCCATACTTTTTGATGGCAGTTCATTACATTTTACCTCCAGGCTACTTGCTTTCTTTTAGCAAGATCCATTACATTTAGTACTTTCATAATATGTCAGCAGAAAATAGGCCAAAAGTATTGCATTTAGGTATTTCTCCTAAGGGCTGAAACATGGTTTACACACATACTCATTCACTCACAAACACCTGCCTAGAAGAACGTAGTCCCAGGGAAAAGAAGCTTGAAGGTATGTATTATAACTGATCTGGAACCTGAACCTTGTGCTGGAGAAAATGTACATGACACATTGGTAACCCATAGCAACCTAATTCTTCAAAGTAGCTGCTGATGTCAGAAAACTAGGGCACCAAAGTCGAATAATTACCGCTCCAAAGACAAATGAAGCCACAGCTAAGAAATGTCACCTACTGATCATGATGTCACTGCAAGTTATGCACTTACTGTGATGGCACAGAAACAAATATAAGGGGATACATGGGCTTCTGCCTATATCACATTCTATCTTCCAAACCAAGATTAACAAAAAAAGCTAACGTAGCCAAAGCAGCCTTAGGAACACGTAAAGCTTCAACTAAATAAAAGATGATTATAGTACGAGAAAACTAATCCTCACTTCTCCCACCATTTCCTCCAGAAAAATGTTATTTTCTATAAAGGAAATATAATCTTTGAAAAAAAATAGTTACAAAAGGGCATTTCATTAAATTATGGGTGCTACAAAATGGATTTCTTATTTAACCTGATGGAAGGCAAAACATTGTGTTGCATTAGAAATCTCTCAAATCCCTCTGATCTTGTAGAGCTTTTAAAGCTAGTGAGCACAAGATTTCCTCTAATTTAATATTTCTAGGAACCTTTGAATGTAATGTTTGAACAATAATGAAAAGAAACACAGAGTGTTTTTTAATAGCTTAAATTATGTTAAGAGAGGGCTCTAAACAGCAACCCCTACCATTTTCAGAATCTGGAGAGAATGCAAATAAGACACTGAAACTTAAATATAAAACACTAAGGGGGGGGGGGGGAACCAAACAAACAAAGTTGGTTGAACCCATACCAATTCAGTTTGTTGCAAAATCCATGATGACCACACAGTTTTTATAATCTGGCAAGTGCTATTTGAGCTCTGTTCTTGACTTTGTTTTCTCTCAAAGCTTAATTTGGGCCAAAGGTTACTTTGGGGAGAAAATGGTCATAGAGTAACTAAAACAGAGATTGAGGAATTTAAGGATACTTTATCAGGTTCACATTACTTTAGTTTTTTAAAAGAGTATTTCAAGTAAACGGATTTTGAAATACTTAATATAGACTCTCAATAAAGACAAATAATCCATAATATCACAAATCTTCCTGTTTCTTTATCCTGTTGCTGAGAGATAATAAAATCTTTTGTTTAATTAATGGTTTAGTAACCTAATACAATTATAGTATCTAATCATAAAATATTAATAGTTTCTCTCCCCCAAGCCCCATTTTTTTCTGGCTCATAAATTTGGAACTAACAACAAACATGCTCTATTCTTTAATACTCATCCAGTAACTGCATCTGGTCAGTTTAAGGGAGGCAAAATTAGCATACATCCAAAGACAGTTTAGTAAATTAAATTCGAAAGTAGGTATTTGTGTTCTTTTAAGAAATATTAAATACAAGCTGATCTACAAAAGCATGTAAGTTGGCTGATGTTTTCTTTAACACCTAAGAGGGAAAGCTACATCCTGTCCATGGATCTTGCTCAATCACCCAGATGCCTGGTTTACATGAGGCCAAAGTTTAAAACACCGAAGAGCTTTCAAGTATGGCAAGTGCGGCTGCTTTGGTACAGCATAAACAGACCCCGTTCAGGCACTTTGAACTTGTCGACATCCAAACACCCTGAAGACCTCACATCTCTTTCTTAGGTTTTGATCAGTGAATTAAAACCCCAATAAGCCAGGATCCAGACAACCGAGCCTTCATGCAACGGTGTGTGAAAGAAAATGACAGATGGAGGGAGGTCAGGAAGGCCACTGAGAAAAAGGCTCTCTCTCCGCAACAGGCCTTATTTTTCCCAAGAGGGAGATCTATTGAAAGGGGTTCAGATACAAACACAGAAGGATGTATAGTTTGGATGAAAGCCTTTCAGGTGAACTGGTAACTCCATCTCCTACCGAGAGCTTTCATGTTGGGGGAAAAAAAAAAACCCACCAAAAAATATAAACACTCTGGGCTTGAGAGTGCAAAAAGAAAAATTGCTATGTCACTTCGAATAGTTATATACGCTGGTTTCAGGTTCAATCCAGGCAAGAACAGTAAAACTCATCTGGAGAAGCACTCTGAGTTAACTTCACATTATACGTCGCTTCCCACCAACTTCTGAAGCTTTCTGCTTTCAAACTACAAAAATCTAATACAAATGCTTCAGCCTGTTTATTCCACGCACTGTGACATCTAGAGGCAATCTGGGGTCCGTATTCTTACTTTATTATTATTACTTTTGTTATGCTAATACTCTAAGCACCCCAGTTGTGAACAACTTCTGTTTCTTAACTCACTAATCCACAGGCATGGTCACCTTGGAGGGCTGGGAGTCAGTTAAATCTTGGTGGTTCCTGATTACGCTAAGGGACTACTAGTCAGCCACTGGGAATTTTAGACTACTCAGTAGGGGAGAAGGAGAGAGGAGAAAATAAAGGCATTTAGGGTCTGGTAAGTACATGTTCTCTGGGATGAGGCAAGTCAGCCAGAGTCTATTAATTTCCAAATCAACCACTGGGGTATGACAGCAAACTAAGCTTATAGTCACAGCAGTAGCAGAAGGCCCTCTAATTTATAGAAACCGTCTCTGTGATGAGCTCCAGATCCCCTGGACAACCCGAGAAAACTGAGGCTGCCGTGATAGTGGACAGACTCATTTAAACAAAAGCAAAAGCAATTAAGCGAACAGACTTGACTGAGAAGTTGGAATTATCCGGCGAGTGTAGTTTCAGTGTTAACTCTGCGACACAGCCTATTCCCTGAGTATACCTGACGAAAAACGACGGTAAACCATGCTTGATGACACAGGTCTGGGCCAAAGTGGGTGCCCCATTGTACTCAAGGAAGAAACATTCCATTACAAGCAACAGTTTTAAGCAAATCTAACAGAAGATAAGCACATCTGCTATGTGACGATGCTACTTTTTACCCATAAAACGAAACCTTTGGCCATAGCTGAAGGAGTAATTTAGAGCACTCAGAGATGTTGAACAATGGCTTATGCAAGAGCAGAAAGGGATAGTCAAAAATATTATTTCTGACTCTCTAGAGATTTTAGAAAACTCAATAAAAGCTTATTTCAGAAGCACAGGCTTCCTTGCAGGGAGGAAAGTGAACATTCCCTGAGCGCAGTACCCTTTGCTTCCCCACAAAACCCAAAAAGCAAAGAGCATCTGACCATATATTTTGTCATTAGTTTTCAAACACTTTATTATCTACTGGTATAAAGATTCAGGGAAACAATATTTCCTTTTCTAATTTTTGCAGCCTAGCTAACAGCAAAGAAAAATCTAACGTGGCATTTTTATGAGGTCCTTTCCTAAGAGAGTTGAGACCATGGTAAGTGGCCCACTTACTAGGATTAGGCTTGTGGTTGGAAAGGTACTTTATTCTAAAAACAGTGAATTCAACACCAACCAAAATAAATGTACAACTCTGAGGGTATCTGGGAACCCGGGCTCCACCCAAATCTGAAGGAAGGACAAGAGCCACTGCCTGTGGTTAAATCCCTAAGAGGATTAAAAGCCTATTTACTATAACTTGTTTGATACAGATGCTGCTCGGTCCCATCCCGAAAGCAACAAACAATTGCCCGGCTTTATACTCTCCGAGGTAAAGAGATGTAAACAAAAAGAACTAGTAACTAATGTTTTTCTTAAAAAGAAGTTAAGTTCCAGTAACACCTGCTAGTGTAATATATTCCATATTTAAGACAGGCTGTACGTGGGGTGGTGGGGGTATGCGCGTGTGTGTGTATGTCCCCGAGGTGGTCAGTGATCCACTAACTGAAAGCCATACTTGACAGAATTCCCATTTGGTAAAATTAAAAGCAAAACAAAACAAAAAAAACCCTCTTTTTAGATCTTAGAAATAAAGCTTCCACCTAATGAACTCATGACCAAGACAGATATTATGATAGATACGGGTGATACACAGAAGGAAAAAACCTATATATGTAGAGTTAAATGTCTGACCATTTCTGATTATCAAAAGGTTAAGTATATTTTTAAACCACACAGTGAGTATGATGGCAAGTTAAGAAAAGACTACCATATATACCGTGTTCAAAAACCAATGGCTAATTTACTAAAAGTGACACACACACAAATTCCATAACCAGTATTCCTGTTTCACAACTATGCTTCTCTGTTTTCTTACCCTGTATGTTGTACAGTCGAACTCTATGGGTAACATGTTCCAAAAAGCAAGTCACGTCTGAGTAAAACCTTCCATGTTGCACTCTGACAAAGGGCAGTGTTGTGTAAACATAAGGCTGAGGAGGAAATGACATTTTTTAAAAAAAATTTTAGCTTTTAACTTTTCCAAGTGATGTTTATTACCATTTCCAAAATAATACATAACACCTGATATTTGCTATTTCAAGTGAAAACCAAACCTTACAATGTATCAGAATATGCACATGCTATAAAAATGGAATATAAGGTTTTCCATTAGACAGAAAGTGCTGAAAACGGAAAATAAAAATGTTTACAATGTGACTGGCCTAGATGATCTACAAACATTTCTCCCAGCTTTAACAATTTCTAATTAAAACCCTTCTATATAGTCCATATGTTATTTATTAGAAATACCATTCATTCTACAGCAGTGACATTTTCCCAGGGAAACATTTATTCTAACCATGGCCCCCTAATGTTCAGGGGTCGGGGCAGGTGGCAAGGATGACCACAGGGAGTCATCTAAGCAAAGAGAAAGCAGGATTCAGAGATACCGTTTAATCACAGTTAGGTTTACTACTCTATAAAACACACTGCCCTTTTACTAGAAAGAAATAGCTGAATATAAAGCAAATTTACAAACTTGAAATAGCTATGGCAACCATTGGTTTAGGTTTCATCATTTCGAACCTAGTGTCAAGAAAAAACAGGAACAGAATGTAACTTCTGCAACACAGAAACAAATAGAAAGCATTTATGAAGAATTATATATATTTTTCTTTTTTTTCTACAAGGAATTATATTTTCTTAAGCATTACAGGCTGGAAAGGCTCAACAATGGCATGTCGAGTAAGTAAGATACTACTTAAGCAGTGTCAGATTTTCAGACTGTGCAGTTTTCTTCCAAATGTACCTCTCTAGTTCTAGAAAAAATATTCTGAAATTAACATAAAATGTTAAGGTTTACAAAGTTCTTAGACCTAATTTTACCATATAGCTAAAAAGTAAGGGAAGAAGACAAGAGCTGGCATGGGGATTTCTGGGCTCTTGTCTACTTCTGATGTGCCCAGCTGCCTCCCTGAGAGTCTTGTATTTTCTCTTTGTAAACACATGATAATTCTCTTGGTCTTTTTATCTAATATTAGAGCTATTTAAAGATAGAATAATTTTAAATAAATTAGTCACAACTGTCCATGAATAATATTCTGTAAGTACAGCTACCTTTCATTTTTCCTTTAGTATAAGAGCAATCAATGGGGCACCTGTGTGGCTCAGTAGGTTAAAGCCTCTGCCTTTGGCTCGGGTTGTGATCCCAAAGCCCTGGGATTGAGCCCCTCGTCAGGCTCTCTGCTCAGTGGGGAGCTTGCTTCCTCCTCTCTCTTTCTCTGCCTGCCTCTCTGCCTGTCAAATAAACAAATAAAAAAAAAAACAAAACAAAAAAACCCAGTCAATCAAAACCAAATTCCTGGGACACCTGGGTGGCTCAGTTGGTTGAGCATCTGCCCTCCACTCAGGTCATGATCCCAGGGTTCTGGGAGTGAGCCCTGCATTGGGCTCCCTGTTCTGCAGGGAGTCTGCTTCTCCCTTTCCCTCTGTTGCTCCCCTCGCTTGTGCCCTCTCTCTGGCTCTCTCACTCAAATAAATAAATATAAATGTTAAAAAACAAAAACACATATAAAAAAAAACCCCAAATTCCTGTCCAAGTGAATACAGACTAATACAGCTTATAAGGATCCACTGCCCTTTCTGGAATGACTACTCTGAGCTATAGTTTACCTTTAATTTCTACCTAATTTTAAAAAATCAAAAGAACAAAAAACTAGATTCCTCAGGGTGATCAATGCTATATTCTTTAAAATCTATTATTTGATTTTGGTTAGCAAGCTTTTCTAAATTGTAGAACAAAAGTAACTTTTGCAGGAGACAGGTCTCTAGACAACAAAATATGGGGAAAAAATTAAACTTATCTTGAAGTAGAGAAAACCTATATAAGTAGAAGAGCAAAGAAGATGTTCTAAAGAAAAAAATACAGAACGGACTACACAAAAATTTAAAAAACACCATAACAACATAAAATAATTAAATGACACGCTGATGGAACACTTTGCTATATATAGGAAAAAGGATTAATTTTTACCATATATAAAGAATGCTTACAGATCCGTAAGTTGTACCAGTAGAAGAATGGTCAAAGAACTTAAACAGAAAACTCACAAAAGATATAGGAGAGAGTATGAAGGTTAGCTTCCCTAATAATCGCAAAATGTTAACAGTAAAGTATTTTTCACCCATTATTATAGGAAAAGCTTTTGATATGGCTGATTCTCAGTGCTTGGAGTGGTGTATTAGAGAGCTACTCTCAAAAACGCTGGTGGGAGCGAATATTTATGCAGTCACTTTATAGGACAGAGAAATAGCATGAATCAAGTCTTAAAGGCCTCATCCACTGACACAAAATGACTCCTCTAGAAAGTTATTCTCAGGAAATAATCATCACTGCATAAAAAGGATGGTACAAAGAAAGCTTATCACAATGCTACACAGTACTGAAGTATTGGGAGAAAATCTACATATGCAACAACAGGAAATTCTTTTTTTCCACATATATATACATTTGTGTGTGTGTGAGAACATTTAAGTTCTACTCCCTCCGCATATCCATTAATACAGTGTTATCAACTATAGTCACCATATTAGACATTGAATCCTCAGACCTTTAATCACAACAGTATATATTAAAATTGTGCTTTCAAAGAACACACCATCTGATTGTGAGCACTGTCACAATGAAAAAATATGTAAATGTAAGAAGGCAAAACTTGAAAATGGGGGAGAAAGGGATACGCATAGTACGCATAGTAAGACAACAAAAAATATATCAAAATGTTGGCAGTAGTTTGTACGGCCTTTGGAATAGCTAGTAAATTTTGTTGTTTTCTTCAGTCTTCTGCATTTTCAAAAATGTACCAAAATTTGCATATTTTACACCTTTACGGTCAAAGGGAGGGAAAATTTTTTTTTTGTTTTTTAAGTGTTGAAAGTTAAGTAAAAAAAATGGCTCACTGGGCAATTTATTTTTCTCCTCTGGCTAGATAATTTATGTCTGTCTATATGCCATGCCACATATGTATAGAACACCCTCACAACACCTGAACTCCATCAAATCTGACTTCTTTCCATGGAGATCCATTGTTCATTATATCATCTTATTGAATTCCTGAAAAATTATTTTTTTTTACCTAACACTTAAGACTACCAATTGCCAAGTGCCAATAAGGAAATATAATAGTGGAACCAACTCATCTATACCAAACAGATGACCAAATAATGAGATGATGTTATTTTTTTCTTCATTACTCTTTCAATAAATCCTTAATCACAGCTCAGCTCATTGGCACTTACCTTGGCTTCCCCATCAGGTAAGAAGAGGTAGGCACCACTTTTGTCTTTTTTACTGGTGGTTCCATACCATGAAAATTGCACTTTTACTTCATGACGTTTACCATCTTCTTTATTTATCATTTCCTAAGGATAAAAACGATGTTTAAAAGCAACTCACTTTTAAGATTTTAATGATGTTGCACCTGGTTCTATGTTTATGTTGATTAAAAAAAAAAAGAAAAAAACCAAACCTGAAGACAGACTGAAAACAGCTAACATTCTGCTTCTAATGTTCATGATTCTTGGATGAACACCCAAAACTAATACTTAGAAGTATACTTTTATACCTTTGAATTTAAAACATTCACAGCAGAAACAAAAAGTCAGAACACATTTCATCCAGGAAGAGAGACACACAAATGAAGAGATGTAGACGAGTGCTTCTAAAACTTTCTGTACTGAAGGAGCATATTTTCTTTTTTTTTTTTTAATTTCCAGTATGCACAGACCAGTATTTTTGTGAAGTACTATAACAGTGAATTACTAGGACAATTAAATTTAAAGTGATAGACCAAATATAAACTCAAATTTTTTACTATTAGATTCAGCAGGCATAAACTTACTGTGTCGTGGTGCTTTCAGAGTTTCCACAAACATTGTTCTCAACTGTACCAGCTTCTATGCTTATCTTGTGGACCAGTAACAGTTCATGGAGCAACACCACACAGACCACACTTGTTAGGAGCAAGTGGTCACAGTGCACCCCGAAAATCAGATACCTATAGCTCATCCATTCTTTCTCCCATGTTATTTGCATCAACTTTCCCCTCTTTACATACATAATCTGCACACATTATAATAAAAGTGATAAGCCTTTCATGACTTTGAAAACTATTCAGAACATACCTCCATAAGCCCAGACGGACCAAACCGAAGTTTAACAAAGGAGTTCTCTAGAATTATATTTTCGTCAGTACTTTTTACATTCTTCATGTTGAAAATTCCTTTATCTTTGACGTTACCATTATGCAGGACATACTCAGCTAAATGTGGGTCTGAACTTGCTGATTCCAAAATGGTATACACTTTCAGTCCGAGTGGTGGTATCTGCACTAGGAAAGAGATCTTTAAAAGACAGATGAGAAAGTTTTTAAAAGAGAAATATAATCAGAGAAAAGCATTTATACATCTAGTAGAAACAAAAACAAATTGGAAGGGGAGGTGAACCATGAGAGACTATGGACTCTGAAAAACAATCCGAGGGTTTTGAAGGGGCGGGAGGGTGGGAGGTTGGAGGAACCAGGTGGTGGGTATTGGAGAGGGCACGGATTGCATGGAGCACTGGGTGTGGTGCAAAAACAATGAATACTGTTATGCTGAAAAGAAATTTTAAAAAAAAGACTGTTAAAAACAAACAAACAAAAAACCACCGTATTTTAAAGAGTACTCTACTATAAAGATGTTTTGAGAATTTATGGGTAGACTATCCAACATTTCCATTTATCCAGGAAATCTAATGCCTTGGTCCAGCAGACAAGGCACAAAGCACAGAGGATGCACCCATGGTTGTACGTGACCTCTACCAGAAGGTAGTTCTAGGAGCTCCTCCTCCCTTTTCTAGACAGGTGGTCTCCTGTGACATCTGAAACCCAAACTTCTATTATTCTTTTCCTTTCTAACTAGAAGACTGTGAATTTATGAAAGCAGCCAGAAATGGCTTTTTAAAAAATTTTTTAAATTAGCATATAATGTATTATTAGTCCCAGGGGTACAGGGAATCCTGTGAATCGCCACATTTACACACTTCACAGCACTCACCATAGTGCATACCCTTCCCAATGTCCATAACCCCACCACCGCAGAAATGGTTTTTAAAAACAAGCAAAGTAATTCTCATTTAGAGTTCCTAGCTATTGGTTCTGCCTTCGGAAGTACAGTTTAACTTGCACTCAAGACTCCAAAAATTCAACTTTTCTAGTGACACAGGGATCTAGTTTAATAGTACTTTAATAAAACCATCTATTACTTCAGGCCTGGTTTTCTATAGTTGTATCTCAGGAAAAAAGCACCTTCCTATATGTTAGGAAGTCTTTCCTTTATGGTATGTCACATCATCTGTGGTGAAAAGCTGAAAGTAACTGAAATTACTTAGAAAAGGTGTTATTTGTCCCAAATTCAATGTGCATAATTTTTACTAAATTGAGTTAAAAAATTCAAAATATTTTAAGTAATGATGACTTTATTACTTCAGGAAAGAGTTCTAATACTTACAAAGATATGGAATATACATGCTAATAACATACTAGTAATAATATATGATATACCTACTAACAATGATATTAGTATTCTAGGAAACACAGGATCTCTTTTCCTTTAGTGTCATATAACTGGTCAGTTAAATCCTCTGGTATCCACAACTTGAACCACTTCACATACACCAATCTGACAGCTCAAGAGGGGCATGGCTACATATATAAACTACATACTGGCTATGCTTTTTTAATGATACTTCTTTAAGATCTAGGGCAAAAACCTACCTCATAGGCTGTCTGTGAAATAGTACTTGCTGTATTCCAAACTGCACTCATCTGAATTTCCACAGGCTTTCCAGAAGCAGAAGACACTTTTGCTGTGGGGGAACTCACATACACAGAGACCACTGAGATTCGGTCTTGTTCTGAAGGGTTACAGACCACAAGATACCTGCAAAAACAGCTGCTTCACTATTCAGGTCTTTTTTTTTTTTTTTTTTTTTAAAGATTTTATTTATTTATTTGACAGACAGAGATCACAAGTAGGCAGAGAGGCAGGCAGAGAGAGGGGAGGGGGAGAAGCAGGCTCCCTGCTGAGCAGAAATCCCGATGTGGGGCTCGATCCCAGGACCCTGGGATCATGACCTGAGCTGAAGGCAGTGGCTTTAACCCACTGAGCCACCCAGGCGCCCCACTATTCAGGTCTTAAAAAAAAAAATTTCTACTTTTTTTACACTCTGTGTAAGGACTCAGCTCATAGATAGTCACAGAGTCAACACATGAAGAGAGCTTATAAGGAACATTCTGGTACAATTTTTGGAGAACATACAATTTCATCACAAATAACACACAGTACAAACGGTAATGAAATAATGATTCACTTTCTAAGAATAAATGTTATACATACAAATAAGAGACATTAATAGAACTATAATAAAGTTATTTCCGTGGCCCAGAAAATGACCTATATAACACATGGTTTTATTAGCCTTTCTAAAACAATCAGCTTGATAAAACTAATTTCTTGGTCCCTGCCTAAGCTCTCTGAGTAAGAAAACACATGCATTGCCTATTTGTGCTTCAGCCACAATTCATTTCAATTAAAATCCTGACATTCATTTCAAACCACTAAAAGACAACAAAAATGTATAGCTATCCACACAGAGTCACACATGTATATATTTTATGTATATGGGGTCCTTATTCCCCAAGAGAGTTGGTTCTGGAAAAAAGATCATTTGAAGTAACTTCACTTAAAAAGGGGGTTAAAATTTTATAACAAACAATGGTAAAAAAAGATTTGATTGGGCCTAGCTAAGAAAAGGACAACACAAACCAGCAGAATAAGTTTAGATAATATTTAAAATTACAGGCAATTCTTAGAATGAACAAAAATGAATGAACTGGAGTTTCTGGCAGACTTTTTCCAACAATATTTTATATTAGCACATTATGACATTCTTCACACATTTAATTTTTATAGAATGATTTTAAACATAACTACATTTGTAAAAAATATTCAAGGACTTCATCATTTTTCCTGAAGTCCTCTCTTACTTTCTTTGATAGTCAAAGAATTCTCAGTTGGAGATCCTCATGGTTTCAAGGCTTTGCCTGTGAGCAGAAGTGTTCTAGACCATCATATCGCAGTCATCATGAAATACACAGTCTTTGAAAGTTTATGATTTTACTTTATGATCAATTTTAATCATATTATCTTCAAATAAATCAAAAGATATTTATTTCAAAGAGGAAGTTTGAATAATGTAATTCACTGATTCATTACTGAATATTTTCTTGATTGAAATATTTTGGTTTCCTATACAAATTTGTAACTGCAGGAACACAGAACTGAATAGTCCGATAGCAACCCCATCTCCCCCTGACCCCCTAACCCACAGTGGCTACGTCAGAGATGGCAGACACAAGCTAGCATTGCTTGCTTAGTGTATCAGAAAGCTTTGTCGTGCTCTTTTATGTATGTTCTGTGTATTTCAATTGCATCGCAAATTGAGTAAGAAATAAAATTGATACCTGCCATGGTCAAAACGAAAGTGAAGGACAACATAAAAGAAAACATAAAAGAAAAGAAAGAGAACGTAGCATAAAATCTATAAAATATCTGACTTAGTCGTTTATCGGGAGAAGCTCTTATGATAGAAATATTATTCTGAGATATCAGAAGCAACAATACAGCAATAAAAATGTCCCTAACTCCTAATGGCTTATAGTATGCATCAGGATCACACCACCTAACTTACATCACTTCTATTCACCAAGATTCCAGAGGTATACGAGAGAAGAGTGGCCAAAGCCATGTAGTCAAAAACATATTTACAAAGGACACTGAAGCCTTGATGTACTAGGCAAAACCCTATTTTATCCACAGAAGCAATTCAAAAGGATAGTGAGGGCAATGCTTAACAGACTTACCTGAAGGGTCTGCCGACCTTCTGGCACCCTCCCACTGCCCTCTATCAGAGCTTATGTTTCACTTGACTTGTCCTGTTACAAACCCACCTGGAGAATCTCAACTACCAGGATTCATTGTTACCAGCAAGACAATATTATGTTCCTAATGTGCACTGGGAAAGAAAAACAGTTGAGGATCACCTATCCTCAGCACCAAAGATGTTCAAGCCAGCATCCCCGAAATGAGTGATTTACTGCTGAACCTCATGTTCCCAGAGGCTTAGAGGTATTATGTGAAGAACTCTAAGACATGGTTGGAAGCCTCGGGCCAGCATAAACCCTAAGGCACACCCAGGTACTGAGCCTAGAACTCCTACCGGTAGGTTGGTTGGATTCTCCACTACACCTGGCTTGTCGTAAGGCTCTGGTAATGAAATGTAACACGTTCCCAATCAATCAATTAGGTAATAAGCATTCAGAACACTGGTTCTGTCCCATGGCCCATAGGGTGGAAAAGATTCACACTTAAAGCAAATAATAATTTTAACCATACATTTGGTTTTGTATAATATTAAGTCACTTTTAAAAAAAACTATGAACTAGTTTCTGTTTTGTTTCATTTTAGTAGCTAATTAGTATGTGACCATAATGATGTTTCTACTGTACTGAATGATTATGTAATTATCATGCCAGGAATCTATTCAAAAACTAAATGTGTAGAGTATATAATGAGTATAACGCTGCACTAAGAAAATCATTTTTTTAACATAATTAGAGATTCACACCAGGTTCTTCAAATGCACCACAGCATAAATTCACCTGACATACACACACTATAAGTAGAGTACAGAGAAAGTATAATCACATATGAAATATTTTCCTTCAGAAATAAGTACACAATCAAAAATTAACTAAAGGTTCGGTTTTATTATCATGTTTGGTAGTCAAACAATTGTTATTCTGCCAATATCCTTAAATAGGAGTCCATTTAAACCCATCTGCTGTGAATGAAATCAACGGGTTTCAATATCCTAAATATCAACCCCAGTTATTAGAAATTAATAATATCTGGTTCACACTAAAGAAGATGAGAGCAATAGTTATAACCTAAAAATGGGGATAGTTGATTTCTATTTCATCCTGTAAGTGACTATAGAGGAAGCTCTGGACTTTGCCCCCTTGATTTTCCCCACTTTCTGGGTCATCTATCACCAGATCACATCCAGATTCCTTGCTCTCGTCATGACAGTAGGCCCCATTAACTTGGGGCTTATAGCAATGATCTCAATTCTCTGTGTACAAGGAACAACCCTCACCTCACAAAGGCAAAGCATTCATATGTGACCTGTCCATCAAATTAGATGACAGATAATGATCTACTTTGAGAGAAAAATGAAAGGACATCTACATACTCATATCAAATTGGAAATCATTTTATGGAAGAACCAGAATTCCATTGTAAATGTGGTTCTTCTGTCCTTGAAGACTCTATCGAGGACGAGTCTATTTAGAATTCCCTCACCCCTTTGTAGAAATGATTCATGTCATGTTAAAAAAGACAACTGTGGCACTCTGTCTTTAAGGCAAATCCAATCGGTGCTGACTATGAACGAGAGTCTATGAGCAAGTGGACTTCCTTCTAGGACTGAATGAAGGGCAGAGCAGGGGTATGCCTCGTGGTCAGAGTGACCTTGGAGTTACCACTTAGCATGCTTCCTGTCTGCGTGGCCCAGCCCTCGGTGGCCTGTAGAGTCAACTTATAATGCACGGCCTTTCATCTTTCCCACTGGACAGGTAGGAAACGGAGGATAGGTATGCAAGCAAGACTCCCAGCAGAAAGTGGCACAACAAGACTCTGAACCTGACTTTACTCCCTTAGCCATCTTCTTAACCATTTTACTCACAGGTCAAGCTTATAAGCACCTTTTTGACAACTGGGGTTTCCCGTGGAGATTTCCTTAGTTCCAAATTTACATGTGAAGAATTTTCTCTCCTCACTGATGCCAAAGATTCCCATGGAGCCTCTTTCTTTGGAAAGTTCAGGATGCACAGAAAGCTATTTGCATTTCAATATATTATATTTGTAAAAGAAAACTTATAAACTGGAACAGTGAAGCAAAAAAATCTTGCAATATATACTAAGGAGCTCATCTTATGACCTCACGATATGAGGTAAGCAAAGCAACATTCAAGGAAAACATTTAAAAAGCATTACATGTATTTATGACTGTGCAAGGGAGATAAAAATGAGAAGTATCTGCGAATATCCTTTAAGTGCAGTTTAATATCAAGTAAGCAAACACTAGGTTATATGAAAAACCATTGTAACTTCATGTGCCTAGTATAGTACCTGACACAGAATAACATTCAATAAATAGTTGATAAATGAGTAATGCAGAAAAATCCCACTAAGAGAATGTTTCATTTATAAATAATGCCTACTAGTATGGGGCTTTATGAGTTTAGCAGATCATTTTCATTTCAGTTATTTTACTTCCACAAAAAAATGCTTTTAAGGTCAACAAGCTATACAATTAGCCCCTTTTCAAAGACGGGAGAAATGACAGATCCAAGATCACAGATAAAGTGAAGAATAAAGCAGACTAGATCTCAGTGTGTCTGATTCTTAATCCGTGACAGCATCGTAAAAAATTCATTTCAAATAGGAATGTATTCATCTCCCCTAAGTAGTCTCATTAGTGGAGCATAATCTGCAAGAAAAGTAGCAAACTTAAAGAATTTTCTGATTGTGGAAATATATAGATTTATATGTTTATAAAAATTTCAGTTTCTAGACTTGAAGTCTTTCTGATATAGTCCACCTAGTTTTCCCGGTTTAAAACAGAATTCTTACCATGTTCATCATTGGGGAGAAAACAATCAAGATACTAAAAACAAAAAGCCATTTTGAGACATGGCAGGTCTCAAAAATCACAGAGTTCTGTGATTCCTGGGTTCTGAAATCAAACACCTTCAAGCTTTTAAAACCCCACCATGGGCCTTAGAATTTAAGAGGCTTTTGGCAAGGTATTTCATTTCTCTAAGCCTTAATATCCTCATCTATAAAATCAGGAGACAAGACTCTTATTGGGGTTAAATGATAAAATGCTTGGAAAATCACATAGCTCAGACCTGACACAAAGTAGAATCTCAATAGCAATTAAATCTCTCCTTTTCCTTACAAAATCCTCCTGGCGTCCTGACCAAGGACTCTGGTACATGAATCACACTGGGCAGTGGAGTGAATGTTTTAATTAACCCAGGTCACTGAACTACCTTAAATGCTTTTCTGTGTAAGGTATATAAAAATCTAAATGAGAGAAATTAACCAAACTATGTATATGATAACAAAGATTCCTTGAAACAAGAGTTAGGGTAACATGGAAGGGGGGAGATCAATGCTCAGGTGCATACAATACACACATGTAGAAAGTAACCACATGGTGTATGAATAATTTAAAAAGAAAAAAAGGACAGAGAGAAGGAAGGAGGTATCCTTCCTGAAATGTGAAGTTATCAACTTATGAATGTGATTACATAGTTTCTGTCGTGGAAGTACCTATAATCTAGGAGGAGAGAGAGACGGAAACGGTTAAGTTCAATATATAGGGTAGGTAACACACCAAAGGTACGCACAGAACATTCTGACACACACAAAAAATGGCAGGATGATTAAGAATCAGGACATTATTCAAAATTGGAAATTAATTTTACACAAAATGATGGTATATAAGGAAGATGACAAACAAAAACTGAAAGAATTTGCAAATACCAAACCAGCTCTACAGGAAATCTTGAAAGGGGTCCTCTAAGCAAAGAGAGAGCCTACAAGTGGTAGATCAGAAAGGAACAGAGACCATATACAGTAACAGTCACCTTACAGGCAATACAATGGCACTAAATTCATATCTCTCAATACTTACCCTGAATGTGAATGGGCTAAATGCCCCCGTCAAAAGACACAGGGTATCAGAATGGATAAAAAAACAAAACCCATCTATATGTTGCCTCCAAGAAACACATTTTAAGCCCGAAGACACCTCCAGATTTAAAGTGAGGGGGTGGAAAAGAATTTACCATGCTAATGGACATCAGAAGAAAGCAGGAGTGGCAATCCTTATATCAGATCAATTAGATTTTAAGCCAAAGACTGTAATAAGAGATGAGGAAGGACACTATATCATACTCAAAGGGTCTGTCCAACAAGAAGATTTAACAATTTTAAATATCTATGCCCCCAACGTGGGAGCAGCCAACTATATAAACCAATTAATAACAAAATCAAAGAAACACATCAACAACAATACAATAATAGTAGGGGACTTTAACACTCCCCTCACTGAAATGGACAGGTCATCCAAGCAAAAGATCAGCAAGGAAATAAAGGCCTTAAATGACACACTGGACCAGATGGACATCACAGATATATTCAGAATATTTCATCCCAAAGCAACAGAATACACATTCTTCTCTAGTGCACATGGAACATTCTCCAGAATAGATCACATCCTCGGTCCTAAATCAGGACTCAACCGGTATCAAAAGATTGGGATCATTCCCTGCATATTTTCAGACCACAATGCTCTAAAGCTAGAACTCAACCACAAAAGGAAGTTTGGAAAGAACCCAAATACATGGAGACTAAACAGTATCCTTCTAAAGAATGAATGGGTCAACCGGGAAATTAAAGAAGAATTGAAAAAAATCATGGAAACAAATGATAATGAAAATACAACGGTTCAAAATCTGTGGGACACAACAAAGGCAGTCCTGAGAGGAAAATATATAGCGGTACAAGCCTTTCTCAAGAAACAAGAAAGGTCTCAGGTACACAACCTAACCCTACACCTAAAGGAGCTGGAGAAAGAACAAGAAAGAAACCCTAAGCCCAGCAGGAGAAGAGAAATCATAAAGATCAGAGCAGAAATCAATGAAATAGAAACCAAAAAAACAATAGAACAAATCAACGAAACTAGGAGCTGGTTCTTTGAAAGAATTAATAAAATTGATAAACCCCTGGCCCGACTTATCAAAAAGAAAAGAGAAAGGACCCAAATAAATAAAATCATGAATGAAAGAGGAGAGATCACAACTAACACCAAGGAAATACAAACTATTATAAGAACATACTATGAGCAACTCTACGGCAATAAATTTGACAATCTGGAAGAAATGGATGCATTCCTAGAAACATATAAACTACCACAACTGAACCATGAAGAAATAGAAAGCCTGAACAGACCCATAACCAGTAAGGAGATTGAAACAGTCATTAAAAATCTCCAAACAAACAAAAGCCCAGGGCCAGACGGCTTCCCGGGGGAATTCTACCAAACATTTAAAGAAGAACTAATTCCTATTCTCCTGAAACTGTTCCAAAAAATAGAAATGGAAGGAAAACTTCCAAACTCATTTTATGAGGCCAGCATCACCTTGATCCCAAAACCAGACAAGGATCCCACCAAAAAAGAGAGCTATAGACCGATATCCTTGATGAACACAGATGCGAAAATACTCAACAAAATACTAGCCAATCGGATTCAACAGTACATTAAAAAGATTATTCACCACGACCAAGTGGGATTTATTCCAGGGCTGCAAGGTTGGTTCAACATCCGCAAATCAGTCAATGTGATACAACACATCAATAAAAGTAAGAACAAGAACCATATGATACTCTCAATAGATGCTGAAAAAGCATTTGACAAAGTACAACATCCCTTCCTGATCAAAACTCTTCAAAGTGTAGGGATAGAGGGCACATACCTCAATATCATCAAAGCCATCTATGAAAAACCCACCGCAAATATCATTCTCAATGGAGAAAAACTGAAAGCTTTTCCGCTAAGGTCAGGAACACGGCAGGGATGTCCATTATCACCACTGCTATTCAACATCGTACTAGAGGTCTTAGCCTCAGCAATCAGACAACAAAAGGAAATTAAAGGCATCCAAATCGGCAAAGAAGAAGTCAAATTATCACTCTTCGCAGATGATATGATACTATATGTGGAAAACCCAAAAGACTCCACTCCAAAACTGCTAGAACTTATACAGGAATTCAGTAAAGTGTCAGGATATAAAATCAATGCACAGAAATCAGTTGCATTTCTCTACACCAAGAGCAAGACAGAAGAAAGAGATATTAAGGAGTCAATCCCATTTACAATTGCATCCAAAACCATAAGATACCTAGGAATAAACCTAACCAAAGAGACACAGAATCTATACTCAGAAAACTATAAAGTACTCATGAAAGAAATTGAGGAAGACACAAAGAAATGGAAAAATGTTCCATGCTCCTGGATTGGAAGAATAAATATTGTGAAAATGTCTATGCTACCTAAAGCAATCTACACATTTAATGCAATTCCTATCAAAGTACCATCCATCTTTTTCAAAGAAATGGAACAAATAATTCTAAAATTTATATGGAACCAGAAAAGACCTCGAATAGCCAAAGGGATATTGAAAAAGAAAGCCAACGTTGGTGGCATCACAATTCCGGACTTCAAGCTCTATTACAAAGCTGTCATCATCAAGACAGCATGGTACTGGCACAAAAACAGACACATAGATCAATGGAACAGAATAGAGAGCCCAGAAATAGACCCTCAAATCTATGGTCAACTAATCTTCGACAAAGCAGGAAAGAATGTCCAATGGAAAAAAGATAGCCTTTTCAATAAATGGTGCTGGGAAAATTGGACAGCCACATGCAGAAAAATGAAATTGGACCATTTCCTTACACCACACACAAAAATAGACTCAAAATGGATGAAGGACCTCAATGTACGAAAGGAATCCATCAAAATCCTTGAGGAGAACACGGGCAGCAACCTCTTCGACCTCTGCCGCAGCAACATCTTCCTAAGAACAACGCAAAAGGCAAGGGAAGCAAGGGAAAAAATGAACTACTGGGATTTCATCAAGATCAAAAGCTTTTGCACAGCAAAGGAAACAGTTAACAAAATCAAAAGACAACTGACAGAATGGGAGAAGATATTTGCAAACGACATATCAGATAAAGGACTAGTGTCCAGAATCTATAAAGAACTTAGCAAACTCAACACCCAAAGAACAAATAATCCAATCAAGAAATGGGCAGAAGACATGAACAGACATTTCTGCAAAGAAGACATCCAGATGGCGAACAGACACATGAAAAAGTGCTCCATATCACTCGGCATCAGGGAAATACAAATCAAAACCACAATGAGATATCACCTCACACCAGTCAGAATGGCTAAAATCAACAAGTCAGGAAATGACAGATGCTGGCGAGGATGCGGAGAAAGGGGAACCCTCCTACACTGTTGGTGGGAATGCAAGCTGGTGCAGCCACTCTGGAAAACAGCATGGAGGTTCCTCAAAATGTTGAAAATAGAACTGCCCTATGACCCAGCAATTGCACTATTGGGTATTTACCCTAAAGATACAAATGTAGTGATCCAAAGGGACACATGCACCCGAATGTTTATAGCAGCAATGTCCACAATAGCCAAACTATGGAAAGAACCTAGATGTCCATCAACAGATGAATGGATCAAGAAGATGTGGTATATATACACAATGGAATACTATGCAGCCATCAAAAGAAATGAAATCTTGCCATTTGCAACAACGTGGATGGAACTAGAGCGTATCATGCTTAGCGAAATAAGTCAAGCAGAGAAAGACAACTATCATATGATCTCCCTGATATGAGGAAGTGGTGATGCAACATGGAGGCTTAAGTGGGTAGAAGAATAAATGAAACAAGATGGGATTGGGAGGGAGACAAACCATAAGTGACTCTTAATCTCACAAAACAAACTGAGGGTTGCCGGGGGGAGGGGGTTGGGGAGAAGGGGGTGGGATTATGGACATTGGGGAGGGTATGTGATTTGGTGAGTGCTGTGAAGTGTGTAAACCTGGTGATTCACAGACCTGGGGATAAAAATATATGTTTATAAAAAATATATGTTTATAAAAAATAAAAAATTAAAAAAAAAAAAAAGAATCAGGACATTATTCAAAATTGGAAATTAATTTTACACAAAATGATGGTATATAAGGAAGATGATAATATTTTATTGGGAGACATAAAAATGAATAAATGAAGAGACATACTTTCCTAGGAGAGAAAAACAAAAAAGACTGCCAAAAAATCCCAACTATCCCCAAATTAATTCATGAATCTTATGCAATGCTAATCAAAATCACACTGAAATCCTTTTGTTGGGAGAAGGAGCAAAATAATTCTATCGCGATAATAATAGATGGGCAAGACAAATGGTTAAACAGGCACTTTCAGACAATATGCCAACACTGGTCTAGATTGAAAAATGTAGAAGCATAAAAAATGATATAAGATTAGTAGAAAAAATAAATACGTCCTCTGTGGCACAAAGGGTCTCCCTAACTGGAAGAGTAAAAAAATAGCAAAGTGAAAGCTTAGTGGAATTGATAACAAAAGCTTACACAGTTTCTACCTTAAAAGTAAGGTTCAAGAATAAATTTAAAAAAAAAGAAAAGAAAATTTGGGAAATCTGTAAAGTGTTCTTACAAATCAATAGAAACATAAACACCCAAGTAGACAAATTGAACGTTTTTCAACTATCAAACTGAAGTTGAAAAAGAAATGCTGCTTCAGCTTCTAGGAGACATAGATCTCAGAGAGATGGAGATGCTGACAGGCAGGAGCTCTCACCTCTACTCGCCAGCTAGAAAACCCAGATAGACGCAGCAATCATCTGAAGGCAACAGAGAAAACTGCTGAGGGGTGTAAAGAACTTCAGAGAATGGGATGCCTGGTGGTCATGATCCCAGAGTCCTGGGATCGAGTCCCACATTGGGCTCCTTGGTCCAGGGGGAGCCTGCTTCTCCCTCTGCCTGCCTGTACTCCATCTCTCTGACAAATAAATAGATAAAATATTTTTTTAAAAAAAAGAATTTCAGAGAAGTGAGCTTTCTTCTCTAGCCAGTTTTACCCTGGGGCATGCCAATTCTCAGAACAAGAACAGCTGAGTTCCATGCAAAGCCCAGAGTAGGGTCTTATGGGAGCAAAAAGCTGAAAAGCATTTGGTGAGGACCCAGGAAGCTTCAAGTATACATGTAGCTTTCTCATCAGTACATGTGTCAAACACTAGGCTGCTGCACAGAAAGGGAAGTTTAAGCCCTAAACAGAAAGCTGATGAAAAGTAGGCCAGAGACATCTCATGACATTTTATTTAAAGATTGGTTTATTTATTTTAGAGAGAGAGACAGACAGAGTGGTGGGGGCAAGAAGTGGCAGAAGGAGAGGGAGAGAGAATTTCAAGCAGACACCCCTCTGAGAGCAAAGGCCAACATGCGGCTCCATTCCTGAGAGCATAACCTGAGCCGAAACCAAGAGCCAGACACTCAACCCACTGAGCCACATAGGTGCCCCCTCATGACATTTCAGAACCTACCAGGGAGGAGGGCCCACAGAATATGCAAGACTATTAACTGAAAACTTGGAGAGCTAGAGAACAAGACATGAATTAGCCTCAGTTGAGCAAAGTGCTAGATTAGAGGAAGACTGCTTTCCAGAAGAAAATATTTTCTGGAGACTACATGAATTTCATACACAACGTCTACAACTTAATATGAAATTTTGAGACATCCGCAAAGACAGAGCCACATGACTAAACACCAAGGAGAAAAATACATTAAGAATTAGAACTCCACATGATCCAGATACTGGAGTTTAACTGGTAGGACTTTAAAATAATGATTCATATTTCTAAGGAAAGAAAAAAAATATGAATAAAGTAGGTGAAAGGGTGAACAATTTCACCACAGAAACTGAATACATTAAAATTAAACAGAATGAATTCTCAAAGGAGAAATAGTTGAAATAAAGAATTCTGCAGATATATTTAACAACAGAATACACTGAGCAGAAGAGAAGTTAAACAATTAACAGGGTACTTCCTCTATAGATTCTGGTATTAAGAGTGAATATTCTGCAACTACTCTTTAATACTTCTGGATGTAAAACCCTATTCCATAAAAAGTACATATTTTTAAAGTAACCGGAAAAATATGACAACAATGAAAATAAGCAACTTTTTAAAAGTGGGGCAGGGGAGGGATAGCCAGGTAAAGCAGTGTAGGGAAATACAGTCTGCGTAGTGGGACTGTGAGAATAGAAGCATAGATACAAGAAAAAGGATGCTATTTTCAGGACACACAAACCAGCCAATACCACTAAAATCTACACAGTAAAGTGAAACTCTAAAATGCCAAGATACGAGCTAGAAAGGGAGTTAAATCTCAAGTCACAGTGAGGAATGGGTGTCTTTAAATCATTACAAGGAAAAGAGACCCAATTATATAAGTTATACGGAGTGACTAGAAAGCTTAACATGGTCATATTCAGTTTCAACAGATATTTCTAGTTGCTAGCTAGAGGAAGGATTTAAGGAGTTAGAATTAAAAGCAGAAGACCAAGCAAATAGCTAGCTAGCTATAATAGCCCAGGCAGGAAAGGTGAAAACCTAAGTTACAGGAGTGGTAGAAACACAAAAAGAA
The DNA here is from genome assembly GCF_030435805.1 of Mustela lutreola. Classification (NCBI taxonomy): domain Eukaryota; kingdom Metazoa; phylum Chordata; class Mammalia; order Carnivora; family Mustelidae; genus Mustela; species Mustela lutreola. The sequence goes on along the minus strand of NC_081294.1, from coordinate 133,069,455 downwards.
GGAAGATATCTCAGGAAGATATCTTATCAGTAGCTTTTTTGGATTCCTTGGAAAAGGCTGAGTAAAACCAGAGAAAAATAAATCTTCTGCAACTCCTGGTTTCCAGTTAGAGGGGGACAGACATGGTAGTAGTATCATTAACCAGGATCAAACACCTAAGGATGTGTAGTGGGAGTAAGTTTCAAGATGGTGATAAATTCAGGTTTAGACTTCTTGAACTTGAGGTGCTTGAGGAACATCTACACAGCTTTATCTTGATGCTTCTTAATTATTCTAAACTCAGAATCTACTTATCCACTGGATATAAAAATTAGGTTTCCAGGTATGGTAGACAGAAAAATTTACCACAATCCCCCCACCCTCCCACAAACTGTCCACATCCTAATCCCCAGAACGTATGAGTAACTTATATGGCAAAAGACTTTGCAAATACGATTAAATTAAAGATCTTGGGATAGTGAGATTTCCTGGATTGTCCAGCAGAGCCCAATATAATCACAGGAGTCTTTATAAAAGAGATAGAAGGAGGTCCAACTGACAAGAAGGCCATGTGACAACAGAACCACGAGGCTGGAATACACAGGGAAGAGACCACAGGCCAAGGAATGCAGGTGGCCTCTAGAAGATGAAGAAGGCAAAGAAACAGACTCTCCCTTCAGAGCCTCCAGAAGGAACCAGCCCTGCCAACACCTGGTTAGGCCTGTAAAACTGACTTTGGACTTCTGATCCTCAACATTGTAAAAACAATAAAAGCGTGCTTTTTTAAGAGGCTAAGTTTGTGGTAATTGGTTAAACCAGCGAGAGGAAACTAATGCATCAGGTTATACTATTCCTCTTGAAAATGAGGGCTAAGCTGTGGTTTCATATCACCAAGACTGAGACTTTTTACCATCAAACACGTAAAAGAAAATCTTGAGGGCTGGAAAGGAGGGCAGAGTGGGGATGGGCAAAGATCAATAAGGAAAAACTTGGGGTCCTTGGAACTGGGCCCAAGCAAAGACTGAAAGGAAGTGTATCCAGCTCTCTGACCCTCTCTTCCAGGGAGGGTGCCTTCCCACTTCCTCATCTACTGATGGCCAGGTCTGATGTGCCCCAAACCCAGTGTCTCAGTGCAGGTGCTCCCAGCAAACACTACGAAGAAAACAAGGAAATTCCTGAACCTGTACTTTGTGAGAAGCAAATGACCAATAGGCCCTTACAGCGAATAAGGTGGTTATTCCTAGCCTTTTAAAATTCTGTTTATTTTCTAACTTTGAGTATCTCATACAGACTGCATTCACCGGAGAAATGCACACATACACAAGATTTTTCAGAGAAGTTCCAAGGCCTCCCAGTTTAAAAACCTTTCCATTTTTATAAAAATAGGAGCCTTCTTATACAGGCAAATATTTAACTGTTTCCCTATAAAAACTTCTCTGGAAAATGTACAGTAACAGTCTTGCTTCTCTGCAATTACCAGATAATAGAATTTATATTTGTAAGGGGAAAAATAAAAAAATTATGCTTTTTGAAAGCCTCCAGTTGATTAAATAGCAAATATGGTCTCATCTAAGAGGCAAAAAAAATTGAACACTAAGGAAAAGAACACTCTTTTTCTCTGCAATAAAAATTAGGACTATATTTGAATATAGGAGGACATAAATGTTACCTGATCTTCCTAACACAGTATTTCACCATTTTCCCCTACATTTAGGAGAAATAACATTCTTAAAATTCATGGGACAAAAATATTATGAATCTACCATTCTATCAGCAGTCATTTGTCCAAGGACAAGATTCAGAAGCAAAGTGTACAAGTGCACTACATATGAGCTTGAATCCAAACAAGAAGCTGCCTTCATGAAACAACATGATAGCGGGGCCTAAAATTGCTATTGTCAACTAAGAATTTAATTTCTGAGAATACCTTCTATCTCAAATCCAAGGAATCTAAAAAATATTTCTAATCAAAGATCTTCATTTAGATGAAAAGTATGTGATTGTTAAATGCAAATTCTGGAATGCTGTCTGTTAGAAAATATTACTGAGTAGAGAATTATGCTTGTTTATAATACTAAGAGACAAAGCAGTAATTCACAAATAGCACTTTATATAAAGAAATAATTTTGCTATTTTTAATACAGTAAATTTGACTTGGCAGGTGGTAGGGAGATTTTCAGATATAATGGTAAAAACACTAACAATAATACCAATTACACCAACAGCTGCACTTAATTGGCCTTTAGAACACTGTCTAGCATTCAGTCTGTACGTCACTTGGATTAACTCCATTCAGTTTCCTAACTAACTTATGCCGTCCCAGAATCATGCCTATTTTACAGAGTGGTTCCATATCCTGCTCACGGATGCAGAGCCACTCAAGTGCAGAGCCAGGATTTACATTAAAGCAGTCAGGCTTCAAGGCACCTTTCTGGGGGAGACACTCAAGGTGTATGTGCTAAAAGACGCGCCATCTGCAGCACTCAGAGTCCCATCAGAGTCCCCACGTCCCCAAGGTTCTTGGTCTGGGGTTCATCAGAAGGCTCTGTGCCCACCCCAGTAAAGAATCTTCACTTGGAGACCTTCTAATCACCTCCAATGGCTACACTGTGGTTTAAAGGAGTTTCTTTGAGATGAAATTGGGACTACCTTCCTGAACTGCTATAATGATAACACAAGCTATTCTTTCAGTAAGTTCTAACTTTTTCTAAGAGGTGATAGGAAGGGAATTACTGTAATAAGTCTCCATTTTGCAATCGTGGTGGTATTTTGGAAAATAGTTTCCTATGTCCCAGTTATTGGACAAGCTTGCTTAATTTCCACAGTTGAGTTTTCTACTCAAAAACTTCCTTCCTTAGCGTTTATCCAAATGTATGCTTTATAGCAATTTATGTTTTTAAAAGACAAGAAAACCAACGGAGGCTAGCTGCAACTCTAGGAATCATGTACTTCAGGCCACTCTCTCCCAGCATGTGCAGTAAATGAAATTAGGTTTCCAAAAAATAGTTAGTGCCAGAGGTGGGACTAGACTGAGCCCGACTCTCAGCTCAGAGCTCCTTTCACAATACTGTGCTCTTTTTAGGCACCCGATCATGAAATCTGCTGAAAGCTCAATGTATGGAAACGAAAGAGTTAGTATATAAACATTACAAGAATTTATTGGGGCAAATACTCTTTATAGCTGCAATTCAATACTATTATAAGGTGTTAACTGTCAAAAAGTACAACTACATATTTCAGGAATGGGGAAAGCACTTCTAAAAGCCAAAATATAACCAAAGTAGAAACAACATGCAATTTCACAACTTTTGTAAATAAAACAAGCCTGAAAAATCTTACATCTATTTCCAGGGCCTAACAGAAAATAGCAGTAACGAGAATAAATACTCCTTTCCAACTATCCTAAAACCTTTGATATTAAAGCAATAATAAGAAACAGATACGAAAGCTGTATATAAGTTGGCTGACCCCAAGAGTCTTGTCACCAATTAAGTCGCTTTCACTATGAGGGAGTTTTGCTAAAACAAAAATACCATCTGTTTTACCTAAAACATTAAGATGTTCTATTTTCTTGTCAATTCAGAAATCACATCTATAGCCATTTTCTAAAAAGACAGCAGAAGGCATTATATTTATGGATGACTGCATAAGAAATGATGTTCAATCAAAATGTAATTTTCATCTACCGGGAGAACATTTCATTTCTCCAATAACTATAATGCTGTAACTTTGGAGGAACACGTAGTACATAAACAGGCTGATTTTCATGAATAAAAAGACCTTAAAAGTTAATGCAGTAAAATAAAGTTGTTTTGTTACTAAAGACAGACACGGCAAATACGTTTGTATTCACTTTGTACATCTTTGTCAACAACAGAAATCTAGCCTCTGTGAGGTTTTTCAGGTGAAAAGAAAAAAACAACAATAACAATTTTTTATGGGTGCTGTATCTCTCCATGCAAGTGAGCCATTATATAAGAAGTAAAAATATGGAAACAACAAAACACAAACCACTTTCTATTTTCAAAACACTTTTAGACACAATATTGGTCCTGGGAAAGACATTCTCCTCTACAATCCAATGAACCGACTGAAGAAGATACAAAACACTAGAGAAAACATCACTCACAGTGAAGGCAAACACAATGTCACAAGGGATAAAGAACACGTTTCGAAGAAAAACACACAAGCCATCCAACTACCTATAATACTTTGAGTATATATTCAGTACCTACAAAAAAACCTAAAACCCAGGTATGCTTTACTTTGAAAAGTAGCCTAATTTCACATACAATATTTGCCTAAAATAAAATAAAATAATAAAATAATGCTGCTCTCCAAATAAGGATGAAATAAATAAGTCCAAAGGCTCTATTTAAAATTTTTCTTTTACCACAAAGTTGTGAAGTGTTCTGAAGTCCAAGATGGGCTTGAAGCCCTTCCTGACTTTTTCAGGATCAGGATACCTTCACTAAAATCCTTTTCCTTGTTCCTCTTGTAGTGCACGCTTTATTAATCTGCATTTAGAAGGAAAAAAAATCTGGTTCAGAAGAATGGAAGACTTTGAAATATGCCATATCACTTCAGTCTATGCTGTGAACTGCTTTGAGTTATTAATCAGCTCTATCTCAGCAATTTCAGAAGACATGATGGACACGGGGAGAAAAGAAGAGAGAGAACAGAGGACTGAGTGTGCAAGAAACCAGAAAAAAACAAAACAAAACAAAACAACAACTAAGGACTGTCATTTAATCATCACTTCCCCCAACCCCAACACCTTAAAAAATTACTGGTATTGCGGATATTTGCTTTCTCTCTTTCATAGTGCGTTATATAACTCCCAACACACGGGGGGAGCACCTGTAGCACTACAGCAGTGAGAGAAGAGAATCACTCAAGATTTGCAACATCTGGCAGATACATCAAACCAACGTCAGCTTTCCTTTGACACGATCTCATCTCCTTCCTGGAGTTTTTCTTAGGTTCTATGAAGTTATGCATTTCCAAATAGTTTAAGTGGAAACTACTATAATCCTTCCCAGATTACAGTTGGTAGTCCCCGTGCGAACTCTGCCTTCACATTGTAAGGCAACAAAAAAAATCTCGATCCAACAGATAGAGGGCACATATTTTTCCTGTCCATCTTCTGCACTCCCCTAATTATGATCCTTGGTAAGGGAACTGTAAGAGGTTGGAAGCGACAAACAAAATCGCTTTAATTTCATTAGACAGGGGCACTTGGGTGGCTCAGTGGGTTAAGCCTCTGCCTTCGGCTCAGGTCATGATCTCAAGGTCCTGGGATCGAGCCCCACATCGGGCTCTCTGCTCCCCACTCTCTCTCTCTGTGTCAAATAAATTAATTAAATTAAATTTAAAAAAATAAAAAATAATTTCATTAGACAAACCACACAACTACAACGCCTTGTATAAACTTAATTCACTGTGTAATAATCTGACAATAAACTAGAACCACATAGCTAGTTAAGAAAGTTTGATTTAAAGTATAAACAATAGAGAGGCAATTAAAACACAGACTAACCAGGCAATTTAGCAGGTGTTCACTGAACGCATAACTTCTTAACCATTGCTTTTGAAGAAATAAAACTTAAAACTATCATTTTCAATGCAGTCTGTTCAGCCACTTCCACAGATAAACTCTAAAGCTAATAAAATCTAAAAGACTTTTGTACCTAGAAACAAAATCACAGCAGACTAATTATAAGGGCCTCGGAAGGAAAATTCTTTTCAAGTTCACATAAAATTGATGATAAGAATGATTTAAGGTACCATGCCCTGGAAGGACTAAGGGGACAAAAGCCATTTACATTGTAAATCTTTTAGAAATCAAGATGTGAGAATGATGGTAGCCTACTGATAAATAGCTTCTTCAAATCTCTAAATGACGGTAAAAATGTAAAAAGAATTAATATACAGTTATATTATTTAAAGATGCCTGTCATAAACTTTAAAATGCCTAATGCAAAGTTATAAACAGTATTACTTCAGGAGGCGCAAGAAAGGAATAAGAATTCCTTTTTTAATTCTGATAATGAGGAAGCATACTGTACACTCAAGTTAGAGCACTAATAGGCAAGCAGAGTCCAGGAAAGGACTCTTAGGAAGAAGAAAAGTTAGCACTGAAATACCTCTGTGCTTCCTGAACGTGGTGCAGGGGGTGAAGAGACAGCACCACTTGACTTGCAAAAATTTCTTGAAAGATAGACAGTTTTCAATTTTTGGAAGGGATGGGAATCAGGACAAAGAAAATTCGAGGTACTTAAGCATGATGTAATAGCAATCCAATGCCAGTCAGAAGAGTTATAGTGCTTTCTCCCATACTGTCTCTTTATTAGGGAATTTGCTACTAATTACCTTAAACTAATTATCTCATAATATAGATCTACAATCTCTACCTGCAAAATCTGAAGAACTCTGAAAATCATGTTTTTTCAAAACTCATTTGGTGGCAAAACCTAAACTGAACTGACATGAAACCGCATATAATTATTTATTCCACTTGTTCTAAATATCCAGAAATTTTAAATTATTAATGAGCCCTGTCCCAGACTGAAAGATTTATGTAATATGCCATATATGCATATTATGTTCTTAAAAATTAAAAATTCTGAATTCACAAAAGATTTCAGGTAAAGGATTGAGGATTTTATTTAAAGGTAAGCAATATAAGCAGTCGAAGTCATAGACTACTTTAAGAAGACACCCTATCTATGCAGGTGCTGAGCAAGAAAGAAAGAAAGAAAAAAACCCAAAAAAACCAAAAACAAGAAATCAAAGGGGAAGGAAAACATGACTATATCCCAGGACAGTGCTACAAAGGCAGGAATACAAAATAAATCTGTCATTAAATGGCTGACTCTCTGAACCAAGGAATAAGTATCTTTTAACATGATCCTAAATAGGCCACCAAGAAACAAATGTTCAAGAATATTATATTTTCTTAATATGTGTATACCCCAAATCCCAAGAGGACATATATGCTTCTACTTTATCTCTCTCCCAATTCTTACTCTTGCAATACCTAATTGTCTTGGTTTTGGAATAAATGGAAAAGCTGTTTTTTTAATAATCGTGTTAGATACGATTTTTCTACCAAACTGGTAGGAGAGTCTTGAAAAGAAAATTTTCAGAAGCTTCTAGCACCCAGGACTGATTTATTCAGTGAAGACCTGTTTCTACAGTGCATAGAATACAACTCCAGTCCGAGCGGAAGAGCGCAGGGAAGAGTTGTCAATGATCAGAAAATATGGTAGCTGGCCTGAGTCATCTAGTTAATGAACCCAGTGAGCAGATAATGCTAGTTGCCTACTCAATAGCCATTCTCATATTCTCCTTTCCTGACAAAAACTCAGGAAGACAATAATCCTAGCTTAAAAGCCCTTGATTCTCCATACTTAATGTGGCCACGTGACATAGTCCCGGCCACTGAAATATAATTAGAATTCAGCAAGTGGAGCTTCTAATACAAGTCAGAGACTCAAGTGGCATAATTCTCATCCTTTGCTCCTCCTACCCCTTCCGGGCTGGAACACAATGCAACGTCTAGAGAATCAGGCACAATCTTGAGACCATGAAAACTACCATAGGCTAATGCTGAGCTGAGAGCTAAAAGGGTCCTTTCACAACCTCATGGAACAAATCACAAGTCCTAGACTACCTACTACTTTGAAACTTGTACCTAAGAAAAATAATTGGCTTTCTTGGGAAGCTTATGTAGCATGCTTTTTGTTATGTGCAGTTGAATGTAATCTGAAATGAAATACTCTGCCCACAACAAATTATACTCAAGTACCCAAAACTCCTATTGATCTTAAAAGAAGAAAACAGTGAATATAAGATGACTCTCCTAAAGCAAAAATTTTCCCATAAAGATCGATCACTTTTTCCTCAGAGTGTTTAGTTTTAAATCTGTCCCTAACTGCCTCTCAATTACTACACGTAACTTCTCATAACTGTCACCTTCTCTAGCACAATTTTTAATGATCAATCAGCAGACAGCTCCCGTATACCAAGTACTTCTTCCTTATTTCACTTAATCATTTATAACTTCTTTAATTCAGGTGAGTCTGTATTTTCTCTGTGGAATGTGAAAGGCAGAGTGCATAAAAACTTGAGCTAAAACCACAGAATTTACCAATCCTATGGTCTTTATTACAAAATACATGCTAATGTGGGCATCTTTTTAAACTTTATAAAAATTTTCTGAACACAGTGTATCCAACCAATTCCTTGATGGTTACTGGTGAACATTTAAGTCTTTTCAAGAATTTTTTCAGATGATAAAGCTGAGAGACAGATTTTGCCCACAGTTCTCTTCATCTCTACACAGCACTACTTCTGCAGGATAGATTTCTTCCAGTGCAATGCCTAATTTGAACACTTATTACTAGGTTACTTTCTAGACAGATTGTTAAGTGTCATGTAAGAGTGATGAATAAGACCCAGCCTGTGCCTTCACAGGGTTTATCGCAAGCTTCTTCGGAGGAATGTTATATATATGTGCTATATGGGACAACAGTGGTTAAATGCACAGTCCCATGAGAACATACAAGAGTGACACCTAGTCTGACTCAAGGATACTGGAAAAAGTTTTCAGATAATGCAATATTTAAGCTGAATCCTAAAAGATAACCAGGAACCAATCAGGCAAATTGTGCGTGTGTGTGTGTTGTATATGATTTGGGATGTGGTGGGAGGGGGATTTGTTTTGTCTCCAGGCAGCAAAGGTCTAGAACTAAGAGAACATGGTATGTTAAGAGAATTGATAGTTGAAGGGCTAAAGCACACAGTGCAGGCTGGGGTGATGTAAAAGATGATGCTAGAGAAACCAAAATGCAGACACATAATTCAAGTTAAAGACTGTGAATTTATCCTTAGGGCAACAAAGAAAAGAAGGGTTTTGAGTTGTACCATCATTGTTAGTTATCTGTTAAATGCCTACTAAGTACAAGACTCTATACTAATTAAATTCATATACGTAACCTTATTTAATTCCTCCAACAAATGCATGAGGGAGGGACCCCTGTCACCGTCACATCACCCAGGGGAGAGACAGTAGCAATTTCAAGTAGGGCACTGGTACTGAAGCTAAGGAGAAGTGTGATACATTTAGAAAGCAGAATATAAAGACCTAGTATTTGTTTGGATACAAGGTGAAAGTGAAAGAAAAGAGACAAAGATGATCAAGTTATCTGCAATTTATGGTCCAAATGAGTACACCTTTGAGATTGAAAGGGGACACTGATGAGAAACTCTAAAGCTGAGGCCCAGGTAACTGGATGACGATGCTGAAGTTTTATTAAGGAACTCAGGACCACAGAATATTTGAGTAGAGAGCAGGAGTCCAGTTTTATTTTTAATTTAAAAATTTTTTTAAAAAGATTTTATTTATTTGACAGAGAGAGCAAGCGAGTGCATGCGTGCCCACAAGCAGGGGGAGCCGGAGTGGGAGAAGTGGGTTCCCTGCTGAGCTGGGAGCCTCAGGAGGGGCTTGATCCCAGGACCCCAGGATCATGAACTGAGCCAAAGGCAGACACAAATCCACTGAGCCACCCAGGTGCCCCAGGAGTTCAGTGTTATACACGCTGAGAAGGAGGTACAAGTGGACCATCCTGATGGAGCTATCCATCTGGCCTGTAGGCAAACCTTGACAAACTTTTCTCAGAAGAGATATGTATATGGTGAGTCAACAGTACACTGACAATAAATGAAGGCAATGGAGTAGGAAATATCACTCTCACCAGGAGCTTTTATCTTTTAAATCTTCCTGAGGCAAAACAATTACTTATTTAAGATCTCTTATAGGCTCTTGACTCTCTACCTCTTTCAGATGTTAACATAATCTGAAGCTACACATCTACAGTCCTATAGCTTTTTCTACAGTACATATCTAGCTTCAGTTCTGGTAACCAAATTTCCAGTCATGATTTGCATTTCACGATGTCTCATTATTTTCAATGTCTTCTTACTTTTGGTTCAAGTATTAGTCCTCTGAGTTGGTTTTATCACGAAAATTTTTAAAAAGTAGAGTACCCATAGTACACTTTTTAAGTGTTTTAATATTTGAAAATGTCTTTTTGTTGTTGTTGCTTTCACATATAACTGTGAGTATAAAAATGATTTAAAAACTCTATAGTTTACTTGTTACAGAGAAGAACTCTAAGTCTGTTTAACTTTTGTTCCATATTATACAGTATCTATCTTTCTGCTTGGGTACTTCTAAAATATGCCCCTTTCCTTTTATATGGACTAAGTTACCAACACATAGCAGGAGTGACCTTCTTTTCATTTATATTATCCAGAACTTAACCCTTTTATCTACAAAGCCAGACCTTCTCGGCTCAGAAAACTTTTCATCAAGTCTATCTTTGATCATTGCCTCTGCTCCATTTTTTTTGCTGAAGAAAATCTCTTGTCTTTTGTTAAAATCTTGTCCTCCATACCTATTGTCTTCTCACCCGTTGTTTCCACTCCTCTTCCTTTTCTCTGCATTCTTGCAAAGCATCACATGGTTCTTCTTTCATGTCACTGGACACTCTTTCACAATGGCAGCCTCACTCTTCAGTATCGCTCGTGAAGATGCTCTCTTGTTGTGCCCCCACCAATAACTTCCCTTCTGTCGCTCCCCTGTTATCTTCTCACATTTTTTCGTCTCAGCTCTTTGCTTTCCGTTTCAGATTTCTTAGAGATCATGACTCAGACTTTTTGAGAACTCCAAAGAGGCTTTTTTGTAATGTTTTCCTGGTCTCTGTAAATAAATCATTTTAAAAGGTAAAACTGTTCTTCTGAGACTTCTTGTACCGCCATTTTCTGTCATTCTGAAGAGCCTTTGCAAAGGTTTGCTGGGGTAACTTCCCCTTTACTTACCCTCATAGAAGCACACATCCAGACCTTGGATATGCTAAAGGTACTCTTGGTCTTTATTTTGGGATTAAGGTCCCTCTCTTACCTAGAGTTAGTTTATTTGACAAGTTACTTGGCGAGGGATTCAAAAGCAAGTATTTGCCCGGGAATTCAAAAGCAAGGTAGTTCCCTGCCATCATGGAGCTTATATTATAACAAGGGTGATAGACAGCAATAAATAAATAAATTAAATAACCACTTTGTTAATAATGGCTAAAGCAGGGGAAGAAAATGCAGTGATGGAGAACAGGGAGTAAGTTATATAACATATAAAATATATAATAAGGAATATAAGTCCACATGCATACAGACAACCTGAGTGCACAAGTTCCCAAAGGCCACCATCCAAGGTGGCTATGCCTATACATCCATTATTTTATGCCAGCTCTGGTGAACAAATGGAGGGATTCTTTCTTCAGCAAAGACTATCATGGTATCCTTCTGGCCCCTGCCACTGTCAATAGCAATTTCCTTGAACAGCACCTCCCTAGGTCAATGCTCTACTCTACTCGACCATCAGTTCCCCACTTGTTTCTGCTTATTTTATTTCTGTCAGATCCAGTCTCCAAATTGGCTGTAAAATACAGACACAATGGAAGCCCTCTTATCAATGTAATTAAGGCTGGCAATAGACCAATTGACTGAAAGAGATAAAGTTGACTTTAAAGTAAAATTATGTAGGACAGTTTTAAGTTACACACATATGACTTAATAATTCATATTTTCATATATGTCTCGAATATACTTGCACATATAACATTTCCTAATCTACTAATGAAAGAGCAAAGCTTCTGTTTTAACTATGGGACCACTAACTGGAGTCCTGTGTCATATTTTCTGCACAACCATGCATGTGATTAATCATGTATGGTTTCTAGGTTAGGTTTTCCTAAAGCAGCCCAAGAACTTCAACACTTGAAAAAATCTTAAGCAATCCAAGTACAGACTGCTTCTACAGCTTTATGATTTCGTCCCAATTTTTTTTATAGGCATCTCACCACTGACTCACATTTATTGAAAATTTCCAAAGCACCCAACTTTGCTTAAAAAACACAATCTTTTTGTATAATTCATCAGTTCAGTAAAAATTAATCAAATCCTGTAATAAGAACAACTGATCTGGGAATAAACAATTGTTTCATGATAATCGTACCATTCAACTGAAAGACAAGACAAAGGGAATTGTGCCCATTTCCTTAGCTAGTGGCCTATTAGGAGCAAGGTCAGGTTATCATGGGCACAGAAAGGGAATGGAGACAATCAGCTGATCTCGTTGGCCTATTAAATGGAGATTGGTTAACAGAAATCTTAGGAGGAGAGAATGTAAACAAGAGCTACTTTATCTCCTTAACAGCCTCAAAAAGTAGCCACAGCCCTGTATTAAAATATTCATTCTCTGTTCTAGTTGGTAAAGTACACAAATTTCAAAACTTTGGGGGTAGACATTATAAAAAAGAAAAAGAATCAATTTCCATACTTCCATACTTCAATTTCCATACTTTATTTCTAACTGTTTACTACTGGCCAGTGAGTAACTGTATTTTCCAGTCCGGTCGATCAACTTTATAGTTTGTGGATATCTTAAATTGTGGCAATAGGGTGACTGTCAAACCAAGGTTTGGTGATCCTCTGTTTGTTCATCATCTTCTTTGTTTTCATGAGTTTTAATAGGAAATTGAGAGAGTCAGTCTCAGAGTCCCTCGTCTGCCATCACATAAAATCAAAGTGTCAACTTTTTTGTTTTTCCACATAATAGGTGTTATTTGTCTAAGTCAATGTAAGGTTGAAACAGTATTTCAGGAATTAATACTCGTCATTTCTGATATCATAAAATAAATAGAAATGTTAAGGGTAGGGAGACTGTTGTGGGAAAGGTAGGGCTTTTTCTCCTATTCGCTCCCCCAGAGAACTTTATATTTCCCTGGAAAAAAAAAAAAAAATCAGGCAAAAGACAAGACTGCGAATGACAGATTTAGAATAGCAAACACCAAATATGATTATCTGATGTTGCAATCCAGACACGAAGGCTCTTAAACTAGTTCTAATATAAAATTAACTAATATATCATGTTGATGGTATCTCTAACTCCCTAGGAAGTTTTTGGTTACTTAAAGTAACGTACTATATTCTACTCAGAATAGTAGAGGGTCGGACACCCTTTCTAAAAATATCCCACACTACACACAGGCTGAAAGGTGTTTCTGGATAATTGGTGAACTGGTCAATGTCTATCTTGGAAAAGTCAAAATTAATAAAATGTAACTCAGATACAACATCAATGAAAATACACAAATACCTTTCACAAGCAATAAATACTTAAACAGAAGAGCATCTCAGAGGAGAGTTTAGGAACTCCTCCTTCAAATCCAGTAATGAGCATTAATTCTTAAATAGACTATGCTATTAATATCCAGACAGACCTATACTAGACTAGAACTCAGTTTTATTTTTAAGAGTCTCCAGTACTGTCAGTTAACAATTCCCCCATTAAAAGGAAAGTTCTAAAGTAACTTTAAACGGAAAGGACATTTCAGCTGCTCTCATAGTAACAGAACAGGCAGAGGGTCCAGAGTGTCAAATCCTAGTCAAATCATGGATTCTATTATTACTTTAAATTCCCTTGGGATAGTGTTAAAATGCAGTCATTCATTATCAAGGACAGGAGCCCTCAGATCTTTGTGACTCTGTACATTTATTTTTCTGCTAACTACTGTGAAGACATTTCTGTACTAGTTTTCTAGTACACGACAAGATTTGATCTCACATCGCTACGATCTGTGAGCAATAAGCACAGTTCTTACACTAGTTGTCACTGCTAACACTGTTCCATCTCCCCCAAGAAAGACCCCCAGGTACAAAGCAAGCTGCATCTTGACATTCAAAGCCCTCAGGAGACTCTAGGTGCTCAGATTAGAACCACTTTCATTCAAGTAGCGGAAATGCAGCTCAGTTCTTGAACGCCAACTGATTGTTTCTACCAGGTCTATCTATATTGTAGTAAATAACATTGCCAGAATCTGAGTGGTTAGAATTCTATTTCCTAGAAATTCCACTTCCAAACAATAACTGTACGGCTGTGAATTTGGTTACTTCACTTAAAAAATAAGCTTAAACAAGTGGTGGGGATATTAGATACTTTCTTAGATACAGTGTGACTTGGTATAAAAATACACTGATGACATGGTAACTGATGAAAAAATGATCTGAAGCCTTGAATTTCATTACACCAATAGATATTTACTGTGAGAGGAACTGTTTGTGATAACATTAAAAACACAAAATAAAGAATGAGGCAAATACTCTTTAAGTCAGCAACAACAGAAAGTTTTGTGTGTAAAAACTGATCTGAACAGCAATGTCCACAATAGCCAAAACATGGAAAGAGCCCAAATGTCCATCAACTGATGAATGAATAAATTAGATGTGGTATACACAGGGCATGGAATATTACTCAGCCATTAAAAAGAATGAATTTTGTCATTTGCAACAATGTGGATGGAACTAGACTATATTATGGCAAGTGAAGTAAGTCAGTCAGAGAAAGGCAAATACCATATGATTTCACTAATAGCTAGAATTTAAAAAGCAAAACGGATGAATATAGGGGAAGGGAAGGAAAAAGAAGATATAAACAGAGGAGGAGGGGCGACTGGGTGGCTCAGAGGGTTAAAGCCTCTGCCTTCGGCTCGGGTCATGATCCCAGGGTCCTGGGATCGAGTCCCGCATCAGGCTCTCTGCTCAGCGGGAAGTCTACTTCCTCCTCTCTCTCTGCCTGCCTCTCTGCCTACTTGTGACCTCTCCCTCTGTCAGGTAAAGAAATAAAATCTTTAAAAAAACAAACAAACTGAGGAGGCAAACCACAAGAGATGCTTACCTACAGGGAAGAAACTGAGAGTTGCTGGAGAGGAGGTAGTCGGGGGATGGGATAACTGGGTGACAGGCATTAAGGAGGGCACTTAATGAAATGAGCACTGGGTGTTACATGCAATTGATGAATCACTAAATACTATCTCTGAAACTAATCATACACTATAATGCTAACTAACTTCAATTTAAATAAAATCTAAAAAAGAAAAAAAAAACCCTAATCTGATGATCTAAGCGATCACTTAGATATTTGGGAGTATCTTTTGAACCCACTCATTCTACAGAGCCCTCAACAAAGGTTATTCTGTAAGAATGCAATGATGCTAAGATGGAACCTAAAATTTTTCAGGTATCATGGTATGAAACTCTAAAATCTCCAATGAGCAGCTGTCCAAATGTTGAGCAAATTCGAAGCTTTGAATTGTTATTTAATTTAGTTTTGCTTGTAGCAGGATTCAGTGCATTCAGAAGCTCTCCAGCACACAAACTCCAAACACTAGATGAAAGAACTATTTGGGGAGGAGATATACCAGGATACCACAATTTCACATAGAAGGTCTCTGCATATCTGGTGTCTGAGCTTTAATAATCTCTTCAAACGGTAATTAATTATATTTCAATAAATCTTTATTCTATTCTTACTATGCTGACTGTAATTCCATGGCATGGTGGGAGACATAAGTAAAAGCAGTTTTTAAACTCCTAGCAGTTTTCAACTCCTTGACCCCTGCTGTCAAGGAGTTTACAATCTAGCAGAATTAACCTATACTAAGTATTATACTGACAGGAATAAGAAAACACCAATTCCCAGCCATGTGACTGAATCATTTTGGACCTGATTTAGGTGAAAATTCGGGGCCAGTATCATTAAAGGGATGACACTTTGGCATCTTGGAAGGAGTAGGAATATTGTGCACATGGTAGGTGTGAGAATTGTAGGGGCCAGTGGGTGAGCTGTGGGAGACCATCTCCAAAGACGACTGCTATCATTCTCTTCACTTTCTGCAGGTGCTCCTCAAATCGAGTAACGGAGAATAATTCTCTCCTCTTCAATCTTGGCTGACCCTAGTGACTCGCCTGACTAAGAACGCAGTGGAAAGACCTAGGACTTCTGAGACTAGGTCCTAGAAGCCTTGCCGCTTCCACCCAAGCGACTTTCTCACGTTCTGCTGTGGGCAGATTCCTGTGACAATTACATGCAATAAATTAGGAGCAGAGGGAAACTGAAGACAAAAAAACAGGAAGTCATTGCAGGAGTTCAAGTAAAACATTTAAAAAAAAAGGCTTAAAACCGGAAAGTAATAGGAAGGCAGGAGACGATGAATGTCAAGAGATGAGTAAACGGGAAAATCCAAAAGACTCTCCAGCTGATGAAACTTAAAAGAACAAGAAAAGATAGAAGTCAAAGTGGGTTCTGGGGTTTCAGAACCTAGAGAACCAGAAAGAGAATAATGCTATTAATAAATATTAGGATACAAAAAGAAAGCATGCATAGAGAAAACAAGAGGAAATTAAATTAGAGCTGCTGGGCAGCCATCCAGGGAGAACCCTTCAACAAGTACAGGGCAAGGGAGGTACTGAGTGACTTCTCTGGAATTGAGTACTTCTACTATCTGGTTGATACTCTGAAGTCACTCAAGGCCCCAAAACAATGACTTTCTTTTGTGTCTCCACCTGGTTGATGGTTTCATTTCAAGTTAATCCCTTCTTTTTCCTAGCCAAAAGAGACAGAAGATCCCTTACCAAGAAATACCTTGCTAAACATTAAAAGCACATAATGATAAATACGTAATGGGTTTGAATAAATTGCTCTCAAACTAAAAGATTTTTCTACTTGAAAAATTAAATTTTCACATTTATAGAAGTTATCTCAATGCAATTTTAGTTGTGTACTCGGTGGCATTTAAAATTTTCCACATTGAAAAAAAAAGTTCCTTCACACGTTCTCAAAACACATGACTTGGCTGCTTGTGCTGCAGCAATATTTGCTTCCCTCCTGTCTGAAGTACTAAACACTGAAAGAAGACTGAAATCTCTGGCTGTCTCAGGAGTTTACTTTCCATCTCCTATGTCCTCCGTGTCCCTAATCCTGTAAATCTTTGTATTACAGCTTTTAAAAATTGGTTTCCTTAGAGAAAAAGAAACACCTCTGTACATTTAAGGATTCTTTTAAGCTAGAAAATTGATGACTCGATCAAGGTATCCTAACTTTTAACCCCTAATTATACCTGCTTTCCATATAAAGACTATGGGTGCATATACCATAGAGCTTATCTAATCTTGGGAACTCAGTTAGGCTCATGGACATGTACTACATCCCCATGAGCAGATTAGGGACTCCTTTTTAAAGACTCCCAAACTGGGATGCCTGGGTAGCTCAGTTTGTTAAGCTGCTGCCTTCGGCTCAGGTCATGATCCCAGGGTCTTAGGATCGAGTCCCGCAATGGCCTCCTTGCTCAGCAGGGAGCCTGCTTCTCTCACTGCCTCTGCCTACCTCTCTGCCTGCTTGTGTATACTCTCTCTCTCTCTGGCAAATAAATAAAATCTTAAAAAAATAAAAAAATATACTCCCAAACTAAATTATGTTAGGTTACAGCTGTAACTAATGTTGCCAAACAGCATGATCAAATTCACTGACATGTATTATTGAAATTGTGTGAGCTTAGATCAGTGTTTCTCATACTTTTCACATAACTCCTTACAGACTCTTTTAGACATTTTTTGCTAATCATCCCCCACATACAATTTTAACACAACACTTAAAAGTATATGTTATTGTACTATTAGTACTATTTTTATGCTTTATATGTTTAAAAAATCCTTTTATTTCAAACTTCCCAAAAACCAATTTTTACCCTCCTAAGGAGGATGTCTCTCTCACTTGAGAATGCATGTTTATTTAGATTAATACTCTGTTGCTCAAACAAGAATTATTCTTATCATCCAAATAATGCTAAGCCTTAGATCACTATACAAAACTCATGAAGAACATGAGAAAGACTCACAACCATACTTCTGAAACTTTCAACTTCAAGACTAAGAAGGGCAATGACTTCACTTTCAGTACCTGCTAAATGAAACTATCAAATTCTTCCATTTCAAAGGCCACTGACATTCCCCCATCCTTCACTGATTTTACTGAGAGATCAGTCATTCAGATTATTTGCGGCTAACAAGTAAAACATAGATTTTTAAAACCAGAAGTACACGTAATTCTATTCATGAGTTCCTCAAGTACAAAATAAATACTAAAGACAGAAATAAGAATTTGACAATCTTAAGTATCCCCAGTTTACTTAACTACAGAAACAGCAGTAGCACTGACATTTGGTAGAAAAGAACTATGAAGAAGTAATAGATGAAGAACACTATTTAAACACAAACCGTTCAAAAGGAAGTATCAGAAAGTGATAATTTCACTAAGTCTCAAAAATGCTATTTACATTTATCTATAATTAAAACTCCTCAATATTAAAGCTCAAAAATAAACCTCTTCTTAGTTAATACACCTGGATCTCCTTTCTTCCTTCATAGGTAGGGCTAAATTATCACTTACTCCTGGCTAAAGCAAGGACAATAGAGGAAGAAGAAAAGCCACAGGGTTTGTAAACCATTAGAACTCCATCCCACCCACCCCACCATGCCATACACCCAAAGGGAGACTAATGAGGTATAGGAGGGCATAAATTACTTAACAGCAAGCATAAGACATTCTTAGAGTCAGCAGAAACAAAGATCTTTCCCCACCAAAATAGAAAAGGGGGATTATACCTAAGGCCAAAGAAATTTACAGGCATCAGAGTATATAAGGGGCACAATATTTAAGGAACAGCCATATAACCTCAGCTACATCAAAATACTATTTATTTTGAGACAAAGAAAACATTTTGCAATGGGGGTATCATTACTCTCTCATGACCTGGCAACCTGACGGCTGCAACAGGACTTTAAAGTTGAGACTTAAACTGTCTTTTCCAGTTAATCCCTTCTTATTCTGGCTAAAAAAAAAAGAAATGCAGGATTTCTTTACCATCACTTTAGCGATACTTTAGTGTTACTAAAAAATACCTGTCTTCTTGTTCAAAGGTATGAGCTGTATACATTTTAAGACTCTACTTCCTGAAGAGATTTAGAACCAACTAAGGCTTTATTCTATGCATAACTAAAATGTCAATTTTATCAAGGATTGTAAATTTTCTGTAATACTTTGCTTCCACTTATTTTAAAATAATCCTAATAAAAAGTACTTAATTAAAATCATGAATTATCCTTTACAATTATTCTTTTATCCTACCATTTCTACATACTAAATTTCTCCATTTAGACAGCAAAAAGTTATAGTATATAAGAATATACTGTGTATCTGGGGACAGTGGATACTGAACTAGTGATATTTCATCATTAAAAACAGAATACTTGGTTAAATAATTACCAATAAAAACATGAAACATTTCTTTATAATAATCAGAGGCAGCTACCAATTAGTCACCCCATTTTCAGGTTAACTGAACATCTTTCCCATTTACTTTAACATAAATCCACATGCTAAAACGATACAGTCTGACCATCACCATGACAGTCACTTAGTATATAATTTGTATCAGGAAACTTTGATAATTAAGTTCCTTCCTTCAT
This sequence comes from Mustela lutreola, assembly GCF_030435805.1. Taxonomy (NCBI): domain Eukaryota; kingdom Metazoa; phylum Chordata; class Mammalia; order Carnivora; family Mustelidae; genus Mustela; species Mustela lutreola. The sequence goes on along the minus strand of NC_081294.1, from coordinate 133,050,054 downwards.
TTTAAAAATGGGATCAAGGGATTAATGAAAAGAAGGTAAGTAAACAAGGATTTAAGAAAGAACATATTCATAAATCATTTACTATCTCATACCAAGTATCTGTAAAAAAATATTATTATAATGGTTCATTCAACAATCAATGTACCAAACACTGTGTTAGCTATTAACACTGAGCATGACACTCATGGGAGAAAAATCCGTATCTTCAAAAAAATTTAATTAATAAATTCATTAAATAAAACACCTCCTCAAAGTACATCCTGGCTAAAGAAAAGAATCATGGAAAGCAAAAAAGTCATCAGCACAGTTGCAAAAGTTTATGAGAAATTATTATTTACCTTGGCTCTGCACTCAGCGTTATTATAGTTTTCTGTGGTAGAGAACTTTGTGAGTTTTGTTTCAAATCCTATAAAAATAAACAAAAATTTTTATTTTACTTTTAAAATTTAAGTTTCAAAATCCGTTATGTATAGTACTTAGAAAAATCCTAAAATGGATGGAAAAAAATCCTCCTTCTAGCTACATCAGTTCCATCAAAGTTCAAAATAAGTAATTCTTGCATGAGTACATTTTTATGGGTGTGTCTTTAGACTTCAGTATGGCGTATGTTCCAGGGACTACTAGAGTCTAGTTAGGAACCAAGCAAATCAAAGTACTAAAGATAATGCAAAAAGTTTCTTATTTTACCTTTGTATTACAGGTTTCACATCCTTAAGCAACGTATGTTCATTTATTGGATTTTTCACTTTAATATGAAAATGTGTAACTATAATTCGATTGCAAGCATCAGTATATGAAAATACTGAATTATCATCTCTGATTCCAGATGTGTGAGTTCTAATGACTGTAAAATTTCAACATGTATAGTTCACAACAGACTCTAATGATAAAACGTTACAATTTTGAAACATCTGTGTTGCCACGTGGAAGTCTAAAGAGGTTTGCAATCAATTGTTTTTTCAACTGTTCTTCCTTGCTGCTGAAGAGTATATTCTTCCTTTCAGAGTATGCTCTGTTTTATTGGCCTCTCTGATCCTAACAATGATACAAACCAAGGCAGGTATCATACCACCTTACAGAAAAATGAATGAGGGCTCACAGATGTCAGGAAACTTTTTCAAGTACAGGTAAAGAAGATTTCAGTCAGGTACAGAGGATTGAGGCTAATAGCTAATCTCCTGATTCCTTAACTGCTCCTCTATGGTTACACATATCCGAGCACCGCCCACAGCCCTCCATGGACTCATCCTGAAACCAGAAGACTTTAGGATTATTCAAGTTGAAGTTCGGCAAGAACAGATGAAGGATTTACAGAAGTTCCAATACCAAGGGGCTTCTAATTGAAGCTAAGAAAAAATAACTAATTATAACATCCAGTTACCTTACAATGTCCTCTTAATAATGTTCTGAAAGCTGTATGTTCCATGTAACAAAGCAAGCTCATTATTTTTCATGTTTAGATTGAGTTAGAACAAAATATACACCATAAATCAAACAAAGATACACTTATAGGAAAGACAAACACACGAATATTTAATATAAAAGGATACAAATCCTCTCAAATCATATACAAGGAAATCGCTATCTTGCAACGTCTCTTTTCATTCAGCTTCTCACCTCCTTTTCCAACCCAAGATTCAAAGAATCATACATTTTTATGATAATATAAAAGGCAGCAACTAACCATGTCTAGGAGGTTATCAAAAGAGTAAGAGTTGTATGAGTTTTTGTCCTTCAAAATAAGTAGCAGTGCAGAATATCCAATTATCTTCTTCAGATTCGTTAACGAATGGAAGAGTCTGTGAACCAAAAATTTTACTGGTCTGAGAAGGAATTCAAATATCTGTATACAATATTTTCAGTTTCTTTAATAATGGCTAAGCCACCATTACTTTCACCCTGTATTCCCAAAGTGAAACCTATAATGAACATCTAACGAACTGACTCTTCTTTGCTCAGAACTAAGTCCTTGGGAAAAAAGGTTAATCAAAAGATATCACTGGGCGCCTGGGTGGCTCAGTGGGTTAAGCCGCTGCCTTCGGCTCAGGTCATGATCCCAGGGTCCTGGGATCGAGCCCCACATCGGGCTCTCTGCTCAGCCAGGAGCCTGCTTCCTCCTCTCTCTCTCTGCCTGCTTGTGATCTCTCTCTGTCAAACAAATAAATAAAATCTTAAAAAAAAAATATATATATATATATATATTAAAAAAAAAAGATATCACTAATAAAGATTCATTTAAAATAGAAAACTTCCTGTACACACCTGAAACATGTAAAAACTTATTCAAACTACTGACACTTTCTATGAATATCATGCCAAATACTAAGAATATTCAACATGATCACTCTACATGCTTTAAGGCATTGTTATAAAAGAAGTGATTTGGTCCTTTACATCAGAAAATTCTTTAACAAATGCTGAAACAGCAGAAGAAAGCATGAGATTAACTGTCATTCACAAGAAAATTCAATCAGTATCCACACTTCAAAAAAACCTCAAATGCCTGAAAAATTAAAAAAAAAAATTTATTGACTTTAGTTTCATATACTTATTCAAAAAAGGAGAAAGTTTTCAGAGGTCTGGATAATGAAACTATCTTTATCCTTTTCACTTTTCTTGGTCATTGAAATTGTTCACTGTGAGATGCCTGGGGTAGCTCATTCGGTTAAACGTCTGCCTTCAGCTCAGGTCATGATCCCAGGGTCCTGGGATTGATCCTCACGTCTGGCTCCCTGATCAGCAGACAGCCTGCTTCTCCCTCTGCCTGCTGCTCTCCCTGCTTTTGCTCTCTCTCTCTCTGACAAATAAATAAATAAATACATAAATCTGTAAAAAAAATGAATAAATAAAATAAAACAGTTAACTGTATTCTAACAGTATTTTTATGTCTGAGGAACCAAAGAGATACATATGAATCAACCTATTCAAGATCAGTTCTGGAACATAATCTTGGTCTATTACCAGCTATTGCTGAAGCACTACACATAGGAAAAGAATTTGTTTGAAGTTTTTTTCAAGTTTCATTTTGTTTTTTAAAGCTTTATAGAACAGGTAACACCAAGTAAAGCCACTGGAGAAATCTGTAGAGAAACTTGGCTAAAAATGCTTTCAATCAGCCATTGAATCTATTATATTTATAGAGTGATTATATTATTTTCCCCAATATAGGAAGCAATTTTGGATCTACATGTTAAGAACATTTTTGTTGTCATGCAACAACAAGAAAATGTGTAAGAGAGAAATAACTTTTTTTTTTTTTTGCAGAGCATTGAGATTACTTTCAAAGATAAGTGATCACAATCAGTAAGTTAACTATGCAAACATATTATACATACATAGTATTAAAGTCTTATGCATGTAAATTCAGGCCATCAGCCAACTAAGTTTCTTAGTCTATTCAAATATTTTCCTAGGTGGTAAGTGTTTTCACCAGACTAAAAGATAATATGAATGAATACATTTCAGTTAGAGAAACAAACCCCTCGATTTAAGTTTATTTTTATTATCTACATGGCTAACTTTATTAGTCTGTCAGAAGCTGAAAAATAAAAGTTATGTTCTCCACCAGCTAAAACCTTATATGTATTACAGTGCACAGAAGAGTCCTGCTTAAACTGAGGGAATGTCACACATCAATGACTGTATCCTAAAGGCACATGCATAGTCTTCAAACAAGATAAGCACTAAGTACTGGCACAGTATTCTCCAAATGCTCTCTTAGGATGCATAAAGCCGTTTTGTTTAAAGCAAAACAAGACTAAACACAGTAAATTTCCCACAGTTTGGGAAAGTAAAATTTCAATGTTTCAACATTTCATCATTGTGGGCTTCCGCAGAGCTTCTAATACCCTAACATGCCTGTATTCTTTTATCATTGAACTATTCAAGGACCATCACTTAGAAATTGCAGTTTTCTACTCGGTTATCATTACAACTGTTGAAAGCAGATATTAGCATGTTTGTCAATGAACCATTCGATCCATACATATGGGCCCTCATAATTACTCTTTGTTCATTTTTTTCTCCTATCTACCTTAATTACAATATAGAAATTGGCAGAATTCTAAATCTTTCTGTAACTGATCTCATGCCATGCTGAATATCCATCACAAACACTGTCCCACTCTAATTCATTTTTTCGTGCCATGATTAGAATTAACCTTCAAATAGCCATGATGTATTCCTGCTCTATAGGTGATAATTATATAAACATTCAATCTACCGTTGAGAGCAGTATGCTAAGAATCACCTTTAGATGGCCAAAGAGAAAACTAGAAGAGTCTGCACTCCTGTTGGCACTGTGGAGCTGCTATACCTGAACTCGGGACATGCAGACTTCTTCCACATGGCACAAAAATAAGTAGGATTGGATTTATTCAGTTTCAAGTTGCTATTACTAGCAACCAAATGCAATCCTTAACTCATACATTTGTTCACAGGGACACTTCTGCCAACATCTGAATAAACAGTCAAGAGTCTAAGAACAAGAGAACACCCAATGCTAGCTGCCTCTTTGTTTATAACTCTCTAACTTGTGTTTTGAAATTTCCTCCTTAAAATGTCTATGCTAATGACTTGATAATTGTGTATGACTTTTCAATGAAGTGTGAAGTGCTCGCAAAGCAAATTTACAAATGTCAAGTACAATTTGAGAATTATTGTCTTTTTTTCTCTAAGATGCAATTTTGTACGGTGATGTTATAAGCTAAAAGCAAAACCAAACATATGGAGGAACTAATGACAGGCCTTCTGGAAAGGTTATGAGACAGAAAATGTTCGGTTGCAAAAACTCAATGACCTGTACCCAAGCCCCTTTCAATATGGCAGCCAGAGAGAGAGCAAGCGGACAGTGCAGGAGAACGACTTCTTCATTTCCTCTTAGGAACTCTTTTCTGAGTATAGCTTCATTTTTAAACTCTCAATATACCAAGAAGACAGGCAGGTTAAAAGGAAAAAATGGAGGAGCTGACCTTACTTTAAAAAATGCCTTCTTTGGGAGAAAAACCAATTATCATTATCAGCCAATGAGTGTTTTCCATTTTAAGCCCAGCTCAACCTCAACAGGTGCCAAATACATTTGCCACAAGAAGACTGAAAAGATATTCAAGATACCACCATAAATATATTTTCAAGGACTCAAGTCAGCTAATGAAACCTCAAGAATTTATTTTTCAAATATCTAGAAAGGCAGTCAAAATACTGTAACTAAAATTTTAATTAACACTTATGATTAGTGATATCGATTTTATGGATCAATCTGTAATGCTGACTTCATGTACAGTATACACTTTACACATATGGGAGGGAGCATTCATTTAAAAAAAAGGGATTCACTTCATGGGGCACCTGGGTGGCTCAGAGGGTTAAGCCTCTGCCTTCAGCTAAGGTCATGATCTCAGGGTCTTGGGATGGAGCCCCGCATCAGGCTCTCTGCTCAGCAGGGAGCCTGCTTCCCCCTCTGCCTACTTGTGATCTCTCTTTGTCAAATAAAATCTTTCAAAAAAAAAGAGAGATTCACTTTTAAAATCTCTATTATAAGAAAATCAGAGCATATTTTAACAATTTTAAAGTGTTATCAAAGTACACCATTACTGATAGGAAAAAAAAAACTGGAAAAAATAATAACTAAACTGTAACGAAATTAATAGTCAAAACTCATTCCCCAACATAGGAATCTCCTCTACACTGATCCTAAATGAATGGTTACCCAAACTAGGGCATAATGATGGAAATTTCACTATCACAAAAGGTAGTAAGCCTTTTGATTATTGAGAAGCACTATTGACAAATCTGCTGTTCTGAGCTAAAGCCTGTACTCACTGTTTCCAATTCTGCAATGTGAAAATAATGCAGCTTCCCCTTCCTCCTCCCCTCATCTCACAGCCCTTCCAAGAGTTGAAGAGGGCTTTGATATCAATACCCAGGCCAACCCTTCTCATCCCAATTCCTTATATCATCCATATATGCCAAGGTTTGTAGATTCTTCTACTTCCTGGCTATCCTCCAGGCTGATTCTTTTTTGTCAATGTCCCTCGTGGGGGGGGGGGGTATCTGAGAACAACTGGATATGGAATAGGATGAAATTAAACTGCTATACAATTAAGTGTGGCTCTTCATCACCTTGGATTATAGCTGTGATTTATTTGATACAAATCCTGGGTACTACACTATACTTGGGAGAAAACAGAATCAGCTTTATAATAATGTTTTACTACTCCATTTGCAGAAATGCACTGCAATAATATTAAAGTTAGGAGAGCAAGCACATTGTCAATATATTTATTGAAAAATGCTTTGAATACTGATGTTGTTTTTCTAAAGCAATACTTACAAGGGATGTCATTATTGATATGGTCTGTTGTACATTAACAACTTCACCAAAGATATAAGCCTGTGACCCCAAATTTTAAAAAAATTGTTTTATAGTCACTTTTTAATAATTATATTACCTGGTACCATAATCCACAACTACCCAATCTTTTGCAGTTCCTGTGATAGCATCATGATGTTGAAACAGTCCCAAATTTCTTCTGGCTTCTGTCAGTGTCATGTAATGGGATGATGAAAGAAATTTACTTATCTTGTATTTCTGAGCTTGTTTCAGGGCGAAATAGTAAAGAATTTCAGCAGCCCTAATTGCATAAAACAGTCATTAATTCTTATTTCAAAACAAACATTTACTATTTAAATATGTGGTACTGATACATTTTCAAATGCGGTTTTTTGAAAATCCAAGACTAGCACAATTTGTAAAAAAGATATTGATAATAAACCTTCCTATAAAACCATCAAGATAGCCATCTAATATATATATATATAAATTAACTAATATATATAAGTTATCAATTATTATATATATATATATATATATATAAATTATCAATTATCAGAGAACATCATGTCTAAATTGATAAAATTGATAAAAGGGCCCTTGTTCCAGATGGTCCTGGAAAAAAGCCAGTAGCCACTGGCAGCAAGATAGGTTTACTTCTGTATAATATAGTGAAAAAAAAAAAATAGCTCCACCCAGCAGTAAGAAGTGGATAATGGTTTCTGTCCTTTCTTCTCTCCAAGATCGACACAGACACGTACCAGGAACTTCATCACCAGAAAGCCATTCACTCTCACATATGTACATTAAAGGAGAGATGGCGCAGAAATGGTCACGCGAGTGGGAGACTAACAATGAAGGAGAGTCAGAAAGCGATGGCCTGACAGCTCAGTAACAATGGCTAGTCTCCAGGCTGAATAAAAACATTCAACAACTGGAGGGAATGGAACAATAAACTGAAAGGTGATAAAACATATGCTGTTGTTTCTTGTTTATTTTAAAGAAGAAAATACTTTGGCTTAAGAGTAGTTTGTGAGCAAGAATATGTGGACTTCTCATTTTCATGCTTTATTTTTTTCATCAGAGGGTATGGTTCAAGGCAGGTTTCAAAAGAAGTCTTTAAAAAGAGATAATGGCTTGGAGTGCCTGGGTGGCTCAGTGGGTAAAAGCCTCCTGCCTTCAGCTCAGGTATGATCCCAGGGTCCTGGGATCGAGCCTCACATCAGGCTCTCTGCTCAACAGGGAACCTGCTTTCTCCCCTCTCTCTGCCTACTTGTGATCTCTGTCTGTCAAATAAATAAGTAAAATATTTTTTAAAAAATTTCTTTACATTTTGAAATAATTAAAGCATACTAAATAATTTCTGCCTTTAAATTCTAATCCTTCTAAAATTCATGGCAGGAGAAACACTAAATGTGAATTAAGGAAATTGCATATATATGTTCATCTATATCCAAAACACATATTCCTGGCTTTGTAAGGGTACATATACATACAGATATCCCAAAATATAAACATGGGATTTAAAAAATATTTTCTTCTTTATACTCCTCAATCCTATCCAAATGTTTTATAAATGAGCATTAAGATGAAATATCTTTTATCAAACGATAAACTTATTTTCAAATCAGTTGATTACATTTTGAAATTCATAATTATTATATGGCTTTCTGTTGTTTTAAAGCAAAATTTTCAAAATATATTATTATTTGCACTAAGTACTTCACCTTAAAATACATTCAATAAAGTAAGATTGAATCAATATTTATAACTCTTTGTCACTAAAAAAAAGTTGACACTAAAAAAATGCAGTGGTCCAAAAGAATCTCTATATTACTTAGTACTTTTTCTGTTTTTAATCATAAGTAATTTAGAATAATGTAACAGATAATATTCTACCGGCCAAGAATGCATAAATCTCTATAATATAGAAATACTATTTTATTATAGATACAGTAACATGTATCCATCCAGCACATTTGTGAATATCCCCAAAACAGGCAAAGATCAGACTTTTGAAATAAAGATAATAGCACAGAAATAATAAAAATTAAAACAACAACAACACACTACTATACCAAAGTACAACTCTTGGAGAAATTCATGATCTTTATAAAAAGGTTTTCCAAAATGTACGGTTTCTACCAGTACTTAGAAGAATGTAGGTATGACATGCCTTTTATTTTTTTATCTTTATTAATTATTTTTATTAGCATATAATATACTATTTGCCCCAGAGGTACAGGTCTGTGACTCGTCAGGCTTACACACTTCACAGCACTCACACTGACTTTTTATTTTTAATACTAGGATTCATCATGAAAATTAATCATCATGAATTCATGATCTGAACTAAGCTGAAAGTGAACTTATGAAAATGAATTAACCTCCCAGGCTACATACATATAGATAGAAAGAACCCCAGAAGTCCCTGGGGTGGTTCATCTTTACTACAAAGCAACAAGACCCACTATAATAGCTACTAGCCACATGTGGTTATTTATACTTAAGCCAATTAAAATTAAAGGGAATTAAGAGCCCACACTGGTCACATTAAGCGCTCAACAGTTACACATGGCAAGTGGCTACCATACTGAACAGTGCAGAAAGCAGAAACAGAAGATTTCCACCACGGCAGAAAGTTCTGTGGGCCAGTGACTCAAAGTTCTACTGGACAACGCTGGTTTAGAGCACTGTTGTTTTCTGCTGACTTTTTGCCTTCTCCCTGTCGCTGTTCTTTCTCAGCCAATCACTCTGCCGCTATTAGTTCTCATGTCTTTCAAGTTTTGCTCTTCTAAACAGAGAATCACACCTATAGAAATATGTTTCAAATAAATAAGAACTGAGGTGGAGCCTCTGGAGTTTTCCCCAATATAAAATACTTTGGTTTTATATTATGTACGTTGAGGCCCACATTTTGGCCACGGAGAGACCCTATTTGTTCCTTGTAACCTTTGCTCATTTCCAACAATTTAGTCTGCCTGATTACTGACCTGCAGACACACATGACCATGCCGCTGGATATTATCACAGTGTGCAAACAATACAGTAATTAATTAGAAACATGTAAAACCTAAGATACAGGAGAAAGTCTAATCACATTAACTACTTTTCCTTTCAAAGCAAAAACCCATGTAATAATCTGATTCTGCACTGGAGACATATCTCTGATTGCATTAAAATTTCACAATTACATTAAACATTCTAATACTGCATAAATGTTGTATATTATGCAAAACTCTATGAAAAGGCTATGATCACATAAAAGAGGTGAATAATTGATGTAGCTATATAAACATAAATTTTGTACCTTAAATGGGATTCCAGTATCCTATCCATTCGTTTGTAAAAGGGTCTGGATGTAAAGTAGCCGCTCCAGTAATGATCGTCTCGGTCAGCGTAAGTGAAAAAATCTCCACTTAGAACAGGGAACATGGATTGGCTATTCTTCGTAATGGTTACATCTTCTTTATCCAGTGCATCAAAATAATCTGATAAAGTCCCAAACTGTATCTAATTTAAAAAAAAGGTGACACTTAAATTATTCATTCTCTACCTCAAAAATTACTTCTAGCTCTGAAAGGAAAAGTTAATAATAAATATTTAAGATGTGTTTCCAAGTTAGGATGAAAATCTAGCTCAGATTGTACAAAACTCAAGTGCAGGAAGAGAAATACACAGTAACTCTTTCACTTGCATCAGGTCCCAAACTAAAATGAAATAAAACTTACACACTTAAGAGGTTAGAAGTACTACTTAGATACACAAATCTGTGGGTCTGAAAATGCCTTACAAATCTCCAGAATTTCAAACTGTGTAAGGGTCAGGGAATAGAGTAACTCAGAGATGAATAAAAGATGGGAAGCAGCAAAAATAAAACATTTACATAACAGTTTGGTTAACTGTTAAGTATTTTCCTATGTCATATGCACAAATACTCCCCTGGCCTCCCCGTGCCCCTAGTTTGAGGTCTCATGAGGGAGACTTTAAGAACAGCAGGTCATTAAAAAAATGGACTTTCTCTACCAGCAGGTAACATTGAATAGAAGTAAAACACAAAGAGTGACAAGAACTGCACGGTTGACTGCTCAAATGAAAAGGTCTTTTGACTAATGATTTAAATTACCAGAACATAAATCCATTTTTATGAGCCCAAGCTATTCCATAAATCAAAGGAAAAAGGAAGTATTATACCAGACCATGTAAACAGATATTGAAAGGCAGTGTTTTTAGAGAAAAACAGAGAATTTAAAAGGGAATTTTTCTTTGAAGAACGGTAAGATGCTGTTTTTGCTGTTTCTTACCACACACACACACACACACACACACACACACACACACAGAAAGCTATTTTTATTCAATGTGGCAGAAAAATAGTTAAGAGTAATTAAAAAACAGTGAGTAGTGCTCTCAAAGAGTCGCTAAGAACAGCACAGAACCTGGATCCAGAAAGCATGGGTTTGAATTCCATCTCTACCCCTTACTTAATATGTGGTTTTGAGCATGTTATATATATTGTGTTTGTGTTACAGCTAATAGGTTTCTAAGTAAAATGCTTTGAAACACAACTGGGAAATAACAGTCTGAGTTTTAGTTACCACTTTTCTATTGCAAAGGCAAAATTTCAGCTGGAAACACAACTGATATTATTAGTATGACAAATCTAAGTTATCATCATGCACCTGTGACACAATACATTTTATAACAGCAAAATAGACGATTATTTCTAAATCCTTATGTTTATATCACAGAAAAGCAATTTTCAATAGTATTACCTAGTCTTGTCTGGGCTTCACCAAACACTATGTATCGTGGGCAAGTTAATCTATTTGGGTCTCAGTTTCCTCATCTATAACGGGGATGATCATAGTACCTATCGGAAAATGTTCAGAGAATTAAAAAAGTTAACTAAGGTGAAGCACTTTGAAAAATTAATAGCAGGGGCGCCTGGATGGCTCAGTGAGCTAAGCATCTAACTCCTGATTTCAGCTCAGGTCATGATCTCAAGGTCATAAGATTGAGCCCTACATGGGGCTCTGAATTGGGCATGGAGCCTTCTTAAAAGTCTCTCCCTCTGCCCATTCCCCCACACCCCGCCAAGCATACGCTCTCCCTTTCTCTCTTAAATAAAAAAAAGTTAATAGCAAATAGTAAGTAACTCAAAAATTCAGTGTTATTTATTATTCGCCTAACACATTCTAAAAAGCAGAATTAAGTGTGTGTGTACAATCATGAGGGTCACAAATACAAAGAAATACAGCATTAACTTCAGGCCCAGAGGGTACAGATAAGCTCAGGAAAGTATACTGATAAAAGTAACAAAATATTCAGCAATCTAAATTCCTGGGCCTCATTTTCTCACCTATATAGAAAAGAAATTTCTATAACAAAAATCCCCTTCAGTTTCAGATTTTAGGGAACTGTGGCATGCCACAGAGTCAATATTAACAACAAAGTATATCCTTTTAAAATATTTTAATTAATTTTTGGTATTAGCCAAGATGAAAGTATTTCCTTCTTAGCTATTTCCTGGGCAAAGTTTATGTAAGTGGTGGACTGGTTGGTCTTCTCACAAACTTGACTCAGTCTCAAAGAATTGATATATAATCCTGTATGTATGTGTGTGTGTGTGTATACACACACACACACATACACACACACACATATATATCCTGTATATATAATTTCTAGTCTCTTGGTAGCTCAAATAAAGTACATATTCCAAATAACAGAAAAAGTAAATTTTTTTACATTAAAAGGCAACAAATTATATTTTTAATATAACCTTATTCTTAAACATAATCAAATTTCTCTATCAGAGCAACATACGAGGAAAAAAGTACATAAATTGTTAAATAAGTGATGACCAATGGCAAACTAACCGTCTTGACTAGTACAATGTCAATTTTTTAGCCATCTAAATTCAATTGCTTGCTTTTGTTTTTCTTTTCATCAAAAGAAAATAATCATAAATTGAGGCTTCTGGCTTGGATGAAATAACGTCAAACATCCTGCAGAGAACAGATATAACTATACAAACCACAGAAAGAAAAAAAGCTTTTGTTTGAAGGTATGTAATGGTAATCAAACCAGCAAACATGTGACAAAAATTCCATAAAAGAAGGGACCACATGAAGGTTACTGGGTACAAGGCTAGAAGGCAAAAGTCAACTGTATTTTTATATGTGGAATATACCACGATAATGGATGGCCTAATGTTTGTAAAAAAGTTAACTGCACTAAAATTGATCTATTGGTTCAATGCAATCCCAACTAAAATTCCAACTTTTGGGGGGGTAGAACTTTAAAAGTTGATCTTAAACCTATATAGAACTATAAAGAAAACCAATGCAATCTTGAGAAGGAAACAAATTAAAAGACTTAAGCTATCATTAATATCCATTCTAAAACCACAGTATTTAAAACAATATGAGATTAGTTAAATTTAAAAGTTGATCTTAAACCTATATAGAACTATAAAGAAAACCAATGCAATCTTGAGAAGGAAACAAATTAAAAGACTTAAGCTATCATTAATATCCATTCTAAAACCACAGTATTTAAAACAATATGAGATTAGTCAAACAGACAAATTGAATAGAGTCTACACAAGATCCACAGAAATAGTTTCACTAATAATTAATGACAAATATGGTGCTACGGTAAATTAGGCACACTGGTCTTTTCAATAAATGGTGGTAGATATCCATATGGGCAAAATGGCACTTGATCCCTATCTTCATACAATTCACAAAAAAATCAATTCCAAATAGATTGCAGACCTAAATATTGAAGGTAAAATAATAAAGCTTCTGGAAGACAGCTTCATAAAAAGCGTATTTTCATGACTATGCAGTATAAACAAAAATTCTTAAGCAGAACATGACAAGCATTAACCATAAAGGAAAATACTGTTAACTTAGATTTAACTAAAACAAAGAATTCATGTTTATTAAAAGACAGCTTTAAGAAAGAAATTTAAAAACAGGCTTACATAGTGGGAGACAGTATTTGCATAACTTTTATCTGAAGAAAGACTCAAACCAAAATATATAAAAGAGCTATAAATGGTACAAAAAGACAACCCAATTTAAGGAAAAGTCATCAAAAACTTTAAATAGTCACTTCACAAACAGCAATAAACTTATGAAAAGATGTTCAACTCATTAACCAACATGGAAATATAAAATAAAACCATCACATCAATCATAAAAAACATTTTTTTAAAAATCCTTACAATAAAAAATGTCAGTAAGGAAGAACAGCAACTGAAATTGTCATGCAGCACAAGGACTAGCGCATCTATTTTGGGATGCCATTTGGAAATATCTACTGAAGTTGAACACGTGCATCCTCAATGATCAAACAGTCCCATCCCATTTTATACCCACATAAATTCACATACATATATATAAATACATTCACAATATTCAAAATGGCCTTATTTGTAATAGATAAAAACCGGAAACAACCCAAATGTCCATTAATAATAGAATGGACAAATTGTGACATATCAAATGGAAACTAAAGATAATATACAGTATTAAAAAGGAATATATTATGGGGTGCCTGGGTGGCTCAGTGGGTTAAGCATCTGACTCTTGATCTTGGTTCAGGTCATGATCATGGCGTGCTGAGACTGAGCTTCATGTTGGGCTCTGTACTCAGCGCAAAGTCTGCTTGAGAATCTCTTTCCTCTCCGTCTGTCCCTCCCCCTGCTCGTGTTCCCCCCTCCACTAAAATAAATAAATAAAATCTTTTTAAAAAATGAATATACTGCTATATGCACCACAGATGAATCTCACGAACACTAAGTAGAGCAGAGAAAGGCGGACACAAAGGAACACACTTAAGATTGCCTTCTTAGATCATTTCAAAAGAAAACTACTACTCACGATGAGAAAAGGGAAAATAAGGTTACTTCTGTAAGATTTGGCAATGATTTGAAGGACATCTAAGGGACTCTTTTGGGATGCCATAAATGCTGGAGGTGGTTACATGGGGGTTTTTAAACTTGAAAAATTCTCTGTACACTTCTGGTTTGTGCATATCTCCTATGTATGGGATGCTTATAATTCATATAATCAAAAAGTAACTTTATTTTTTATTATGTTACGTTAGTAACCATACAGTACGTCATTAATTTTTGATGTATTGTTCCGTGATTCATTGTTCACATATAACATCCAATGCTCCATGCAATATATGCCCATCTTAATACCCATCACTGGGCCAACCCATTCCCCCACCCCTGTCCCCTCTAAACCCTCAGTAAAAACTGCCCTATTGGGCAAAGAAGGAAATAGGTAAAATACAAAAATCAGGACTTTAATTTTTTAAAATCAGTGGTAGCTCCTTTTGTGGATCTCAAAATCATTCACTAGGAAGATGTATTTAGGGATAAAATACCCCATCTATATATTCCATCCCCTAAGCAAATGTTTGTTTATCAGCTTTACCTTTGAGGAGATTAAACAGATAATTTAAACATAGACCTGATGCATTGAGTTCATAATCTGGCAGAAGTTCAGTTGTTAAGTATCTTGAATACACTTGGCATCTTATTTAAGTTTATTTAACTATTTGATATTATTTACATTTACTTAATAAACTTGAATTATCCCAACATAAAATGTGGCCTATCATCAGCTTTCTAACCTCCTAAACAGTAACATCTCTTCTTTTCTATAGTATTTCCATAGATATTCTACTGTCTTATAGGTTAGTTTGTGACTATAATAAACACATTGGGTAATTTTCTTATATAGGGTCTAAGAAAGTTTGAATCCTGACTCATGAAACATACGCTAAGAAAAAATTGCCTGTATGTGATCAGGAAAACCTGAATCTATCTGGATACATGATAATATTGAATTATTGTTAATTTTTTAGATATAATAATGGATTATTGTATTTTTAAATAGAGTCCTCATAATTTGTAAGTAGTGAAATGGTTACAGATGAAACTAAATGACTACTATTCCCTCCAAAATAATCCCCAGGAGAGGGTGAGAGAGGACAGTGAGTCACAGCTGAAGAGAAAGTGACCTTGAGTTGATCAATGTGGTAGCTGAACTATGGATATGGGAAAGCAGGATTCAGAGGATGGGTACTTTAGTTGTTTTCATAACTTTACAGTACATTTGAAAGTTTCCAACCCGGGGGGTGGGTGTGGGGGAAGAAGAAGAGCTACAGACAAATTATTAATTTTGGAAGTCTTCTCAACCAAGAAAAATGCTAGTGTATTCTCTGGACACAAGATATTCATTTGCAAAATTTATGACATGTTCATCTGTATCTGCCCCTCACACTACTAAATCACAAGGATGCAACTGTCACAGAGAAACAAACTTTCAATGCTGGTAGAAAAACAGAACATCACTGAAAAATAAAGACGACAACTTAGCAGGTACATATTGACAACTACATAAAAGTAACATCTCTTTAATGCTGTAAGAATGGGAGCAAGGGACAACTTCAGAAATGCAGCTATAGTACTAGATAATTTTCCTGTTTAAGAACTACCCTCTTACATAAGGACTACATATACTAGGAATTATTGGGAGACGGGATAAAGAAACAAAGGCTATTCTGTTTTAGCCTCATTTAATAATGAAGGCTCGACTTCAAATATAGTATCATAATTAAATATTTTCAAATTACCTTAACATTATACTCAGGATGAGAATTCATGTAATCAAAAAGCAGCTGATAATTCTTATACTGATGATCCCATTCTGTACGTTCAGAGTAGCGAAAATCATCTCCTAGTGGGGCCAGGACAACCGTAGTACGAAAGAGTTTTGACTTTTTTCGGTACTGATCTAGAAGCATCTCAGCCCTACAAAAGAGAAAGGGAAAATAAGAGTAATATTACGAAAAGGACAACAGGGCAACTCATTAAAAAGTGTATTATGTTAAAAGAAATTGTTATATATTCTTCCTATATTCTAGATTAGTATGATTTATAAGGCAAATTTTTAAAAAACTACTAACTAATTTTCATTATCCATTTAAAATATTCCTGGGGCGCCTGGTCAGCTCAGTGGGTTAAGTCTCTGTCTTCAGCTCAGGTCATGTTCTCAGGGTCCTGGGATCAAGCCCCGCATTGGGCTCTCTGTTCAGCAGGGAGCCTGCTTCCCCTTTCTCCCTGTCTGCCTCTCTGCCTACTTGGGATCACTTTCTGTCAAATAAATAAATAAAAATAAAATCTTTAAAATATTCCTAGATTCTGGGGTGCCTGGGTGGCACAGTTGGTTGAGCATCCACGCTCTTGGTTTTAGCTTGGGTCGTGATCTTAGGGTCATGAAATCAAGCTCTGCATTGGGTCCTGCACTCAGCTCAGAGTCAACTTGGGACTCTCTCTTCCTCTGCCCCCCACTGCTTTCTCTCTCTCTAAAATGGATAAATAAATCTTTTAAAAAACATATTCATAGGGGCGCCTGGGTGGCTCAGTGGGTTAAAGCCTCTGCCTTCGGCTCGGGTCATGATCCCAGAGTCCTGGGATTAAGCCCTGCATCAGGCTCTCTGCTCAGCAGGAAGCCTGCTTCCTCTTCTCTCTCTGTCTGCCTCTCTGCCTACTTGTGATCACTGTCTGTCAAATAAATAAATAAAATCTTTGAAAAAATATATACTCATAAATTCTTACCAGAGGGAAAACCCCGCAGTTTCCAATAGATTATCCTTAGAGAACTAAAGTCACGTATGAACTTTGGCATATAATAATTGGGAACATCAATAGCCTCCTGAAGCCCAGCCATACACACTGGATCCCAGACTGTCCGTGTTTTAAAATAAGTCAGTCCAAGAAGACAATAAGGAGTTCTTACCTATATAAACTTTGAAGCTGGCTTTGACTTAAGGCCCCTTTCTCTAATTTGATCCAAACTTGCCTGATTAAACATAACAAAAGTAATAGTTTGAATGAAACGGATTACAGAACCTTATTTCCTCTTCAAAAGGAAGAAAAGCAACTCACTTAACACCTGCCATTAATAAACTGGGTATCTGTCACAGTGTCCTTCCCAGTGCTGATCAACAGATAAAGCTTTGAAGTTGAATTAGCTTTTTTGATTTCTACCTCCCACAGATCTAACCCACAAGTCTAAAGGTCAGCTAAATACTAAATGTGCTGATGTGCTTTTATATTTCGTATTCTTGTATTCTGCAGAAAACCTTTGGGGTTGAACTGCTGAGTACTGAATTGGGGCACCATTTGAGCAAGTCTAGGAATACAAACTATTTAAGAGGAACGGCTTACAAAAATGAAATTAAATAAGCAGATGAACTCACAGTAGTTCTCTATGTAATGCCACGCTTAAGAAATTAGTGATGACTAATGTGCTTTTTACCCAATATTCCAATTTTCATGTCAAGGGCTATTGAGAAGTTCCAATTCACGATATAAAAACTTATGAAAGAAACTCAAAAGAACATCAATAATGGAAAGAAGTATTTTATAGAATTAAAAACATTTAAATTTAGAATCTCACATGATCTTTTTATACTGATGGTCTCTGAAACTGCCTTGCAATATTAAATTATTAGCAAAATTCAATAACTTGGTGAGTAAAATATAACCATACTGTTCTGATATAACATAGTTTTCTGAGATTAGCATTCGGTAGAGTACTCAACTGTTGCTAATATTTTACTAATATTCCACACTTACCAAAAATAACTTTGGATTATTATTTATAATTAAAAAACACATGTCTAATGAAACTAATCAAATAGAAAGATAAATAAGAGAAAAATAAATGAGAGAGTAAACTGAACATAGAAATCATGGATAAAAGTATACTCAATCAGATCCCCCTAGGCAACCAGCATAGAAAAGGATAAGTGATCATTTAAGTGAATGCCGAGGTTTACTACTAGATACATCATATCTTGTGTGTATATGCATAAGACACATAAGAGGAAAGAAATCACAAACATTAAATGTGACTTTTCCATTCAGCATCTGTCCTAATTCCCAAGCTCCTGCAAGAAGGTGTCAACACTGGCAAAGCCAAGAGACCAATCTATACTACCTGGTAGAGAGTGGATATTCACAAAATCTATGGTACACTAACGCCAAATGAATTGACCAATATCACATTTGAAGATGTGTAGCAGCAATCTGCTCTTTATTTCTACCAGGTTAGAAATGTCAACTTAACTAGAACCAAGAAAAAAGAAAAAATTCCCTAGAATATCCTATATCATGTGACATGTAAATCACCATTATATGTAAAATATACTGTATGAGAACAAACACTCAACTTGATAAAGAATGGTAATTCTTTATTTGTGAAGTAGAGGAACCTGTAAATTATAGTTAAATTTCATTTTCTTTAGGGTATTAAAAATCAAGTGCCACTAGGCTGGAATGCATGGTTTTGATCTCCATTCATCACAAAGTAAAAAGGAAGGTGATGTCTGGAATGTAAAGTAACCAGTAGAGTCAAGATTTCAAGACTTATAAGAAGTTTTTAAAAAAATCTACATAAGTATTAAATAGACTCTTTCATCTCCATGCCTCCAGGTGCCTAGAAACCACTTGCAGGTTCACTGGAAGTGACTGAGCACAAGGTCTGTTCCTGGGGGGGCAATCTTTGAAGTGTCAGATGGGACACAGCAAAAGGATTACACAAAATAGCTTTTTTCCCCAATAATGCACTTTAAACAGGTACTCTTAGCAGCACCCAAGAAAGAAAAGGTGCACTGGGAGTTCCCAACTGAAGCATCTGGTTACCTTCAAAGGAATTCCCTATCTCTGACCTCCTGAGCTACAGAACAGCTTATGCTGCCCAACTTTCTACCTTTTGCCACATAATACACTGGATTATTCTCCTCTCTCTAACTAACCTAATCCCAGAAAGCATGCTGCTCACTTTCCTCATTCATCTTTATTGCAGTAGGAACCAATAAAATGAAACCAAGCTGATCCCCAATCTTGGACAGTTTTTCAAAATAACTATGAAAGTCAGATTTTACTAGAAGGGCTGTATGGCTTCAAGAAGTCTGCTATGTTAAGATACTTTTGTGTGTGCTACAGTGAGAGGCTCACAATGGAGTATTTTATGGCTCAAGGACTGACTCAAGGCAGAGACTCAATTCACCTTCTCCTTCCACACATAGTTTTTAAAAAGCAATTTTTAAAATAAATAGACTTGACAGTGCATACTGCAAAGATTTTACTCTATCTAAAAGGCTTTATCATTGTGCTTCGCAACCATGTGGGGTGTGGTTATGTGAGTACCATATTCTCATTTTGTTGGTCTGGAGATTTTTCGAAAGCTCCCTGGCTAAGTTGGGCAGCCATGCTTGGTAACTACTGACCTACCTCACCCCTGCCCATTTTAACCCTCCTATGGAAGGTAGAATGCCTGGCTGCTTCTTAGCAACTCACGTGAACATGGAGTTCCCAGAAACCATCAAACTTACAAATGGCAAAAAAACAAAAAAAAAAACAAAAAAAAAAACCCACAATCAAAACCCACATAATTATTGTTATACAATTAATGTACACAATATGAGGAGTTTAAAAATATGCCTACATTTGTGTTACCATCATGTTACTGAAAATTTTTTAAGGATAACATGTATAAGAACCCAGGCAGAGTAGGTTTTCAGAAACCAGAAATTCTAGGGTCTTAAAAATAGAGTTAATGAAACTTGTGGTTTGCAGAATTTATGGCTGTCATCCTAGTTTAATTGTTTATTGTTCCCCCTCTAACTCTCAAAAATCTCCTCATGTGGATAATAAATAACACAATCGATCTAAAAAAAATAAAATAAAATAAAAGCCTGTATCATCTTTCTGCCAGACGTGAGTGGTTTATATTGCAACACAATGTTTTATTTAAAGGCATTATACACCAGTAATTTTTAAGTGAAGAAATTAAACTTTAAAAAGCACACAAATGAGAAGTATAGGTAACTTGGTATAATGAGATGCCTCCATCATGAACAGAATTTTCTTCTTTAAAAAGTGATTCATTCCTTTTTTATTTAAGAAAAGATCTTTAAGTATCAATATTCCTAATTAAAAATGGTCTGTGAGTCAAAAATATGAGAAAGATCGAAAGAGTGTATTCATCAGAGCCGGGCAGCATCCACTAATATTGAAATTGTATTAAAAGAACAGATAATTATACTCTTTATGTGTTCCATTTCAATAAACATGTTTTTGCAGTTGGGTTGCTTTTCTTACTAATGTATACAATAGAGACCAGAAGTTTTATTATCAACGAAAGTATGTGAGATCAATGAAACGCAGCAGAAGGCTTTTATAATGAAAGCAAAGGAGAGGGTAATAACAGAGTGTTATAGGTTCTCCACTGTATATTGATCAACTGTTGTTCATTTTCCATTAAGTTATAACACATAAAAGGCACAGTCAAAGCTCTGGCATTTTTAAGTTGCTTTAGATCTGGTTGAGTAACTACCTTGAGCGTGGATGACGTTGGCCACTGAACCCTTTAGCAAAGAGCAGCAGAGCTGCTGCTTTGTTCGAGAGGCTGTCTTTACGAAATGCATATTCTCATACCTCTTTTGGACATTTCCAAGATGTATTGTTTCTGGGGGGACTCCCCAGGGACAACCGAATCTGCCTCCGGGAAGCCGTTTAAAATCAAACTGGCAGCATATTTTAGGATCAGGTCCGCACGTATGAGGGATGTCATAGCTGTAGAAGGGCATCATGTGGCAAAAAATATCTGTGCCAGATCCCAGATCTAAAATAAAGAGCCAACAGACAAAACCTGGATTTATAAACTGTGTTTTCCCAAAACTGATCAAATTGCCAGTACTTTCTACATATATAATGCAAGCTCCACCCTAAATCCACAACCTACTTGACTACTACTCGTACATAAGCCCCAGCTGCATTTAACGACCACCAGCCTAAAGGAAGAGACTCACATCTCAGTCTCTACCTCCTCTATCTCAACTGAGCAGAGACCCAACACGGACCAGCATTTGCTGGCCTGGAAAGATACAAACCGAACAGAAGCAAAACTTAATCACTGGCTCATCCAAAATTATGGGCTGTGTCTATCCCTGTGACCATCCCATATGGGCTGCCAGCTCCTTGCCACATCTGCCCCCATAGCAGTTATGGGACCCACTGAGAAAGACCATGACACTGGCTGCAGAGGAAAGGAGAGAAGAACAGAGGAAGAGAATAAAGGAGGGAGGTAGGGAGGCTTATGAAATGCCGGGCAAATTCCTATCTCTTTCTTGCTGTGAGAAGAAAGGGCCACTAGAGGAGTTCACAGTCTCCTCCATGTTCACCAATGAAGAGCCACTGGGACTTGTCACCAAGAAAGCAACACAGGACAAGGGAAAGTACTTCTTAAAACCAAAGAACAAACAAACAAAAAAAAAACAAGGCAAACAAAAAATATACAGAAAGTGAGCACTGGTTCCTGATGTAGAACTGTCTGTAATTAAATCCTCAATGCCAGCAAGTATCCTTATCACTGCCCTTGAGAGGTCAGAAGCCTACCACCCAGTGATGGAAAGCTTAAACAAGGGTTAACAATTGTTACCTTTGTCGTCTCCTGATCTGTAAATACCACTCTCCCTTTATTTAAGTGTGGATTTCTACTTTTCAGCAGTGGGTTATGTACTGCTTTTATGACAAAGACAGACACAACAACAACAACGGAAAAAAAAGACAACACGCATGTTTGAAAAAATGAAAATAACTGCTTCCTTAAGAACCAGAACACACAAAGAAGCTCAAATGAGTTCCAAAACATAATTTTGAAGCAACATGTTCAAATCTATCTGGTAAGTGCTAAAATATATTCCAGTTCTATCTCATACTCCATTTAGTTAAAGTAATTACCAGCTCTTTTCCAAAATTTTAAAGCTATTCTAATTTGTATATTTCTGTGCTGTCAGTTGCTTCTCTGAATCACACTCGAGTGTGACATCATAGATGCTGGTCACTAGTGTTTGCTATCTGCACAGAGGCCTTGGGTGGCAACTTTTCTTGCCTTCTCCTATAGATCAAAGACACACTGGACAGCCCCACTCCTTTGCCGCACCTGTACTATTTAGCAGCTCATTTGCACATCTCAGTTTATCTGCTGCCAGTTGGTCTTGTCTTTTATCACACTAAGACTGTAATTTCCTGATAGGCAAAGAAGTTTTCTTTATTTCTTCCAAGCATGGTGTTCAGTACATAAAAGTACTTAGTAATTTCTTGCTGATTGATATTTATGGGCAATTTGAATGTGGGCAATACTGTTAGTAGGGCCTCTTCACATTAAAAATCCTTTTTTTTTTAAAGAAATTAATATGCTCTTTTGCATTTGATCAAACTATACAGAATATAACCTCCTACGAGTTCTTGTTTTCCCTACAGGTTTTAATTCCCAGAATAAAAAATTATACAGTTAATTTCTTTCCTTACTGAAAAAACAGCAGTATGTATAACAAAGTTACCGTCTAGATTTACAAATGATTTTTTGAAAACACTTACAGGGGGAACTAACTTACACAGGAAAGCAAGTATGATGCAATGCAGTCATTTCTGAACATTGTTTTAGCAATGAAATCCTTTTTGCAGATGAAATCTTACTGAGATCTCAGTACCAGGATGGCAGTGAATGCCAGGGGCTTAAAGCCTGGGCTTCTGAACTACACAAAGCTGGATGTGTACCTACTACCTGTATGACTTTTGGCAAATGGTTTCACAGCTCTAAGCATCCATTTCTTCGCCATTTGAAAGGGATAATAAGAGAACCAAAGTTAAAGGATAACGATCTAGTGAGAGAGCAGGTGTAAGGCATACAATACAATGCATGGCCCATCATAAGAACTCAGTAAAGAAAAAGAAGTAATAGAGTATTCTGAATTAAATGTGGGTTGGGAAAGGCAAAAACCTCTCAAGAAGCCTAAATCTTGTCTCCTCCCCACCCCACAGCTGAGAGCTGTAGAAGTATGACCTTGGCAATACCTGTGTACCCACAGAATACAGCGTGAAAATAAGCAGGACAGGTAATAGGAGGGAGGGCTGTTCCAGGACGACAGGATTAAGGTTTTAAAAAAAGCAATTCTTACTAGATGCAGAGAGAGGAAAGCCAAAAGGAGAAAACACAGGCTGAATGTGAAATAAATGACTGGACATAAGTTCTAACACATGTTCAACTTTGTTATAAAACACGTCCTTTTCAAAACAGAAGTAAAAGCATTATTTGCAAAAGACCGATTGTTTACATTTCTTTACCTCCTTAAGGCATGAAAAAGAAGCCACAATGTTCTATAGATAAATAGCCTCAGCACGTATTAAGAGAATCTTAACACAAATACACTGGGGAAAAAATTGTAAGAATGTGTATCCAGAAGCAACCTCATTCTCAAGACAGACACTCTGAATATAAAACCCGTAAAAGCAGAAGTTCATAACCCTTATGAAGGAACATCTAGGTCAAGTGAGATCTTCCACTTTCATCACACCCCACATACCCCAACTCTGTCTCCAAAAAAATTCCAGCGTTTTATGCAATGCAAAATGTTTTTTAATTGCATAATGAACTCTCTGAATAAGCATGTGAGAAAATCCAGCACGTTTGAGGAGATAAGCCATCGTTGGTGAATGTCCAAAAGGATCAATAGACCAACCGGACCGAGGTTTTACTCCTGTTGATAAAGAAAATAAGTGTTATTTTTTTAATTGCTAATGAAATGAAAAGAAGTCACAATCCATTCAGACCATTCAGAGTTCTACAGTATTATGGGTTTGGGGACGAAGCATCTCCCCAGCATTACCTCTTAGCATATACTCCCAGCAGGGCTCCCAACTGGGAGGATCCTGCCACCATGTCTTCCCAAGCAGAGGAATGGCGCTAGAGGTTAATCAGTTGGTGCTGAAAGAGGCACTCTGCCATCTTGTAGGTATTAGAAAGCTACTGCCATTTAATGGAGCTAGAGAAACAAACAGGACCTAACCTTCCGCCTTCTAAGACCTCACAGTCTTGTTTTCCTTTGAGTTGGATAACCCAGCAACTGCTGCTATGTAATAAAGAAAAGTAAGCTAACGTATTTTAACCTGTACCCCTCAATCACAACGTTAAGGAATTTTCAGGCTGTCTTTCATACCTCACAACAGCTCTGAATCATCTTTTTATATAATAGCAGCACTGGCCAAAATAATTACCACATTTCATTAAATCTTGATGAAATATAATTGTAACATAATATAATGCTGGTACTTTCTCTCTACCCAGAAAGGATTAATGGAATTTTTCACAACTGACTCACAGCAATTATGAGAGCCACAGACTAAAGATACAGCTCAATTTCACACAGGGTACAGTATAAAAAAATAAACATAATAAATGTAATGATTTGGATTAAGGAAAGACAGCTAGTTATCCAGCATTATACAAATCTGATCTTTTATTTATTCAGGATACTCAGAACTCTGTGGAACAATCTTGAAGATGAACACAGGGCTGGGAAGCCCACAGAGAAGACCGGAGAAAAAGTCAGAACTCTCAGAGGACCAAGAATATGTGTCAAATCTCAAAGAACCAACCACATATTTTTGTATTTCACATATGCAATTCACCTCTAAAACCTAAAGAAACCTTGAACTCAATTTAGTATTTTTGCGTTTTTGTGGTGGTATGGCTTAACAATTCTGGAACTACTTCTCCTGTATTCCAAGATTGGGCAAATTAAGACAAGGGAGCCAGGTTTCCCACTGTTAAGGAACCATCAAATATGTAAATGTGGGAGAGCAGAATGTACTTAGAACACTGAATTGAAATAGGAGGCATCAGCACTAACTTAAGTTTTTTTTAAGAAACACACACCCACACCCATTTTCTAGCTCTGTCCTAGGAAGGCCTAGATGCAGTAACACCCCAGGACCAATGAGTACACCTTAGCTTCTAGATATGACACTATGCTCTATTAAAAATAACCTTAAGGAAATGCTCATTCCAGGATGGTGATTAGGAAAATACAAATAAGCCTGGAAATTATACTTAGAGCATAAAGTAAAGAAATGGTCTAAACATCATGGGAACATATTAGAATAACTCGGGAGACAGCCTGTAGGACCTTCCACTATCCAAATGTGTGACAACTGGGGTATCAAAATAAACAATGATAGTATTGGATTATAACCCACTGAATAAAGTAAGAAGCCATGAGATCCATGAACCCCAAATAAAAAGAAAATTAAAAAAAAAATAGGAAATAAAGGAAATAAAAAGGGAAGGTATTCCTTTCAACAGAATTCCAACTAATAATTATAGAAAGAATGACAAAGTTAGAAAATCATCAATGGATCCTAAAACTACAACATGCAAGTATGATGAGGAAAAGGATATTTACCTAATCTCAACGTGTCTCCCACAAATAAGTTAAGAATTAAAGAAGAAAAATGTGATAGTACAGCAAAGAAACTTAACAGACACAAATTAAGCAACTGACCAAGTCTAGCAGCACCAGGACTAAAGCAGAGTGCACTGAGACCAGCAGGACATCACTGCAGTGATCTTCCAGCAAAAGTAGTAGACTAGTTTAGGTTAGGTTACAAAAGAAAGGAGGAAGGGAAAATAACCTGAAGCTAATCACATGGAAATGGACACACTCAAATAAAAAGACTTTCTACAACAAAGGTTTGCACTCCTCAAAAATATCAAGATCAAGAAATTAAAAAAAAAAAAAAAAAAAAAAAAAAAGGCCGAGGAGCTAGCTGTTCCAAATTAAAGGAGATGGAAGAGATGTGATAACTAAATTCAACACATGACCATGGTTGGATCCTGGACTTATCACCACCACCATTCTGGATTTGGTAACTTTCTTCTGGTTATATAAGAAAATGTCCTTATTTCTTAGAAAATACACCAGGAAAGACTGGAAGATAAAGGAAGATGCCTCCAACTTACTGTCAAATGGCTAAAAAAAAAAAAAAAAGGATATAAATCAAAGTAGAAGACATATGAAAGAGCCCTTCCCAGCTGTCATGCAACTTTTTATAAGATTGAAATTATATCAAAATTAAATTATAGAGACACTTGGGTGACTCAGTCAGTTAAGCGTCTGCCTTCGGCTCAGGTCACGATCCTGGGGTTCTGGGACTGAATCCTGCATCAAGCCCTTTGTCCAGCAGGGAGTCTGCTTCTCCCTCTCCCTGTTGCTCCCCCCACTTGTGTGTTCTCTGTCTCTCCCTGAACAATAAATAAATAAAATCTTCAAAAAAAAAAAAAGTTATAATAAAGGATTGCAAAGTCCCAAATACAAGGGGTGGATTTAGCTTAGAAGTGAGAATAAGAATCACCATCAAATTCTACAGTGATGTCAGATTCTAGCATAGTCAGGGATGTTTTCCATATCAAACTCACTTGACACATTAGGAGCAGCAACCTAGCTGCAGTGGACTTGAAAGAGTCCCTGGGAGGCAACAATAGAGAAAAGAAAAAATGTAAACCGTATTTTTTAAAACTCTGACATGAAATGAGATGAGACCTAGAAAGGTACCCTGCTAGGGTTTTCCTTGGTATGGCAAGTATTGTTTCAAAAGGGGGCATGGGGCAAATTTAGG
Source organism: Mustela lutreola (assembly GCF_030435805.1). Lineage (NCBI taxonomy): Eukaryota > Metazoa > Chordata > Mammalia > Carnivora > Mustelidae > Mustela > Mustela lutreola. The sequence continues at coordinate 133,023,166 of NC_081294.1, read as the reverse complement.
GAAAAGCGCAGCATTAAAAAAAAAAAAAAAGGCCAAAGTTTTATAATGGGCATGTCTGCCAATACCAGGAAAGGCCATGAAAAAAATTTTGTGCCATTGAGCAAGATTAAGATTATCAAAATATGTAAAACTAAAAATTGTTAGGAAAAATGATAAGAAATAGTCATTAAAAAGAATAAATATACCACTTGATTTTTGTCAAACCTAATAGACTTAAAAATTACAACATGAGTTATCTGAATAATATAATTGGCACAACTGGATTATTCCAAGTACATTTACTATGAAAGCATAACAGAAGTCAGGTAACAGTTAAAAAAATGGATATGTGGGCCCAAAGACAACCTTAATAATTCAAACTTTAAAAAATTTATAATGATATTTGCATAATAGAGTTCACAAAAGCAGAAATTAACAAAAAACTGAATAATTTTAAAAAGATTCCATGACCAAATATAAAAATAAAGCATCCAAAATAACATGTTGTTCTAAGCTGCTTAGAAAACAAAACAGAGCATGAATTTATAAAATGCAGCCAAAGCTACAAAAAAGGTAATTCATAGTCTCAAATGTGTTCATCATCTAAATGTAAGAGCTAAAACCATAAAATTCCTAGGTATAAACCACAGAGTAAATTCTTATGACCTTAAGTGAGATAACTGTTTCTTGGCTGTGACATCATAAAAACAAGTGATGAAAGAAAAACTAAACTGGACTTCATGAAAATCAAAACATATGCATCAGAGGACACCTTCATGAAACTGAAAAACAACCTACAGAATGGAAAAAAATAATTTGCAAATCCTTGTCTGACAAGAAACCTGTATCAAGAATATATAAAGAACACTTATAAGTCAACAATAAAAGGACAAAGAATCCAATTATAAAAATAGGCAAATAATTTGCACAGGCATTTCTCCAAAGAAGATATGCAAACAGCCAATACACACAAGAATAATGCTTAATATCATTAGTCTTCAGGAAAATGCAGATCAAAGCCCTCATGAGGGACCATTTCATACACAGTAGCATAGTGAAAATGAAAAAGACAGTTACAAATGTTGTTGCACATGTGAAGAAATTAGAAACCTCATACGTCGCTGGAGGGGATGTAGAATGGTACAGCCATTTTGGAAAACAACTAGGCCCCCTTGAAATGCTAAGCACAGAGCTACCATATGGCCCAGCAATCCCATTCCTAGCTAGGTATACACCCAAAAGAAATGTAAACCTACGTCCTCACAAAAATGTACATAACTGTGGGAGGTGGAGATGGGGTAACTGGGTGATGGGCATTAAGGAACTGGGTGATGAAATGATGAGCACTTAGTGTTATATGCAACTCATGAATCACTAAATTCTACCCCTGAAACTATTAATCTTCTGTATGTTAATTAAACTGAATTTAAATTTTTTTAAAAAAAGGATTTGTTAGGTAAAAAAAAAAAAAAAAAAAAAAAAGAAAGAACAAAAACAAAAAACTTACAGAAGTGTGTATAGCAAGCATATGCACAGTAGCCAAAAAGGGAACACTCTAAATGTCCATCAAGTGAAAAAAGGAGAAACAAATGTAGTCTTTCCAAATAAAATAATATTATTCAGCTATAAAAATGAATGGAGCACTGACGCATGCTACAATATGAATGAACTTGAAAACATCATGCCAAGTAAAAGAAGTCCGTTACAAAGGCCTTACTATAGGATTCTGTGTATCTGCAATGTCCAGAAAAGTCAAATCCATACATACAAAAAGCAGATGAGAGGGCTCCTGGATGGCTCAGTCCATTAAGGGTCAAACTTGATTTTGGCTCAGGCCCTGTTGAGCTCCGCAGTCAGTACGGACTCTTGGATTCTCTGTCTCCCTCTGCTCTTCCTCCCTGCCCCCCACACTCCCCAGTCTCTAAAATAAATGAACACATCTTTAAAAAAAAAAAAAAGCAGTCGTGGCATGGGCTTAGGGCAGGAAAGGTTGCAGGCAATTAGAAGTGTGACTATTAATGGTTAAGAGATTTCTTTTGGGGGAATGTTGAAAATGTTCTAAAAATAGGTGGTGGTAATGGTTGCACAACTCTATGAACATACTCAAAACTACTGAACTGTACACTTTAAGTGCGTACATTTTATGATACAGGAGACAATACAATTGTAAGAAGAAAATTTATGCTGAGCAAAGGCCGCCAGGTCCCAAGAGTTCACATATATGAAGTTCTGAAATAAGCAAAAATAATCTACAGTGATAGAAATCAGGGAGCAGCTGGCTGCAGGAGACTTGAGGAGGATGAGGGAACTTTCTGGGGTGATGAAAAAGTGGCTCATTGGGTATATTTTCCCCAAAACTTGAACTCCATAGTTAATATTTACATGTTACACTGCATTTAACTATATGTCAATAAAAGCTAAACGTAAAGGAAAAAAAAAAATCCCCCAAACTGAGGTTTATAAAGAAAACATTCGTGGTTTAGAAAATAGCTAAGTATTTAAGAAAAGTGGCACTGTGTAGGGGGTCCCTAAGTCTGCCTCCCCCATCTAGTGACCTATTAAGACTCAGTATACAGTCCTGCTCACAGCTGTGATTTATTATAGTGAAAGGATACAATGCAAAAATTCACAAAGGGAAAAGGCACGGGGGCGGGGCGCAGGCGGGCACAGTGTCCCTGGGAAACCAAGCACAAGCTTCTAAGAGTCCTTCCCTATGGAGTCACAGGGGATGGGTTCAATTCCTCCATGTTTTGACAACAATGGAAACAACTGACAAGAGTGAAATGCTGTCAACCAAGGAAGGCCCCGAGAGACTCCATGTTCAGGGTATTTACTAGGGGCTGGTCATGGAGACACCCTCAGGCTAGCAGTACATACTAAGATTCTGGACTTCCAGAAGGAAACGAACTCAATACACAATCACAGTAGTATCTGTGATTAGCATAAACTACATTGTTTTTATACAGTTTAAACATAGTGAACAAATTCCATAGTATCAGTGTGGTAAGTATACATGTTTTTTATTGAACTAATTTCTTGGCATTTCCATTTTTTTTTAGAGATTAACTCACTGCCACCCCTACTCATTCCTTATATGTTGGAATAATTCAACTTAAAAGAAAAGGTGTAAGAATAATATGAAGAACTCCCATAAACTCCTCTACCAGATTTACTATTAATATATTTGCTTTATTTTTTTCTTTTGCCATATCGTTGGTATGATTGTTGTTATTATCAGAATAAGTTGCAGGTATCATATCTGTACAGAAAAGAGATAACACAGGAGGTCTGAAAGTACTATCTTTAGAAAGGTCTTGCTTGGAAGCTTTGCGCTTGGCTGTTGTCTGGGGACTTGGATTTCCTAAATGCTATAAAACTATACTAAGATATGAAATATTTGAAAAGAATTACATACTGCAAGATGCAAATATTAGACATTGCAAAGCTTTAAATGAACCCCATGTTCTTACAAGTTGTAGCAAACACCTGATTTTTATCAGTGCAGTAGCCCCTTCCCCACATCTTGGGGTAACAAGATCCTTCTTTCTCAGGGAGGACCTATTCACATGGTTCCAGTGGAGCTGACCGTGCATTCCACAAACCCCTCTCCCCCATGACCATTTCCTATAAATTGACTAGGCCTTGATGTTTTCAGCTCCTATACTTCTGGCCACAGAAACTGGCTCAGAATTATACACTTAATTCGAAGTGAGGCAATTAGATAAGGTATTAAGAAAAACTTCTACTGATTAGACTGGGAAGATGAGAATCCTAGTTGCCTATGGCCATCTTAGCATGTGAAGAGAACCAGGAGAAGACTAAAGCCATGCAGAATAAGCAGAGCCAAGCAGTGCCCAGGTGGCTCAGTCGGGTGAGTGTCCGATTCTTGATTTCTGCTCAGGTTATGATCTCAGGGTAGTGAGATCAAGACCCATGTAGGGCTCCGTGCTGGGCATGGAGACTGCTTCAGGTTCTCTCTTTCCTTCTCCCTCTGCTCCTCCCCGACCCTCCCTCTCACAAATAAATAAGCAAATAAGCAGATAGAGCCAAAAGAGACAGTGTCCACACAACATAATTTGAGTCCCCTGGATCCAACCTTACCTGAACCTACCATACCTCTGGAATTCTCAATGACAAAACTAATAACTTTCTTTAGTTCTTCTTTTTCTTAGGCAAGTAAATTAGGTTTTGCCTCTTCTAACCAATAGTTTTAATATAAAATTAAAATCCCAATGGGATACCATTAGAAAAAAATTATTCTAAAATTAATAAGAAGAGTACATAAAATAATAGATTACAAAGTAGATGACCCAGAAAGTGACCATATTATATTTACATAAGTTAGCTTATATTTGAAGAGACATCATAAATTAATGAAGGATAAAAAATAGAGGGAAAATTGGTTTTTAAAAAAAATAAAACAGAGCCTCAATCTCACGTTCCCCCAAATTAATTACCCAAAGTAGTCCAAATGAAGGAGAAAGACATCAATACATACCTAGATTTTTTTCCAGCCACTGATGTCCTTCAATTAGTTGGTCAATTAAGGCAAAATAATGTGCAGCAGCTTCATCAGGCATAACCCAGCCACCTGTCACAATTTCAAATTGACCATTCTGTAGCAAACTAGAGAGAAAATAATATAGTTAATAGTAACATATATAAGAAAAGTTTAAATAAAAGATTCAAAATAGTGCAAACATTAGGGACAGCCATCAAGCAAGTATAACCAGTATTTACATGAGTTACTAAAAAAATTTTTTTAAACCAGGGAATAAATTTCAACTTTGGGGCCCTAGTGATAAAACATCTGTAGGAAAGTGTGTGCAGTGACCCCTCCCCCCATCCTTTCCTAAGCAAAGCCACTGCAGGTGACTTTGGAAATTCCTTTTCATAAGGTTGATCTCCCAGACAACTCTAAAGATCCTGAGATTAGGAGACACATTTGATTTATTTCTGAATCTTACAAAGCACCTAGCAAAGTGCTTTCCTTGCAGTATATGCTGAATGTTTATTGGAGGGCTGTCATTTTAAGCATGATATTTGTTTCAATATACCTATATTGAAAAACCAATATTTATTTTAGTCCTTCTGACAATGGTGAGTTAATCATGAAAACTACACAAAAGTAATAATAATAAAGGTAAAGCCAGTAGATAACATGCCTCTGGGAATACAGAAAACATTATAAAGCACTTTGCTCCAGATTCAGTTAAAATGTGTCTATACAGGGGTGCCTGGGTGGCTCAGTGGGTTAAAGCCTCTGTTTTCGGCTCAGGTCATGGTCCCAGGGTCCTGGGATTGAGCCCTGCATCAGGCTCTCTGCTCAGCAGGGAGCCTGCTTCCCTCCCTCTGTGCCTGCCTTCTGCCTACTTGTGATCTCTGTCTGTCAAATAAATAAAATCTTTTAAAAAAAATATGCGTCTATATAGTTTATTTTACATTATTGATTGAAAAACTCTAACATTACCATTTCTTGTCCATTGGGTACTCCTTTGCCATAATACTATCAAGGTAACTAGATTTCAAACCCTAGAACAACTGAATTGTTACAAGAAGATCCTTTCCTCCAAAAAAACAAAATCATAGACTATTAAAAATGTGAAGAAGTGTCCAAGGAAGTATAGAAGTTGAGAATTTAAGCAAACACCTTCAATGCCATAGATTTGTCAGTTTGCAGTAAGATGGTTTGAAAAATAGTGTAGAATTTCAGATAAAAAAGCAGCTCTAATAAGGGTACACATCACTGGATACCTACCCCCAACAGCCAAGTACCAAGCCACATTTAGTCAAAGTAGCCCAGAAGCATAAAAGATAAACATTTTCCTCTGAAACCTATAACAGAATCCACTACATTAATACGACATCTCATTTATTCAAATATATGCATAATCATATAATCCATGACAGAGTGGGTAATGGACACTAACTTTAAAAATGAATAATGCCTTGTATAAAATTTTTAAATGTTAATTTAATCTGTATTGCCATGGGAATCACCAACTAACATAATTTTACATGGAATTATGATGGCTAACGTCATTACAGTGTCTACAAAAACCCAAATGTCCAGCCAAACCTTAGATTCTCATAGGCCCAAATCAAGAACTTCTGATATGCATGCTGGAAATGTCAAAAAAAAATTCATTTCTTTAAGAACACAACTAAATCCAAGGTTATTTTGTCCTATTCTTACAGCCAAACTACTTCCAGTCAATTCTCCCTCACATCTTTCTGGTGATTGCCAGATTTAGCCGCACTGTGGAGGCCTCGGCCCAGACCCAGCACTTATATCTTATGGCCAGTACCTAGAAGCCTGAGATGTCAGGACCAATTTGGGATTTAAACTCTGGCCATCAAATATAGAAACCTGGCTTCTTATCTTAGCATTCCAGCAAATAGATCTTTCAGAAAAAACTCAGAAATAAATTGGTCAAAACAAAGTCCTTGCTGCTTCTAAACAGAAAATAGAAATTACAGATTAAGAAATCAAAAAATTAAAATAAAAAAAAATCACGCCAATGATGGAATTTTTCATTTCAGTTTTATTTTGCTACATGATCCCTGTCCCACGGCATGAATGGGCTCCAAAAAACAGTTGAGAAAAGAATCACACCTACTATATACAGCAACTAGTTTCCCCAGGTCCATTTGTATACCTAGACTTTCTCCCCTCCCCATTATGCCATAGATGACTGTAATCGGTACTGACTTCTTATTCAAACACAATGGTTATCTTAAAGATCAACTTGTCACTTAATTTTGGAAGGCATGACAAGCCTCCCACGCATTAAAATGTTTTCCAGAATATTTTTACCTACTTACTCTCTTCTCTCCGATTTTTCCCAAACTGACTGGTGCCAGGTATCCTCATGTCTCAGCTCAAATAAAACCTACCCAGAGAAGTCTCCCCGTGCACCTAACTTAAATCAATCCTCCCACCATACCACCATGCAATAGCATTTATCTCACACAATAGCATTTATCACCAACCAGAATTACCTTGTTAGTTTCCATGCCCTGCCCCCCACCCCAGCCACCAAGAGAGCATAATGTAAGCTCCCAGAGAGCACGGACTAGCACCTGCTGTTTCGCTCACTCACACACACCCAGCACTGAGAATTGTATGTGGACTGTCAGGGGCACTCTGATAGTTGTGAGATAAATAAGGAATGACTGAACAAGACTCTCGGCTCAAAGTCAGTATCTATAGGCAGTTTGGGATTACATGAATCTCACACATGCAAAATAAATTGGACAGCAAGCGGCCAGGTGTAAAGGAGTGTGAATGATCTAGGTGTGAGGTGGTATGACCCAGAATATGAAAGTGGTGGGGTGCTTGGGTGGCTCAGTCAACTGGTTAAGGATCTGCCTTTGGCTCTGGTCAGGATCTTGGGGTCCTGGAACTGAATCCCAAATCAGGTTCCCTGATCACGGGGAAGCCTGCTTCTCTCTCTGCCCCTCTCTCCCCACTCTTGCTTGCTCTCTCTCTCTCTCTCACACACACAAAAATAAATAAAATCTTAAGAAAAAAAAAAAAGAAAATTAAAGTGGTAGGAAATATGGAAGAGGAGGGAGAGAGAAGATGTGTCTCATGAAAAATCATCAATGGGAATTGGGCAACGACAGGCAATAAAAGAATGGACTAAAGCACATATGGTTTGGGTGTTAATTCCTGGTGTCTAACAGCACCATAGTGTGACACACAACAGGGGAGGTGAGAATGAAGGTCACTTTGTGGTCATAAATATAAATTTGGATAAGCTGTTTGATAGGATGGTGAGACATCCCAAAGGAGCTAACTGAAGAAGAAAAGTTCAGGAAAAGAGGCCGAAGTGAAAATTAAGCTTGAGGGGACTAAAATACAGAGGAAACAGAAAAGCTAGGGCATAAGGAGAAAACAATCAAAAGCAGAGTCGAGGACAAAGCAGAAGAAAATATAAAAGGAAATAGAGGCAATAAGAAATGTTAAAGATAAAAAGAATAAATCTGAGAAAATAGCCTGGAACATTCTAGAAAACAGTAATGAGGTGCAACCTATACTCCCCCTTGGAAAAAGGAACTTTTATAGTTAAAAAGCTACCATGTAACTGTGACCTACCCAGAAAAAGACGTATCAGTGGGTCAGAATATAAAGCAGAGAAATAAATTTTTAAAGTATTTTATACTATTAAAGTAGCAAATTATGTTAGTGGAAAAGAACAGGATACAGTTTTATTTACAAAAGCTTCAATCAGAGGGATTTAAAGCAAATTCATAAGAAAGCCAAGTTATTATGTCATGCAAGCCAAAAGACTGATACTTTGAAAGAGCATCTCCAATAGAAAATCAGTTTTAATAAGGATACATTTTTTAAGGAAAACTGCATGAACAGGTCACAACAAGCATGAATGATGTCACAGTCGCAGGCCAGAAAAGACACAGGTTTTAGCTTTTCTTAGGACAGTGTCTCTAATCAAGCAGAAGAAAAACCAAAAGGGGAAAAAAGAAGAAGAAGAAGAAGAAGACGACGACGACAACATCATGAAATGAAATACGAAGCAATGTAACAGTGACTGAGACATCTGGCCAAACCATCAGGTTGGTAAGTGCTCCTATTCCACTGGACTGTCTGGTTTTCCTAGTCTATACAAAAGAATGGTAAAAACCAGATGATAAACTGGAAGATTCTTAGAAGCAGCATGGTTGGTCAGATATGAAATATTCACTGGGTTAGGCAAAAATGCTCACCAAAACCAAAACCCAACAAAAAAACCCATACACAGCAACTGCAGAAGAGAGAAAGTTACAGAATTCCCACGTAGAAGCCTGTATTCTGTGCAAGTATTCATGAATGACAGAAAAACAAAAAGGTCTAAAGAACTACGAGTAAAACATTAACCAGATGATTGAGAAACACAGCAACTGTACAAAAAGTAGGACTGCCAGTCTAGAGAAACACCACCTCAGGAAAGACTTAGAAAAATATTTCTAAGTAATAACAGAAAAGCTATGGTAGTCTACAAAAAAGTACAATTATTTAAAATTGCCACTGTTAGCAACATGATGAAAATAAAATTAAGAGAGACTGCAACTCTATATTTGAGACTTTAATTTTTTTTAATCAAGCAATGGGAAGTACCTATAGCTATGGAAAAAGTTACTTAGAACAAATACAGGTGCTTCCAATTTCCATGCACTCAGTGCTCAACAAGAAACAACTGAGCTCTTTCTCTGGCCCAGAGGAATACAAAATCAGAAAAGACATGCCCACTCCATAGAATGTGTTGCTTGGTTTCTGCCAAAGAAACTGGCTTCTGGCAAATTTTTTGCGTGTACATTTTCCTTCATATTACCGAACAAACATGAGATCTAGAAGCAGAAGTGAAAAAGCAAGGAAACGGAGGGAAAGAAAAGAATATATACATACAGAAAATAGGAAACCAGGCACGAATTTTCAAAATTAACAACACTCCTGTTTCACGTTTTTAAATGGTTGACTTGTAACTACTGGTAACAGCATGGCACATTTCTGTTTCTACTATTTCACTGCCGAGGAATTTGGTATAAAAAGCTTAACAAAATAACTGATCAAAATTAGGCTGAGCATATCTGTCACAGCTCGATTTGCCTAAGATGCAGATTTTACACTTATGAATGTACTTGCCGAGCACATGGAACTGCAAATCATTTTCTGTGAGTGTCACTTTTTCCCCTATGTAGACTTATCACACATTTGGAACTTGGTCACACATAGAAAGACAGACTCAAAGAGCTTTTTTCCCTAATGGCGAAATTGTTACAGATAACTCAGTAGTAAAAAATGCATCATTTAGCAAGCTTCAAAGAATCACAAATTAATTTCACATGAGAAAATGAGTTGAATTTGTAATCATACATCTGGGGAAATATGAAATAAAACAAGATGATGTACAGGGATTCATTCTTAAATAAAAATTTAGCTAAGTGGAAAATTCAAAAAGATGGAGGTTCCCAACGAATCAATTAATAGCCTAAAAACATTTGCTTATCATGTGCCTATTCATATGCCTTTCTTGGGAACTAATATAGGAGAACAACAATAAAATCCGCTTTAAGACTTCTCATATAATACTAATTGGGGAAATCCATCATGTATTTCTGAATATTGTTGACACCTGTCTTAGAAGATATAGTACACAAGGGGGCGCCTGGGTGGCACAGTTGGCTGAGCATCTGACTCTTGGTTTCAGCTCAGGTCATGCTCTCAGGGTCATTAGATCGAGACCCATGTCAGGCTATTGAGATGGAGACCCATGTCAGGCTCTGGGCTCACTGTGGAATCTGCTAGAGATTCTCTCTCTCCCCCTCCGTATGTCCCTCCCCCTGCTCACACGTTCTGTCTCTCTCTAAAATAAATAAATGAAATCTTTAAAAAATTTATGTATAAAGATTTAGAACATGAGGGACAGATGGCAAATGTGTTCTCTCTTATCATTCCTTCCTTACTTCATTCCAGCCATACTCCCTTCATTTCGCTGTCCTCTCTGCCTGGCATATTTCCCTCCCACCCCAACGCTTGCCTCACTGGCTCTTAGGGATCCATCGGGAGCCTTTCCTAGCCACCACATCTCATCCAAAGCCCAGCCACCTAAATTGTTATCTTTCATATAACCCAAAATCTTTCTCTCATAGCATTTATCACAAAATTTAATTACACATTGTATGTTTACAGTCTTTCTCCCTCCATGGACTGTAAGCCCCGTGAGGGCGAGAGTCACACCTAGTTTGCACACCATTTAGCACTCCAGGGCTCCTATTAGAAAAGGGTACCAATAACTCAAAAGACAAGTGAACAAAGAATATGCAGCATATATTTAAGAAATGACTGCCTCCCAAAAATGAAAAGATATTTAGTCTTACTCATAAGGAAATGAAAATTAAAACTTCAAAGAGATGTCAATTGCACTTAACTATATTGGAAAGATCAAAAAGTTGTGTAATATACTATGAGGTCAAAGGTGTATGGAAATTGGTATTGGTACATATTGCTGGCAGTAACTATCAAATTGTAAAATACATATGCACTTTTATACATGTTCATTCAAATTAAGTCAGAAAATAAAGTATAAAAATAAACAGAAGCATTATACACACTAAATATAAAGACACATTCCATGCATTCACAAAAGATCAGAAATAAAACTACATGGTCACCCACTGGGAACAGTCAAAAAAAAAGCTTTTTATACTGTCTTTAAAAAGAAGGGCTCTTCTTTCCTGAAAGGTTCTCCAAGATACACTAAGATTAAAAAGCATGGTACAATACCCATTAGGATGGAAATTATACTAAAAAAAAACCAGCAAATAGGTGTTGAGGATGTGAAGCTATTGGAAACCTTGCACACTGTGGATGGCAATGTAAAGTGGTACAGTTGCTGTGGAAAACATGGGGGTTCTGCAAAAATTCAAACATAGAATTACTACATGATCCAGCAATTCCACTTCTGGGTATATACACAAAAGAATTAAAAGCAGGGACTTGAACAGATACATGAACACCCATGTTCACAGCAATATTATTCACAATAGCCAAAAGGTAGAAACAACCCAAATGACCAATGATGGATGAATGGATAAGTAAAATGTGGTATATTCATGCAATAAAGTATCATTATTCAGCCTTAAAAAGGGAATTCTGACACATGGATTCATCTTTAACATGGATAAACCCTGAAGACTTTATGCTAAGTCAAATCAAAGCCAGACACAGTAAGACACATACTGAATGATTCCATTTACATGAGGTACTTAGAGTAGTTCAACTTACAGAAACAGAAAGAATGGTGGATGCCAGGGGCAGTGAAAGTGAATGGCAAGTTATTGTTTAACAGGTACAGTCACGGTTTGAGATCATGAAAAAGTTCTGGAGACAGATGACAGTTATGACTACACAGCAACGTGAATGTACTTAATGTTACCAAATGGTACAAATAAAATCAGTAAGACGCTAAGTTTTATGTTATGAGTATTTTTATAATAAAAAAGTAGACTCACTAAAAAAAAACTAAGAACAATGAACATGGCATGCTATCATTTTCATAATACACATGTATTTGCACACAGGTCTATGTATGTATGTTTTCCTGTGTATCTATAATAGAAGAGTTCACAGCAACTGTGTCCTGTGGGAAGAAACAGATGACAAGGAGACAGGAGTGGTTCATCTCTTACCCTTCACTGTGTCCCCTTTATATCTTTATATACTTGGACTTACATTAAAACATTAATTAAACGAAAAATTTTTTCCAAACAATAAATATTATACACTAATGTCTCGTAGCGTTGAAAACTAATATAGCTATAGTATAAAAATGTTATTTAAGAATATTCCCATATTAGATAACTCAATCAGTTTTTTTTTAAGATTTTATTTATGTGAAAGAGAGAGCAAGAAAGAGAGAAAGAGAGAGCAGGAAAGAGCATGAGCAGGGGAAAGGGGCAGAGGGAGAGGGAGAATCAGACTCCCCTCTGAGCAGAGAGCCTGACATAGGGCTCCACGCCAGTACCCTGGGATCATGACGTGAGCTGAAGTCAGACGTTTAACCAATGAGCCACTCAGGTACCCTCTGATTAATCATTTCTGTAAAGTTTTTTCTTCTTCTTCAAGATTTTATTTATTTAACAGAGAGAGAGAGAACACAAGCAGAGGGTAGCAGCAGAGGTAGAGGGAGAAGCAGACTTCCCACTGGGCAGGAAGCCTGACATAGGGCTCATGATCCAGGGGATCATGACCCAAGCCAAAGGCAGACAATTACCTGAGCCACACAGATGCCCCCATTTCTATAAAGCTTTAATAGAAGGATATTCTTTATACAAACTGGTGCAGCCATTCTGAAAAAGAGTATGGAGTATCTTCAAAAAGTTAAAATAGAACTATCCTAACAAAAGGTTACAAAAATACTTATTTGAAGGGATACCTGTACCCCAAAGTTTACAGCAGTATTATCAACAATAGCCAAATTATGTAAAGACCCTAAATGTCCATTGACTGATGAATGGCTAAAGATGCCATATATTATATAAGTATGTGTGTGTGTGTGTCACGTATATGTATATGTATATATATTTATATATACACATATAAATAATGGAATATTACCCAGCCATATAAAAGAATGAAATCGTGCATCTGCAATGATGTAAATGGAGCCAGAGTGTATTATCCTAAGCGAAGTAACTCAGGGAAAGACAAATACCACATGATCTCACTCATAGGTGGAATTTAAGACACACAAAAAAACAAATGATCATGGAGGAAAGAAAGAGGAACAAACCAAGAAAGAGACACTTAACTATAGAGCATAAACTTATGGCTACCAGATGGGTGTTGGTGGAGGGATGGGCAAAATAGTGATGGGGATTAAGGAGGACACTTCTTTTTTAATTTATTTTAATTTATTTTTTTTGAAGATTTTATTTATTTACTTGACAGACAGAGATCACAAGTAAGCAGAGAAGCAGGCAGAGAGAGAGGAGGAAGCAGGCTCCCCGCTGAGCAGAGAGCCCAATGCAAGGCTCGATCCCAGGACCTGAGACCATGACCCAAGCTGAAAGCAGAGGCCTAAACCCACTGAGCCACCCAGGCGCCCCTAAGGAGGACACTTGTGATAAGCACTGAGCATTGCATGTAAGTGTTGAACCAGTACATTGTACAGCTGAAGCTAATATAACAGTGTATGTGAACTAACTGGAATTTAAACAAAAACTAAAGAAATAAAAGAAAACAAAAAAAAGAGGATAGTCTTTAAATATTTAACTGTATAATGAATATTACCTCATTTTCTCATTTTCCAAAACAAAATTAATAAAATGCTCATTCATAATGAATCAGAAAATATACGAGATTAAAGAATAAAATTTAAAAATCTACCATCTTGCTATAAATGCATAAGGGGTTATGGTAGGCACAGTTTTTAACCAACTTATTTTACTTATTTCTATACCAATGCATCCCTTTTCATGTTAATAAACAGACTATCGTTGTGTTCCTGGTTGTATTGTATTTTTAAAATGACTTTTAATTGAGATAACAACACACAACACACGTTTGGTTTGATCAGTTTTGACAAGTGTTTACATCCCCGTAATCACTACCAAAAAAAAGATAAGAACTTTTTCCATTAATTCAGAGAGTTCCTTCATGCCCCCTTCTAATCATTTCCTGCTTCAATTGGTCCAAAAAAGAAAGACATTCTTACTTCTTCATTTCTACCATAACAGATAAGTTTAGCTACTCTTAGACTTCGTCAGTATTCCACTGCATGAATATGCTACATTTGTTCATCTATTATCTCCTGGATGGACATTTGAACTGTTTCCAGTTTGAAATTACCATGAAAGACTCTGCTATGAAAAGGTTTAAACAAGTCTTTCTGTGAGCATGTTTTCATTTCTCTTAGGTAAATTCCTAGCAGGTGGCTCCTAAGGTCTCATTATGTATGTTTTACTTTGGAAAACTCTGGGGGCTTTTCAAAAAGCAACTGTCCCATTTTTCTTTCCCACTAGCAACATGAGAGTTCCAGTTGCTGCACATTCTTGTCAACTCTTGGTGCTGTCATGATCTGTGATTTTAGACATTCTAAAGGGTCTGAGGTAGAACCTGTAGTAGTTTTAATTTGTATCTCCTTGATGACCAGACATTAACCAGCCTGAGCAAACACACATTCCTCCACTGCTGCAGCCTCATAAACTTTTTCCAGGTGTCTGAACATGCCAAGCTCTTGCTAATCCCTGGCCCATAATCACAATTCTCCTCTCATAACCTGGAATTCCTTCTCTACCCCTACCTAGTTGGATAATTCTAAACCTCCTTCAGGTTTCAGCCTGAATACCACCTGCTTTAGGAAGCCTTCGAAGACACCCTTCTTACTTCCATAGAAGGAAACACTTTATTGTGATACTAGGTTTAATTACATGTCTTCCCAGTTCTGCCTTGAAGACAGGAATCAGGCCTGTCTTACTCACCTCCTATATCCCTGGAACCTAGCACAGTAAATGTTGTTGAATAAATGATGTGGAGTAAATAAGGGAAGTCTTTGGAAATCAGATCATCTTTCAGCTGAGTCTTGAAAAATAAGACTGAGATTATCTAGTGCACAAAAGGAAAAAAAAAAAATCTTAAGCTTCAACTCATGGCCAAAGTCCTAAACAAGAAATAGCATGAGTTTGAGGACACCGCCTGTGGCTCAGCAGGGCTAAGAGTAGAATGGGAGGCAGGAAGTGATCAGAGGTTAAGTGTGGACAAGGAGGGAGGTATCAGAGCAAGAGCCAGTGTGTGCCAGACAAAAGAGATGGGTCTGTACCTTTTGACACTGAAGCGTCAATGAAGCATTTTAAAGCCAAGAAATGACATGGACAGAATGATATATTAGAATCCTAACTCTGCTGGAGAAATGGAGGACACCTCCATTTCACAGACAGAGCTAGAAACAGGAAGACCAGCTGGAGGTTTTCATAACAGCAGGAAACAAAGAGTAATGGGGATGGAGCTGGGGTTCAGAGCACAGAAATACTTAAAAAGGCGTAACTAACAAGGCTTAGGGGACTGACGGGATGTGGCCTGAACGGGCAGATGGAAAGACAGAACACACAATGCTTAACGACACTGGTTCTGGGTCAAGGCTGCCTGGCTCTCGTGTCCTACTTATTAGCCGGAGGATCCTAGGGGTGTTCCTTTACACCCCTACCTCAGTTTCCTCATAAGGAAACTTAACTCTCATCTTAACTCATAAGAAAGCTATAGGATGGACTGAATAAATTCACTTAAGAGCTTACACCTTGCCTGGTATACATTAAGCACATAGGAAGTGTTCGCTGTTAGTATTACCACTAAACAGGGAAAAAAGAAGTTGAGGTTGGAGCTTTAGATCTGGAAACAGTCCAGACACCTCGTAATTACAACAACAGGGTGGATGTGCCTGCAGGATGAAGAGAAGAAGCAAAAGATATGACCCCACGGGCCAGAAAGGGATGTGGAGGAAGTGAGCAGAGGAGGAAATTGAGGGGATGAAAAAGGAATGCTCAGCAGTGCAGGGAGAGACACAGGAGAGAAAGAGCTCTGGGTCACAGAAGACAAAAGAGGAAAGAATTTCAAGGACAGTGGAGTGGTCAGGGTTGACGCTGCAAAAAAAGCCTTTAGGGGGACCAAGGAAACATCCAGTGGGCAGAACTTCAGAGAAGTCCCTCAGGGCTTTTGCCAGAATCCACAATGTAAACAGAAGCAGGCAGCTGAAATGACTGAGGGCTAGGCAGAAGTTACAAAAGCTGCCTCCCAGGAACTGAACTGGGAATGGAGGAGCTGGGAGAGGACCTTATACTTTTTCAAATATTCATTGGGGCTGCTTCAACTTAGAACCCAAATTATTTTAGACACCGGTGAATTGCTTTGATTCCTTTGATGAAATGCTATGTATCTTTAGGCTCTAAAATCAATCCAAATCTTCAGTTTACTCTGAACATCACAAGACACACTGTAACTTCTCATTGCTCTGCAAATTTTACAGCAGCCTTCGGTCAAATACCGTAAAATTTGACCTGTATAAAATGTATAATAAATTAACCTGTATGAGAACTTTAAAGGTACATTTTTATAGTGATACTTGAAATGTACATCAATAAGTTTGGATTTGTATTATTTAAGAAGGTGATCTCAAACATTTGTCTGATTTCAATAAGCAAACAGATAGTTAAGAAAATAGTACAAGGTTCACTTAAATATAAACCTAGGAAAAAAGATAGAAAGGATTGGTATAAAGATGAAAAATTTTCCATTCTTGGGATGCCTGGGTGGCTCAGTTAGTTAAGAGTCTGCCTTCGGTTCAGTTCATGATCCTGGGGTCCTGGGATTGACTCCTGCATTGGGCTCCCTGCTCAGCGGGGAGTCTGCTTCTCCTCCCTCCCTGCTCCTACCTATGCCCCCCAGCTAGTGCTCTCTCTCATGCATACAGTCTCTCTCAAATAAATAATCTTCAAAAAAAAAAAGACTTTGCATTCTTGGCAAAGCAATGAAACCCAGCAATGTGGTGAAGATAAAATATTTTCATTAGCCGTAATGTCAATAACCATTCACTTTGATACCTTTCCTCCCCACCCACATGTGAAGCCTTATTTCATACCAAAATGTCCACATGGAAGCTGGTCAAGACTTCGGTGAACACATAAACTGTTCTAGATTCCAACAACTCATTGGGCTTCTTCACTGAACATAGTCTCAACAGCAAGAGCACATGCACTGTTAAAAACCTGTCTCAGTGTCTCAGAGTCGAGAGGAAAAATAAGCATGTAATATGCTGGGCGCTAGTCAAGGAAATGCTAAGGCTAATGTTTCAGCTGTTTGGTTCTGAATAAGGATTCACATTTTGATGTATTATAAACATCATGCAGTATTTAACTGCATTTAGCCGGAAAATATTCAAATATGAAGCCTAAAAAGTATGTTAACATCCTAGTCATTTTCAAAAATAAAACAAGCATAGACAGAAAATGTGCTGATTATTTAATGGGAGGCAGTTTCTTTTAAATCTACTGGATATGTGTTACAAGTAGGCACCATGACTATAATTGATTAAATTACTTTGAATCACAAAAAGTAAAAATAAAAAAGCTAGATGTTGTTTGCATGGATCTCCCTTTAGTTAACTAGGTTCTCATTTTTAAAAGCGTATAGAGCTGAATACTGCTGCCACAGGGGGTGAGAATCAAACAAGTCACTGCTAGAATAGATTATGGGGATCATTTGAGTTATGTTTCTGTTAAGTTCCCACAATCAATTGGTATTCTTCAGGGACAATAAAAGCTTACATGGAACTCTGCTGGAATTAACAGGTTCTGTTCTGCAACAGCTAGCTTGCAAATTTAGGTACAGACATATAATCCATAGACTCATCTTCAAAAAGGAAAAAATAAGCCATTGCATAAGCATTATACTAGCAGTCAAAAAAAAATTCTATCAGTAACACCACTTAGTACAAGCTCAGAATTTTAAATCCTGAGAGCACACCTATACATCTATTAATTTTTCTCCAAAACATGTATTTAGGCAAGAAATACTAAGAATGTAATGTTTAAGTAAGTAGGGGAAAATATGCTATCACCCTAGTTCCACAGATAAATGTAATAAGTGAAAAAAAGTGAATGATTATACCAAGAAGGGAGAAAAGTTTGACAAAACTTGATCAGAAACAAAACTCATTTGCCCTAATGTTGCCATAAAACAATGTTTTCTTCGGGGCACCTTGGTGGCTCAGTTGGTTAATTATCTGACTTTGGTTCAGATGATCTCGGGGTCCTGGGATTGAGCCCCATGTCAGGTTTCCTCTCAGCAGGGGGGATCTGCTTGTCCCTCTCCCTCTGCCCCTCCCTCCACTTGTGTTGTCTCTGTCTCTCTCTCAAATAAATAAAAACTTTAAAAAACCAAAAAGAACAAACAAACAAAAACAGTATTTTCTTCAAGCAAAATGGTATCATCAAGATCAGGCCTATATTCCAGAATATTTCCTATTGCCAAAATAGCATCTGTCAAAAAAGTTTAAGACAATGAATTAGCATTACATTCTAATTTGCATTCCCACTCCCAACATCTTACCATTTTCTATCCTTAATCTTAGGTTAACTCCCACGAAATTGATATTTTGTACATCAAAAATGGTGAAATACTGGCAATTTCATACACCTCAACCTAAGTAAAATGGCTAACAGTGTAGAAAGAGAGAGACATGCAACAAGCTAGACTAAGGAGGAGGAAACTATCCTCATGCCATAAATTGGTGGCATTTCTGGCAGATACTGCATAGATGAAACTAAAACTATTCAAGTACTGACTTGCCATTGCCCTACAAGAACAATCAACATGGAGTCACAGATCATAAAAAGAAAGGACTCGGAGAGATTTGGGCAACAGCCCCTCATCTGGAGGTCCAAGGACTGAAGCAAATCTGTATCTTGAGACACTAATCACTATCTCCATACTTCATATGGATACTTCACTGAAGCAAAGCTGTATCTTGAGACACTAATCACTATCTCCATACTTCAACCTGAGGGCTCTTGGCGAGTCCCATCCTACAGAGAAGTTGCTCCACCCCAAGGTCCTTACTGCCACAGAAGGCAGCTCCCTAACGCAGCCATGCTAGGAGGAATCAAGCATGGCCTCACTTTACAAAAAGCAGCAGGCAGCAAGCCCAGTTTCCTACAGAGGTAGCTGGACTCTTTCCTATACTCTAGTGAAGCAGGACCTTCAGACAGGCCAAAGCTCTTATTTGGCATACTTGTCACAAAACAAAGAACTGAGTGGAGAAAGCTAATCCTGGCCTCTGCAGCCTCACCCAGCAGAGAGCAAACACTTCATAAATCTCTCCATCTTCCCACAGCCCAGCTCCTCTCTTCCCCTCGGCCACTCCTATTCAGGACAGGGACATCTTCAGCTGCTGGGTCCTGATGATCATGCAGTCTTTCAGAATCCAGCTCTCCAACAAAGGAACTGAGGGACATACATCAGCTAGCTTTCTTGTTTGCCAACAACACCTGCCAACTGTGGAGAGAAAAGGCACTGGGAGACTCTGCTGGGCACACAGAACAGAGGATGGCAAGTCCAGGCTTAATGAAGGGCTGGAAGAAAATGAGAGGCTATGCTACAGGAATCACAGGGACCAGGACAGGAAGAGTCTTGTGAATGTACCAGGACTGTGAGGGATGACCTACAACCTTCCTCTATGTCTGCCTCTCCTGCTTCCATCTGTCCACCCTCATTTCACTCAGATGCTTACTAATGACTCACAATGCTAGGTAGTAATATACAGATTAGCTGAGCTCAGGCTAAAGCTGGCCTGTCTGACCTGAGGCAGGAAGATGGAGGATCTGACATGGCTGAGAGACCATTTCCCAAAAGGAAATCGGGGGAACGGCCTCTGGCCAGTCCATATTAACTAACACCCATAACAAGGAAACAGAGTATTTAGTTAGAACAGGAAGGAATTGAGGCCAGTTTCACTCTCTGTTTTGGGACAAATTCCAGGTATATATCCATCTGTTATTGTTCAAGGATAAATAAAAAGGGGGAAAATATTTGGACTTATAGGGTGCTACATAAAGAATGCAGAACTGAGGGCTAAAAAACAAGCAAACAAAAACAGTTAAAACCACGCATTCAAAGGCTGAAAAGAACATGTTTCATAGCCCAGAAAACTGAATCTGAGGTGGGGGAGAAAAAGAGCCCTTAAGAAGAATCTCCCAAACACAGTAAATATAACAAAGAAATAAAAAATGCATGTGCAAAGGAGAGACTCAATAACTAGAAAATTCAATCTCCAAAGAAAATAAAAACAGTACATAGTAAAAGCAGAACACATTAGCCGAAGATATGCTTGAACTGACAGACGGAAAATTTAATAACAAGTTATACCTAGATACGTGGTCAAAATTTAGAACTTTATGGATAAAATTTTAAAAATCCTAAAAATGTCTGAGCGGGGAGGTGGAGGGGAAGGTTATCTTCACTGAAGCAATACATTAAAAAGCTTTTTTAAGAAAGAAAGCATATATTTTATAGTTAAATTCTTTTATTAAAAGATGAAGACACAGTGGGTTAAGCCTCTGTGTTTGGCTCAGGTCATGATCCCAGGGTCCTGGGATCTAGCCTCATATCAGGCTCTCTGTTCAGCAGGGAGCTGCTTCCCCCCCTCTCTCTGCCTACTTACAATCTCTCTCTCCCTCTCTCTCTCTCTGTCAAATAAATAAAATCATTAAAAAAATAAAATAAATAAAATATGAAGACTCTCCTGATGACTTCGGAACTAAAATCTATATTGAGTGTCCAAGAGTAAGGCTCAAAGTGACAAAAGTTGAAATAACAAGAGCTTTTAATATTTATTAAGGACTTCAAATACACCAGGCATTGGGCTAAGATTTGTATTCATTCAATCCTCATAAAAAACAAATAAAATATGTCCCAATATTATCCCCACTTCACAAACGAAAAAAAAAAAAAAAAAAAAAAAAAAAAAAACAACGAGGCACAGAGAGATTAGGTAATTTGCCCAAAGTTCACACAGTAGATGGGAGTTGTCAGAATTTGAACCCAGGTAGCCTGGTTCCAGGGTTCAACCATTTGAACAGCTGTTCTAAATGAATTCCCTTTAATGTAAAAAGGACAGTAGAGATCAGGCAAACCCCAACAAACTACAAGTGAGTGGTAGTAATAGTAATTTTAGTTATTAAAAAGAGAAAAGATAGTTATTTGTTAATGGTGAGAGTTCAAATTTATGATCAAAAAAAGAAATACTCAGCCCAAGAGGGTCCAAACCTTAGAGCCCCATTGTAGATGTTCAAGAAACAGATGCAGAATGAACGACAGAATGAGCTAATAAGCAAAGACCGGGCATGAATCCTTATGTACTGAATTTAAAAAATAATAAAATCCCTAAAAATAAAAGGAAGTCAACAGGGGAACAGAGACAAAAATAGGTACAGTCACTTCTGCTATAAATGCTTGCTTCAAAAACAAAAATTTACTCCAAAGTGAATGACTATATCAGGGAGCAAATTTTGTATTGCTTAAGTAAAATTTTGTCCCTGAGAAAAAATAAAAGAAGGCAGAAAACTGCACCCAGCTGAATCAGCCACAAAGGGACACATAAGACAGACACACACACACACACACACACACACACACACACGTACACATGTGCCTCCAAGGTCTACCAGCTACCTCAGTTCACCGCCTGTGTTCATGACCATCCACATATGCCAAAAAACTTTGTGTCAAGTTTCAGATAACCCACTTTCTACTACTTTGCACTAACTCACAATCTGTACCCCTTTTGACACCCAGGTCTACAAGCAAATCTCAGGTCTTTTATTGTAGCATTTGCGTATTTCTAACCACCTAACATATGTAAAACTCTACCAGCATCTTTATTATGTTCCCATCTCGTGTGTGTATGTGTGTGTGTGTGTGTCACTAGCAAAGATTATGAATGTTGTGCCCTGTCAAGAAGAAAAAAACAAAAGGTCTGATGGATAATGATGGAAAACCAATTCTCCCCAAATTATCTTTAAATGTTTGTGTCAACTTCCATCAAAACCCTTTTCTTTTCTGATACGGTAGGAAGAATTTAACAAATTAATTTTAAAGCTCCTTGGGAAAATTAAGAGGTCATTCATTAACGGAATTTTTCAGTAAAGAAAGACAAGGGGAGATTTAAACTGCCTGTTAATAAAACAGATCTTAAAGCCCCAACAATTAGAATCAAGCAGAAATGTCCATGAAAAAGGTCAGAAAACCCAGAAATCAATGCATATTTAAATACAATAAAGACCGGCACTTCAAGTCAGTAGGGGGAAAAATGGACAATTTACATCTTAGGGCAGCAGCAGAGCACAGCATGGGAGAGAATGGCCTGTGGGGCTGGACAGGCTGCCCGGATGGCACACCAGCCAGGAGCATCCCAGCTGGGTGACCCCAGACGACCAGTGTCTTTATCTGTGAAACGAGGACAGTCATTGTACCTACTTCACAGACTGCTGAGAGGATTATCAGTTATCATTTGTGAAGTGCTCAGAACAGCCACTATAACAGTAAGTGCTATATATGTGATATTAAATAAATAAAAGAAAGCAGTTCATGCCATGATAATCCTTAACCTCGTGGGAACAAAAGGGAGGGAGACATGGGGAACAGAGTCTCCCATCATACCACATTAAAAAGATAAATTTCAGCATTTTAAAAACTGAATGATAAATTAAACTGGGTGGGGGGGAAGGACTGTTCATTTGATCTTTAGATTGGGAAAGTAAAGCATTAAGAAAACAGATTAATATGTTCAATTACATAAGAACTTTTAAGTCTGTATATCAAACACTAATAAGTAAGAAAATAACTTGAGGGAAAATAAGGGTTGATGTACATGCATATAAACTTACAAATGGGTAAGAAAAAGTATACTATGGAGCAATTCACAAAACACTTAGCCTGTGTATATGAGAAAATAAGCAACATTATCAGTAATCAAAAATTGAAATTAAAATATTTCAACCACCAAATTGGTCAAAGTTTAAAAAAAATTATATTGGAAGCCAACTAGGCAGAGACATTGGTACAATTCTATATGGAAGACAGAAGAATACTCTGAAACAATCTTCCCAGGGGTCACTTTGATTATAAGCTTCAAAAGCCATTTAAAATATTGAGCCCCTTTGACCTAGTAATTCAATTTCTGGGACAAAGGTGGAACACAGGATTTCAATAGCAAAGTTTCAAGTCACTTTTTCAGAGATGAACCAGAAACAAGGAAAAAGGGATGTGAAGAAATATTTTAAGTTTCAGATAATAAGGCTAGGAATTTTTACCTTCTAAAAATTCAACACTTCAGTGTATAATTAATGTTTAATATTACCAAATTGCAAAAACAAAAACAAAAACACAAAGAAAACAAAAAACAAAAAACAGTTTTAAAACAAACCTTTTAATAGCATCCTTCTTCGGTTTATCTATAGTATCCCACCACTTTGAAAGGTAAGAAATCTCAGACCACATAAATTTTCTCCGTGAGTCTTCTTTCAGCTTGATGACCATGTTATTAAAAATATACTGAGTCATCTCTCTAAAGTAGTCATCAAAAGTCTTCAACCAACCTAAATCAAGACACAAATATACAACAAAGGTCTGATTCACATGTCTGCTTTCAACTGAGTCACATTCCATTGCATCACCTTTGGAAGCCCTTAGATATTTCATTCATATGAAGACACATTTAAAAATTTCAGAAATGTTTCAAGTGGTGAAATTCCATTTCAACGGACACAAAACTCAAAAAGTCACTGATGACAAGAATACTCTGAAAACTGCAAAATTCAGATAGAAATGAGGAAAAAATGAGAAAACGACCTGAGGACAAAAAGTATTTATTTATGCTTAATAATTATGGTATCAAATTCAATTACTTATATCTATCTCTAATTTAAGGAATTTGCTTTAATTTTAAAAATCTGAACAGCATTAATTAACAAGCTGGTACTACTCATAATATGGGATGAAAACTGTATCTTTTCATATGACATCTGAAATTTCCTACCCATTTTAGTAAGTTAAATCAAGAAAAAGAAAATCACAAGAATAAACTGTATCTAAAAGCCAGAAGCAAAGTAGTAAGGTAATTAAGAGCCCTATTATGAATACAGAGAAGTAGAATTCTGCCAAGAACGGGCATTAGTTTCCAAAGGCTGTAAATTATTCCATTTTTTGGAAGCACAAACTGACACTAATCAAACACCACAAGTGTATACATGTACGTCAGGTCTTTTTCAAAAGAAAATTGCAGATATTGAGGACTTAGTTCTTGGACTTTTCTCAAATAGCCTGGAAATTTTATCTAAAGATATTTGCAATTTCACTATAAAGAAACATCAATTTATAAGATTTTATTTATTTGCCAGAGAGAGAGAGAAGAGACCACAAGCAGGGGAAGCGGCAGGCAGAGAGAGAAGCAGACTCCCTGCAGAACAGGAAGCCTGATGTGGGGCTTGACCCCCGGACCCTGGGAGCATGACCTGAGTCAAAGGCAGACACTTAACTGGCTAAGCCCCCAGGTGCCCCATTACTATGAAGAAACATTTTTAACAAGACCCATACATCCAAGCATAGCCCTGCCTGTCAGAGCATCAAAGCAACATGATGAGCGGATGAGGCAAAATCATGCCTAGCTGTCTACTGGCCAAAGAGACCCTTCAGAGTACAACCTCTTATCTCTCAAATCTTACAGAGGTAGGAGTTTCGATACATTCAGGCTAAATGACTTCTTTATTTTTTCCAAACCTCAAACATGTGGGATGACTAAAATATTAAGGGGTCAATGGGTTAGTTCTTTTTGTCTATAATTACTATCTAAAATATACTATACTGGCTAGAAAAATATTAAAATCTGCTAGGACAGGTAAGACAATACAACGATTTTGACAACGAGCTTCTGAAAAGGGCACTGCCACTATGACTATATTTCTCCCTTTTAACTAAAATCTATTCATTTAATGCATAGTTATTTAGTGAGCATGTACAAAGTGTAGGTTTGAATGCAGTGTAAAATATTCTTTATAGGACTTTCTTGATCTAGGACACTTTTAAGTACTTTTAAAGTCACCAAAGAAATACTACATGGATAATTCAACTTTTCTATGTTCAAACAAAAAGCTTGTACATAGAGAAAATTCAAAGATAGCTCACTAAATAGTGGTTTGCAAAGAATTCCATTTTGCTTGGCTAAGATACAAACCTGGATTCCTGCCCCAGAGCACAAAGGCAAGATCCACATCTGGATTCCCAAAGACAAGGAAAGAATATCCAACCTACCCCTAGAATGCTCTAACTCACTGCTGAGCCCACCATGTCAAGATCCAAGACAAAAAAAAAAAAAAAAATCAAGTGCTCAGACCTGAGCCCAGGATATAACACAAGACTTGATAAATACTAGTTACTATTATTTTTTCATCTTCATCAGTCTTTAATTGTCCCTTCCCCATCTCTACAATCAAAACGGGTAAAAGAAGAAATAAAAGCTATTTCTAGCAAATAAATTTTGAAGAGTACACATTTATTTAAAACATTTAAACCAGCTGTTCTACATCTTAAACATATTGGTGACCCAAAACTTTGGTTTACAAAGAATTCAATGAATGGCCCTGTTATGGGCTGAATTGTGTCCCCTCAAAATTCCTATGTTGAAGTCCTAAACCTCCATACCTCAGAATGCAACTGTGTCTGGAGAAAGGGTCTTTCAAGAGGTGATTAATGTATAATAAGGTCATGAGGGTGGGTCCTAATTCAATGTGTCTTTATAAGAAAAAGAAATTAGGACACAGATACACACAGAGGAAAGACCAGACAAAGACAGAGTGCTATCTGCAAACCAATAAAAGAAGGCCTTCGGAAGAAACCAACACTGCCAACACCTTGATTTTGGACTTCCAGCTTCCAGCTACCAGAACCGTAAGGAAATGATTTTCTGTCACTTAAGCCACCCAGTTTGTAGTACTTTGGGATGGCAGCCCCTACAAACTAACTTAGCCCTAGGACAAATCAGTGTTGTTACCATCCAAAAAACAAAGATTACGATGTGGAGAGAATTTATTTTACCAAGTACCATCGTAATATTTAACACATATCTACCTACATATTGCAAGACTCAGCTAAAATCACATGTATGTAAGTAACATCTACTTCTGTACCACAGTATTACTATATAGGTGCAGTAAGGACCATGTAAATTCTTGAAATGTCTCTGTGAAAATTACTGTCTTTAAGACATCACACATAACTTTGACCTGAATTTCAACAAGGGTCAAAGCTAAGCCCTAATTATTTGGCTATTAACTCAATAAAAGAAAAGAACTATGAACAACAGAAGGACTCCAAAATTAATTTAATAATAAAACTCTGGTAATCTAGCATAGAAAGGAAATTTAGAAGAAATCGTCTTTATGAAGATGAAAAAGTAACAGTTTTTTTTTTCTTTTTTAAGCACAATTACGTGTTTTCATCGGTTATAATTTGTTATTAGCTAAGACCCTTTCAAAGAATAGTTTATCACAGTTTTCATAAAGAAATCACAGTGACTGATTAATCCATTTTGCCTTCAACACTTCATTTGCCCTTCCACAATCACACAGAAAATATGTCAAAGATATTTACGTGAGCCAAAATACATGCTCCGAGATGTCAACTTAAAAGCCTTCCATAAAACTCATCTATAATAGATACTAATATCACTACAATACAGCACAATTAATGAAGAATGAACTAAAAGATAGCCTCTTGCAGCTTTCAATATTGAGTAATATAACAGTAAATTAGCTTTTATTGCTCTTATACAATAGAGTAATCAAGTATTCCCTCTATACTGAATTGGCTCTTTCTTTTCCTCAATTACTGTAAAACTACAATTGTATATTAACATGAGACCAATCAGAAAGATAGTATTTTATGAAAAGTTGTATGGGACATAAAATTATATTCCTACCTCTGGATTTAATAATCTTAGGACATTCAGTAGCAAACTGATTTACTTAAGTGGTCAATTCACAGCCTTTTTCTTTCCCTTGAATACACTTGGAAATTGAACCGGGGCTAGAATAGCACGAAGAATACCTTTCCATTTCCTCTTTTTCCCCTCTAACAACACTCTAACCCATAAAATAGCTAATCACCATTTTTTAGTAAGTGGGGAAATATCTGAAACGAAGAATACATAATTAGAAGTTCTATAAGGCAGGCATAACTCCAAATTCGCTATCACTATTTTATCATAAAAAAAGTTCTAAAATATAAAACCTAGTAAAGTTGACAACTCTACTGCTTATTTTTAATGCGTATGGACAATTAAACATCTCGTAGCTGTTCACTGACAAAACACAATTTTTTAAAATTTGACTCTTGATCTAGCTTCAAAGCCCAAAGACTTTTTGTGGGGCTCTCATCCTCAGAAGGAACACTCAGTTTTATCTGGTTCAAGGGCATACACAGCACCCATTTAAGACCTGGGCAAGGGGATCCCTTCCTGAGCCCTGGACACTTGAGGGATCGTTCCATTCTTCCTCTGACCACACTCCTTTCACACAGTAAATTCCCAAAGCAAAGAACCTCCCCACACAGAGCCTGCCCTGGCCTGCCCTCTCTAGTACCAGGGCCCAGAAATCTGTACTCAAATGGCCCCAAGACAGTTTCTAGAGCCCAGCAGGGGCCTTCAATAGGACAGTCGGCCTACAGGTGGTAACCTCCCTAGCCTGAGCAATGGGCAGGGCAGATGCAGTTTGCAGAGGTATGGGAAGAGTCCTGGGGTGTGTGCAAGCAAAGGAGGGCAGGTTTAGGACAGGGCCATTTCTGGGAGATGGAACTGGGCTACCAGAGGCTGGCTCTTTCCACACACACCAACACATTCCAGTGGAGAACTGGAGCCTGATGCATCTCAACCTACGCCCGGCCTTCCTGATAACGGTTCTGTTTCTCAAGGCAGGAGAAAAAGACCTATTTTTATTTATCAACGTATCAATGTGATTTATGACTTTTAAATGTTTATACAAAGGGTCTGAGGGCCTCCAGGTATTTCTGCCCCAATTCCTACAAATTTAAGAACCTATAACCTGAACTTCAAAGTAGTCAATTCTCATGAAGCTGGCACCTGGTATGAAGCTTACACTGTCAAGAATTCAGTAAGTATGTGATAGATGAATGAAATGTATGGCCGAAAGGATGGGGCGAGGGGAAGGTATATGAAGTATAGATGTAAGTTTATTCCTTCAACTAGAAATGAAACCAAAAGGAAAAGACACGGCACACATACACAATTAGCTCTAACGCATTCATTGTCCGTTCTGATGCTAACCTAATAATCTCTGACCATTGTCTTTTGAGGCTGTATTTTATATTTAGAAAAAGGTATGTCAGCCCTAAGATGATTTCAAACACACAACCCAAAGAGGGCATGCCTCTCAAATCAGTGCTACACTATTGTGATTTTAACTGCTATGATGATTTTTTTAATAACTATATTTATTCTACACAAAATTAAATAGGTACCAACTGTTAAGAACACATGAGAAATTTTGAGTCAAAAATAATTATAGCCAGATAATAAACACACAAAAACTACAACTGAAGCTTCAGATTACTTCTGTTTTAACAGGATACTCGCAGATTTAAAAATAAGTACAAATATTCATAAAATAGGAAAGCTTCTTTAATTCAGGAATTATGTTATTGTCTACCAACATACGATCAACAGGTTTCTTTCATCACTTGTTAAACCCTTCCACAGTTGACTGCAATAGCCAGTCTTACACTTAAGGCATCACATACCATCTTAGTTGGTATTATTGTATCTGTTTTAATCAAATCTAATGGTTAATTTTAATTGCAACCTTTCTATTACAAGTTAAGCCTGTCTCCACCCTCCCTCAACCCAACAGACTGTGAAAGAGCTTAAAACAATGTCCTGTTCCAGATTATTCATTCAAACACATTCAAACCAATAAGAAGGCAAAGCAATAAAGTTAGTCAGTAAAAAGAGATTCCACAGTGAAAATATGAACAAAATGCTGTGGGAATAAAGAAGTGGTGAATTACTACCATAAGGACAGAAGAGATTCTTAGAATAGTCATCATCTGGCTAGAGGAAAAAGGTGGTAGTTCCCAAATAGAAGGCAGAGCATATGGAAAAGACACTAAGCTACAAAGGTCTGTGTCAATTTCAGGGAGCAGAAGGCAGGCGGGTACGGCTATATGGAAGCTTACACAGTGGGAGTATGGAGAGAAATAAAAATAGAAGTGGGGGTCAGATCACTGAAAATCCTCTAAACCGTTCTTGAATCTTGCTGAAAATTTAGGAGAAAGGAAGTTAGGGTGTTTTGATCTGTGCTTTCAAAAATGAATATACAAGATGTATACTCATATACTATACACCATATATACTCTATATACATATATAGTATATTACATATACTATAGACTATACATGAAGGAAGGTTAGGTAAAGTAAAAAACAAACAGGAAACGAGGCCCCTGCAAAAATTCTCGTGAAAACATTCATGAGGCAAAGGAAGCAAAATCAAGAGAATATGCTGACAGATGCTCCCAAGAGGGAGGAGAGAGAGACTCGAGGATGAAATTGAGGTTTTCCAGAGACCTGTGAGTCTTTCAAAACCTGGAGGCCTGCTGAATCCTGTATATGCTTCTGAACTCGGGTTTCCAGAATCACCTCACCTTTTTTCCAGGTGATTCAGTGTCATCTAATAGTTTTCAAAGCATATCAGCTTCACTTCCACTAAGTTGTTTGAGATACAGCACTTTTTGAACCCACGTAAGATGTCCTCACTGGAAATTCTATCCCACACCACGGGAGCCGTTTGCATTACTGTTAGGAAAGCTGGGGTTTTGTTCATCCTACAGCTGTATGTATAATGCCCAATTGTGACTCCTTACTATATTGCTTTTCAAAATGCCCTTTAAAAGACCTGTGTACCTCAATATTTGACTCCTGCATTATGAGATCAACCACCACAAAAATTTCTAAATCTGGGCTAAAGTCACTTCCCTCCCTTGTTAAGGACTCCATCCAGGAGCATCAGTTCACAGGACACGCCAGGCCCTAATATGTCCTCCCCAAACAGAGCTTAGTGGTTTGAAAAAAAATGAAAAGTGTCTATAATATGAGAGACATCTTTAGAAGCAAAAGTAAAAGTGACTTCCTTCAAGGAGTTACTCTGAGTATATCAGGCTAATTAGCCTTACAATCAGGCAAATGCAGGGCAAATTATCAGTTTCTAAAAGAAACCATTTAAAAGCTGGAAAATACTACTTCTAAATGACTTGCTAATTGTAAAATATGCAGCAATGAGGAAAACCACTCACCATCTCATGTACTCAAGTACTATTTGAGGACAGGGACATCCATTTTAATAAGGTTAGACCAGAAGGAAAAAGGACGGGAAACAGTGCAGTGAGGGGACTACTTCTGCGAGATAGTTATAAAATGTTTTATATGATTAATCATACTACAGTAGATGATATCTGACGTGGAAACATTTAAAAGATCTTCTCCTTAGAAGCTCTGCCTGTGGTTTCATAAGTATTACCTTCAAGAGTCAATATTAAATGTTTCCAAGTCCTGAGTCCAGAGCTGGACAGCTTGGGTTCAAGCCCAGCCCTACCACCAACACATTACTTGGACTCTTCTGCCTCAGTTTTCTCATCTGTGAAATAAGGGTAATAACTAGACTTTTGCCATAAAGTTGCTGGGAGCAGAACTGGATTTAATATGTGTATAGAACAGGGCCTGAAACACAGAACATTCCCGTAAGTACTAGCAATTATTTGTATAACTGGCGCATTGGTGAGCTCTGAAGACCCAGACTTGAAAGACAGACAAAAGTAACCAAATTGGGAGAATGGGGACCTGTTTGATGACTACCACATCTCTAGGTGCTACTTGATCTATGTGCTCCTAGGGAATGCAGTCAGAGCCACAACAATCAGCCTTTTCCCTCTGAAAAAGAACCTCAATATACCAATTCTAGAGATTGCTTAAAAAAATAATTCTAAAGAGCTGTGTAAACATTTAACTCTTAATGCCAACATTTTCTTAATTAAGATTGCCAGATAAAATATAGGATGCGAAGTTAAATTTGAATTTCAGATAAATAATGAACAAATATTTACTATGTGTTCCATATGATATTCGGAACACATAATACACTAAAAAAATTATTGTTTATTGGAAATGTAAGCTTAACTTACTTTTTTTTTTTTTTTTAAGTTAAATCTGGCAACCCAAAGAGCTCCTGAGTGGCTCAGTCGGTTGAGCACCTGACTCTTGGTTTCAACTCAGGTCATCTCAGTCTCCTGAGATCAAGCCCGGAGTCAGGATCCATGCTCAGCGGGGAGTCTCTCTCCTTCTGCCACTCCCCTGCTTGAGCACTCTCTAAAATAAATAAATAAAATCTAAAAAAATTTTTAAAAATCTGGCAACTCTATTAACAACCCAAGTTTCAGATAAATGTGCCGAATTAGTTAATCCCCATAAAGCAAGAAAATCAACTAAAGAAAGTATCTGGAGAAGCAGCATAGTAAAGAGAAAGAACAGAGATCTCAGAATCAGGCAAATCTGAGTTTTAAGTGGCCACCCTGTACCAATTTATAACTGATGGATCTCAAAGACATTAGTATACCTACTTTAGCCTCACTGTCCTCATCTGGTAAATAGGGTTTAATTTACTAGTTTTGAGGGTTGCAGAATGGATTACATGAAGCAACACACACTTGACACTCCCCTAACACAAGACAGGCAATGACTATCAGCCCTTACTCGGTTCTCCTCCATACTATCTAAGCTCCAGAAACTCAAATTTCCCATCACAGTAGTCAAAACCAAGAACTCAGTTTAGCTCTCAATTACTGAACAGAACAAAGTGCCCCCCAAACTGTGCCCACGAACAAACCTCCCCTCTCCTGACCACCTCCTCCTTCCACTCTGCAGGTTCCTTTGGCAGCAGGACTTGCAAGTCTCCCCTGTTTTCACCCACCTGTGCGATACCTACCTAGGGCTGCCCGGAACTCTTTTCTTCTGACTGTGCTGAACAATATATGAACAGAAAAACCTTTCCAATAACTTAATTCTGTGACTGCCTCACGTTTTTGGTCTTTCTCGTTTTTTAAGAATAAGGGCACATAGGGGCACCTGAGTAGCTCAGATGGTTAAAGGTGTCTCTTGATTTTGGCTCAGGTCGTGATCTTGGGGTCATGAGACTGAGCCCCACGTCTGGATCTGCACTCAGTAGGGAGACTGCTCAGTAGGGAGACTCTCCCCTGCTTTCTCTCTTTCTAAAATAAATAAATAAATCTTTAAAAAGAAAAAAAAAAAAAAGAAGGGCACACATAAACACATTTCAAATTATCATATAATGCTAAAAGCAAAATTGTTTTCTTAATTTTCAAAACAAAAGTGAAAAATCCTACTCACTCATTTGAATCAACAAAAACTCTAGAAGAATTGCAAATGTGCAAAATAAAATGATTTTCCACTGTGGCTCCTGTGTCTAGGTCTCTCTCCTATTTGGAGTCATACCACATGGGGGATTATTTTCTAATGTTCATTTTACAAATTGCTTAACTAACAATATGCTGTCCAACTTTCCATTTAGTATACCTTATCTGCTGTCTACACACTGTGATTTCTTTGAAGGAAAATTAACTAAATATTTCAGCAGTTTAAGTAGTGGGAAGGAAAGAATTAAGATTGCAGATACAAAGGGGCTGTAATTGTGTTTTAATCAGCTTATTGAATATAACATGAACATGTATCAATCAACTAACATTTAATTTCATGGCCTATGATTCAAAACTTTTCAAAAGCGTAACAGTACAAAGTTATCAGCATTTACTTAACAATTCCTTTCCAATTTTGTTTTAACTCATGTAAGCCACATAAAATACTGTATGACAATTGTTACATGTCCTCATGGACTGGAAGAAGGCACGATCAGGAATTAAAATACAAACATAATTTGAAATTTATCTGTCTTGTGAGATATCAGAACTTCATCCAAAAAGAAAAATACCAACATATATAAAAACACAGCAACGTAATCTTAAAGTTAGGGAACGCAATAGAGGAGTCTTTTAAAAGTCTGTCTCAAACACTCCTATCCCCAATAGACAAAACTCCATCGACGAAACAAGCCACAGAGCTAAAGTTTGTTTTAAACTGTTGCTGCAGAAAATGCAAACAAATCTCTCTAAATCTCATTTAGAAAGTAAACTGCCTAACTGCACATTCATTTAGGAGTATTATACGAAGATTTCCCATTACGAAGTCACATTTTGACTCGGAATGTTTGTGCACACACTTATCTCTTTTCTTCCACTGAAAGAGGGGTTTCTTCATGATTCGAATCATTCATTTAGTTCTTCACAGAATAATTTAGTTTACCTCAACTCTACTTTGGTGAAGGAGCAATGAAAATTATGAAGAAAAGACAGCGGTTCTGTTCTCTAGCACTTTGCTTAATAGCAGAAATCGCTTTCGCTTTAAAAGGTCTGTGTCTGGCCATTATTTATCCCTCAAGTGGTGAAGGGCCTGAGGGTAAGGGTCATTAACATCTTTTACTAAGACAAAAAGACTCAACTGGGGACGCCTGGGTGGCTCAGTTGGTTGGACGACTGCCTTCGGCTCAGGTCATGATCCTGGATTCCCGGGATCGAGTCCCGCATCGGGCTCCCAGCTCCATGGGGAGTCTGCTTCTCTCTCTGACCTTCTCCTCACTCATGCTCTCTCTCACTGTCTCTCTCTCAAATAAATAAATAAAATATTAAAAAAAAAAAAAAGACTCAACTGTGGTTGCTAAGATACCAACAGACAGAGTCACCAATAGCAGTGAGGACCACTGACTGGACAGTCTCCCCAGGGAATAACACACAAACTACTGCTGGAATGCCAAGACACAAAATCTCAAAGGCACAGGCAATCCCTGCCCTTGAAGAGCTTCATATCATCTGCCGTTTGTATTTAAAATTCCAAAGAACATTTTAAATATATATATTTTTTTAAGGAAGAGAAATAGGATAACAGGAAAAAGAGATGGAGGGAAGGAAACTAAAGAAAAATGTATGTCAAGGTCCAATGTTTCATCTTAGACTGCAGAGCCACATTCCCTGGTTCATTAGCTTATTTAACCAAGTAAGTCAGTACCATGTGCTGCTTACTCTTCTGGGCGTTAGCGACGTGCTGGTTATAAGACAAAGTCTCAGCCCTCACTGAGCTTACACTCAAGTGAGGAGACAAAGCAGAAATGCTCTAAGTGTTGATGATCTTAGACTGTGTGCAAACAGGGCAAAGTGTATGAAGTTCAAGTAGCTTCAGAGGGGCACAGAGACAGGTCGAGAAGGCCTTGTCTATATTTAGCGATTATTATATGCCAAATGTGGTGCTAGGCAATGACGGGAGGCACATATTCTCTGTCTTTCAAGTGTACTCGGGTGGGAGATCCAGGGAAACTAACGAGGAATTCCTTGGTGCCACTTACTGGTCCCGGAAGCTTGACGAGCTGGTGACGTCTTAGTCATGAATAATGACACTCACCTTCAAGGGTTATGGTGAGCATTCCATGTTCATAAAACATTTGGCACACTGCCTGGTAAACTACAAATTTTTATTACTATAGTTTAGTGTACGTGTTATAGAATTACAAAAAAATGAGATTGGTGGAAATTGAGGATGGCATAAAAAGGGAGGAGATAATAAGTGTCTTTAGAAAATCTCAGAGGGAGGAGAAATGGGTTCACACGAGAACCTGCAAGACATACTGCCAAGTGTATTTATAAGAAACTGGACATAGTGGAATCCCATCACACACCTAATTAAGTGACAAGAACTAAACTGTGTATAGCCGGCAGAGAAGAAAGGAGAGAACAGTTTAAATACTAGAGGGGCTCTTCCATTATTACACTCAATAAGGGGTATTTCAGAGTGAATGAGATTTACAGAGAAAATCATCTGTAGTTCTACAGGCAAACTCAGATCCCATGTGTACTGTGTGAGCACCTCACCTCACTGTAAGTCTAGATATAAACAAAGATCTATTTTTTAGTACACATACCCTAAATGCAGATATACTCTTCAATCTGGCATACAAGTAAATAGCAAAAGGAATTTTAACCACATGTGATCACCATTTGTATGTACTTGATAACTAATTATCACTTGAAGATACTATTCTACCCATATGATCTACATTTGACAGATAATCATGCCCAAAGGACTTGGGGCCAGTACACAGCAAAGCCAGGATGCCTGCCTCATTCTGCCTGGTTCTAGATCCCTGCAGTCTTTCCATGATGCCCAGCCATTGGAGTTTGGATTTGAAGGGAATGGCTAACACTAAGGAAGAATATGACACAAAACATTTAAGAGGAATGGTTAATAAGACTGATAGGCATTTCTAAGAAAAGATAAAGATATTAAGTCCAAGGACAGAGAAACCGAAGTCAGAAGTATGACATGTGCTCACTACAAATTCCAGAAAAATACTGATTGCACATATTTTATACCTCCGTGCATGCTATATATTGAAGTTTTATGGAAATTCAAACATTTCAGCATCCAAACTGTCTCCAAGTACCCTTCACATTCAAAAGCAGCACACATGTGTATGCACAAACATACACATACAACTTTACCAAATCATGGGTCCAGACCTAAAGTAACAAGTTCTACTGTCTTAGAAACAAAAAGGAACATATGCCAATAAACCAATGTGAAGGGATATAAGTCAGGGATAAATGAATGTTGGGAGTAAAGAAAAAGCCTTCAAAGTACTAGATGAATAATGGTGAGTAGATGATACTAGATGAGTAATGATGAAATGGAGAAATTGAGAAAAATAACAGAAGCGTTAAGTCAGTCCTCAAAGGAAGTCTTTCGAAGTATATGCCCCCAAAAGTCCGGCAACCAAATTCATGACGTATTTACTTGGTGCCAGTGTACTCGCGCTAACAGATCTTTACACTGAATCATGTTTCCCATTGTAATTTTAGCGATTTTCCCTTACGTTGGTGGAAAAAGTCTCCAGCCCCAATAAATAACAAAAGCTGTCATATGAAATAATAACAAAAATGATAATGACAGCAGTTCCTGGAGCCATGCGTCATGCTTCTACATCTCATCCAATGAAGTAGGTACTTTATTCTGATTCTACTGGGGAAAAAATACTTATACTTTCATATTCAGTAACTTGCCTAAAGTTGTCTCACACCAGGGGCTTGGGACTCCACACTCAGGTCCACCTGACCAAGACTCTTAACCACTTCACACTGTTTTTCCATTTTAAAGATTCTAATATTCCCACGAGAATTCTGCATTTTTTTAGTGCAGAGTTTATGAACATGAAGTAATTCTCCCATGCAGTATTTTATAAGACGTAACTATAATGAACATCAGCACTTTAAGTGAGTGCAACTTTTCATTACCAGAACAAATATCTTCTTGTGCTTATTACCATTTTACACTGTACAAGTACTATCCAGGAATGGCACAAAAATTGATAAAAATAAAAACTCAAAATACAATGACATATAAAAGAAATCTGTTACTGTAATAAGTCAACGAATAATGTCTCAAACATTTGAGAAACTGGATCTACCAGATTCTCATTAAAATACTCTGTGTGTACAGCGGCTTAATAACCTGTAGTTTTTTTGAAGTGCAAATTTTACCTGGGTCATTATGGGAATGAGGCACCACAAAGACTTGAAGGGGCTTAGAGTCCCATTCATTAAATAAATAGCTAATGTCAAATCCTTGTTTCCAAACTCCACCATCTGGATTGTCAAAAGGAATTAGACTGTAAACATCCAACATCTAAAAATACAAAAGACAAAATAAAGGGGGAAAAAAGAGTAAGTTTAACCATGCATTACCATTTTTAATTTGAACTTAATGTTGGAAAATATTTGCTCAGAGCTCTTCAGTGTTGACCCTGTATGTATTTTACCAGATAAAGTTATTTCTATGTACATTAACTGAAGAGTTTAAGGCAGAAAACATTTAATTACCATTCAAATTCTTAAAATGTTACTGTTACTTAACTATTCTGATAAATAAGCCCCTCCCCCATCTGCTTCTTATGAAAAATAAGTTCATTCAATTACTTCTTGCCCTGCTTGACTTCTAATACAATCTAATAGAAATTGATAGGAACTAAACAGCAAAGAAAAAAAAAATCTCTTTTTTTATTTTAGCAAAGAAAAAATTTCTCATGAAATGCAATTATGACCAAATATTTAAGGATTTTCACACACAATATCGATAATTTTTTTTATTTCGAGTTGTCCTTTTTTTACAATTAATCACATATATTTTAAAATCTGTATCTGAATGGAAATGCATCTACAGCTATTCCTTCTCTTAGCAAATATTATTTACTATCTTCATTCTAAAAATAAAACTACAACTGAGTCAATGAGGCATAATCATGTGAAAATGGAAATTGTTAAATGTTCAAATGTTGCCTACATTTCCAATGTAATAGTCCTAGGTAATAACCTCTTTGGATACAAAGGAAAAAATATTGAAGGAAAAAAAAGAAACCTAAAAACTTATATTTTTCATCCCCTCTATAATACTAAATGGGACAAAGAATGCAAATGTCTTTGATAACATTTAAATTATGTAAAATTATTATATATTATAAAATATTTAAGCAGGCCACAAAAAAATTTAAAGATACCAAGCCATTATGTAAGAAATGAATACAAAGAATTTTAAGGCAACAACATCTCACTTCACAATGTATGAATTTATTTAATAAATAAAATAAAATGCTCCCAAGGAACAGTCGATAACTCTTTGGGAACCAGCTGGAAAGGAGGATGTGTTAGCAGTCTCTGTTATTCCTTCTTTTCCTAGCCCTGCAGCTTGCCCTGTCCCACACTGCCTCGCTCTGCCCACATTCTGGGGTTGTTCAGCAGCACAGTTGTTTCTGTCCAGCCCAGATTTAACAGCCCCCTCCTTTTTTGTTGTTTTCCTTTAAAAGGTACTAATTTAAAATCTATACAAGGCCAAGACTCACAAAAACAGACATAACCTTCACAACACAGAATCCTGATAGTGTGTGAACCTGGTCACACACTAGTTGATAAGATTATAAGCGTGAGGCCTGGCCAACTCTGTCCCAGCTGTTGGCCTGTGAGTCATGACTTCAAGATCCTCACGTTCTCTGTCCCCAGAAGTTAGTGGAAACATCTACTCTGAAGGGAGGCCAGAGCCAACCCATGTTGTCCAACTGTAACATATTTGCTCCTTATGGACCTGTCACCCAATTCCAGCTGCAGGTCTAAGGTACAAGTTAAACACAGCTCTGTGCTAACTGGCAGAACAGAGCACATTTGACCTTAAATTTAAGAAAAGCAGAAGTCCTTTTTTATCCTAGATTATAACTCCTCTACTGTCTAGAAAGGTGCTATCCAAGAGAAACAGAATTCAAGCCAAAATCCTTAATTTTAAATTTCCTAGTAAAATGAAATAAGTGAAATTATTTTAAGACAAACTTACTTAAACCAATATATTTATAATATTATCTCCACATATATATAAAATGAAACAAAGAATCTTGCATTTGTTTTCACAGGAAGTCTTTAACATTAGAGCACATCTCAATTCAAACTAGCCACATTTCAAGTGCTCAGCAGCCACATGTGGATAATAACTTTCACACTGAACAGCACAGCTCTAGAATATTTCCCTTCCCTCTCTCACAAAGAGATATTCACCAGAAGGTATCTAACCCTACACTGTGTGAAACCTATAATGTGTAAGATATATAGTAAGAATAGAGCTTTTCCTATATTCTTTATAGGAAGATAAGAGAATCTCTTTAGACAAATTTAAACCTCTAAAGGTCTTCATCTACTAGATCACATAAGACCTAAGAAGCATACAAAAAGGTCATAATCATAAAGCATAAAATAATAAAAAAAACTGGGGGAAGCACAGAATTATAGAATTTTATCACTAAAAAGAACTTTAATGATCATGTGATTAATCAATTTACTTTACAAAAACAGAAACTGGAATCCAGAGAGTTTAAGTAACTTACTAAGTTAAAACAGACACCAGATCAAAAAAGAAATAAAAGCAAGAAAAACCCAATGATAATTAACAAATGGATACATTACCTGCACATCTGAATTCTGACTTCCACTCTGCAAAGAGAATGAACAGTCTTCGGGGTCCACTACAAGGGACAATTGTTTTGATGGCAGAAGAGGTGAGCCAGCACCTTGGCTGAAATTGCCTTGTGAATTTTTTGGACCATCCTCCACAGACTCACTCAAATTGATGACCGAGTCTCTAATATTTGAGATGATCTCATTATTCTCAGCTAGCAAACGTTCCAAATGGTCTATTTTTTCTTGCAACATTGAGAGCTGGCCCTACAATAAAAAAGAAAAAGGCAGCTATATGAAACTCTAATATAGCTCTGCTGAGGCACACACATTTTTTTTTTAAAATTATGTGCCTGCCCAAGAGGGCAGCCACTCACCCTTTACTTTCCACTTTTGTAAGTGGGATCACAAAAAGCATGAACAGCTGGCTGTGTTGAAACACCAATTTACAGCAGAAAATCTCCATGGCTGCAATCTTTGTTTAATCGTGTTTTAAAATGTGCAACAGAGAGACCAAAAATATTTGGTGATTTATTTCCTATTGCCCCAAACCCAGTCCTAAAAGACTGTTGAGTTCTCTATAATAGCTAAGTACAACATATTATGTTCAGGTATGAAATTTTAAATTTCAGCTAACTGATTCTGTTACTTGAAAGGGTCAAAAAGTATGAACCCGAAAAAATCATTCCATTGTAGTAACCCTAGCGGACAGTCCTAAATAAGAAATACCATCTACAGGAAGATCAATTAATCAACTCAAATTAGCCACATGCATGAAAAGTAACCACGTTAGAGGTCATGTAGACTGCTTTTCCCACATTGTGTGACTTAAGGATTTTTATTGTTTTTATTTTTCTTTTTTAAAGATTTTATTTATTTGAGGGGCACCTGGGTAGCTCAGTGGGTTAAAGCCTCTGCCTTCGGCTCAGGTCATGATCCCAGGGTCCAGGGATCCAGCCCCGCATCAGGCTCTCTGCTCAGCAGGGAGCCTGCTTCCTCCTCCCTCTCTGCCTGCCTCTCTGCCTACTTGTGATCTCTGTCTGTCAAATAAATAAATAAAATCTTTAAAAAAATATATTTTATTTATTTGAGAGAAAAAAATGAGAGACAAAGCACAAGTGGAGGAGGAGGGGCAGAGGGAGAAGCAGGCTCCCCACTGAGCAGGGGCCCTGATGTGGGTCTTGATCCCAGGACCCCGGGATCACAACGTGGGCCGAAGGCAGACACTTAGCCAAATGAGTCACCCAGCACCCTGAATTTAAGGTTTTTTCATTGATCCTCACATTTCATTAAGAGGTTTGTCATCTTTATAACATAAACCTTGTTGTAGAGAATAATATTTCAGCTTATGAGAGCAAGGACAATCTTTGTCTTCTTCACGCCTATATCTTGGGCCTTAAATATATGGTAGATACTTAAAATATTTGTCCCATGGCCTTTATATTTCTGGAACTCCACAATAAATCTTTAGTGAATACCCCACTGTACCAGGCATAATGCTACATGCTGGGAAGACAGATATACCTAAGATATGGGTCTGTACCTGAACAAAGAAAGTGACACTGTCCCCAGAAACAGCCTACCCAAAAAGTCCACACTGGGGTTTAATAAAATAACAACACACACAGTGAGCAAATAACTCTGGACACCCAAAAATAAAAGATCTATCACCAGTAAAGAACAGGAAGTCAGAAAAAAGGAAGAAGGAAATAACAGGAGGACAGTAAGAAAGAGGAAGGGAAAAGAGAAAACATTTAAATGTCCAAAGGTAAAGAACTGGTCAAATGGTACATCTATATCATGGAAATGCTTTCAGTCACAAAAATTTAGAAATATAAATTCCTTAAAAACAGAAATATATGGGAAGGTATATCAGGAGGTACAATGGAGAAAATGCTTAAAAAGCATGCACAAAATAATTATAATTTGATACCATCCTTTTTGAAAAAAATATGAAAGACCATAATCAAGATGGTAAAAACTGGTTACGGGTATTTATATTCTTCTTTAGCCTGTTATGAACAGCTGCTAACTTTGTGATAGGGAAGCCAGGAGAAAAAATGATTCTACTTCCGGGTTAGAGGCCAGTTCAGCA
This sequence comes from Mustela lutreola, assembly GCF_030435805.1. Lineage (NCBI taxonomy): Eukaryota > Metazoa > Chordata > Mammalia > Carnivora > Mustelidae > Mustela > Mustela lutreola. The sequence continues at coordinate 132,981,872 of NC_081294.1, read as the reverse complement.
AGGGGAGGGGACAAGTCAGCAGACTGGTGTCTACCAAAGGAAGGCCACTGGAGCAAACTATGTGAAAATGATAGAAGTCTGAAGGGACTAGAGAAAATATTTTGGAATGAGAAAAGAAACATCCAAAATTAGAAGCAAGTCAACAGCACATTATCTTTGTGGGGAGGAGGGAGGTGGAAGAAAAGATGACCATGGGGACAAATATCCAAATCCTGAAACAAGAAACATTAAGATAGCCTTCACATGCCTAAAAGATGCTCCCCTACCCTACTTAGAGACATGTGACAGAAATAGCTCTATATGTCAAAACTGTAGTCCTATAAGCCAACTGTCTCCTCTGGGATAGCGTGCTATGTCTCCAAGAGGTAGAACTCTGAAGCCTGTTCATCAGTCTATTATACTGAAGCCGGAAGTGCAAGGTTTTAACACAGAACTCATCCTGTAAGATAAGCCCCATTTCCTCTAGTGAAAAGCAAGAGGGAGAAAATGTATCAGTTCATGACTAAAAATGGCAAAGCAAAGGAAACAGGATGGATCAGTGCAACACCAGTTCAGGGCTCAAAGAGAAGCTGGGTGAACCATGGAGACTTCAGGTCAGCAAAGCTAGTGAGCACTATCATAGTACAAACCCTTCTTTATCAGCAGACGTCGATGCTGGTTGAGCAATTCTCAGCAGAAAGGCCAAAGGCAGTCCCCTTGGCATAACCCAAAGCTCACCCAAAGAAGCTCAAAATACGTGAGAGTCCATAGAGATTTTCCTAACTAATCCATACAGATTTTCCTAAACGTGCTATCAAAGACCATCTGAAATAAGGGGAAAAACTTTTCTTCGCTTATTTTCAAAACACGGAGACTACAGCTTTTTGAAACCTGATGTGTTCTGTTGAATATTTCCAATCCTGAAGATACAAGCGATGTTTGCAATTTCTACCACAGCAGGTAACAACAGTAAATCAAGTTCCTCTGATTCCAAGCAGAATTAGAACATGATGACTTGTCCTGCCTCTAGTAAAGCTACCCTCCTCCGCACAATAAAACTTAGTCTAAAATATCAGCACCCTAGAGCTTGTAAATACTACATATCTCATCCTCCAATAAACTAGCAGTGTATAAATTAATATAGGGGTGCCTGCACTTCTCCAGACCTTTCTGTACTTTCAGGAAATGATAATTTTGGAGCCATGCATACAGCAAAGCCGCCTACAGGTAGTTCAATAAGCACACACTGAGAAAGAAGAGGGCTCCATCTGGGAACATTCTTACAATGGCCCTAGCCCCATAACCCATGGAGGAGAGTATTACTCAAAATAAACATTACAGGAGATAGAGGTTTCGTGAAAAATAACCCTGCAGGCACCAAAGACAAATTTTTATCTCATTGTAGCTTTAAAGATACAATTAATGATCAGTACCTGGAATTCTGTACCAAATTAGTAAGACTGTGGAGAAAATTGTGGCCTGGGGATATGTCAGCAGAATAATCTAATGAAAATCATTTTTTATAAACTATATTATGTGGTGCCACAAAGTCTCCCCCCAAATGGCTGAAATTCTTGAAACACATGCACCTCATAAACAAATTTTGTATATACAACAGAGAAGAGTAGTATGGCCTTAAAAGGATGTGCTTGTAGTCTGCATTAAAGGAACAGAAATCATAGATAATGTTTCAATTACACTGACAAGTCAAGGAATACTGATAGTAATACTGAAAAAGAAAATTTACTGTAGGGTAAGAAAATCACTTGTGAGAAAACCGTTTTACTCTTTGATTTGCTAATCAGTTCTATAGGGAGGCCATGATGTTGCACTGCTGAGGAGTGGAGAAGAAGGTCATGATATTTGATTTACTTCGCTTTTGATGAAAGAGAAAAATTGAGCAAAAAAAATCACTAATCCGAATGACTGTTAAGAGAGAAAATTTAGAGCCTCGTACAAGGCAAAACAGGATCAGTACCCACTCAGTCCTATGAGCAAAATCAATCAATGTACACCTACAGCTAAATCTGAAAGCTTATTACATAATTATTTGCCCCAGGTAAGCACTAGCTGCCGGAATTGGCATCACCGTGATCACTCAAGCTTGGCCGAATCTGCACATCAGCATCTTCCTTCCTGTTACAGTGGAAAAAAAATGTGTGCCTTCCCCTTCCCCACTTCAAAGGCCAACACTTGACTGGTGAGCTCCAAACCCAACTCTCTCAATAGCTCAAAGGCTGGTATTCTTTTGGTTAAAACTCTCTCAACACTGCTTCATCAAACTCCCTTTTTAAAAATGTAACTCATTCTCAATTGTGGAACATGTAACCTCAGGTCAAGCAATATGAAATCTGCCATTCTCTTAAGCCAAACATAGTAAAATTTACCAAGTTCCTATGGTTCAACTTAACATGATATCCTATCCAAAACACCAAATCAAACTCCAGTGTTTTCCTTAGCCCCACGATTCCCTTCCTGGGGCCCAACACCTTCACAGACATACATAGAGTATGAAGAGTCTATACTAATCACCCCTCCCCTTCCTTCTAAACTCCTATTCCCTCAACTGCCCAGTCCAATCAGCATCTGCCCACTGCTCTACCAAAACTGCCCCTGCAAAGTCCCCAAAGGCTTCCATGTTGTCAGCCATGATAAGCATACACTCCCCTCCCCTTACTCATCATCTCAAGGAGCATCAGCACACTAGACCATTTCTTCCTCCTGGCAACATTTTCTTCACTAACTCGCAGACCAGCATGCTCTTGGGGTTCCTCCTGCCTCCTGTTTATCAGTCTCCTTCTCCCCCTAGCATCTAAATGACAGAGTGCCTGCCTCAAGGTTAACACCTGAGCTCTCTGCCTTCTCTATACGTCTTAAGTTATCTCATCAACTCCATGATTTTAATTCCATTTTTTTGTACTGGTGTCTCATCTCTATTTCTATCTCCAGCTGAAGCCTCTTCTCTGAAAAACAAACCCATCGAGCCAAACAACTATTCCACTCCTCAACTTGGGTTTCAAACTTATGTCCAAAAGATACGCTCCCCAAAAATGCCTTCTACAATCCTCAAATTTTCAGAGAGTAGCATTAATCCCCATCTAGTCGGTCACTAAAAATCTTGGTGGAATAACGGATTCTTCCTCCTTCCTCACCCTGTTCATACATCTAACTTATCTGCAAGCTCTTTCCTTTCCTTACTACTTCTAAAATACTTGTGGAATCATTCTCTATCTCTCCCTCTCAGCTACAACCACACTAATCCAAGCCTCCAGCAACTTCTCCTGCCTAGTACACAGCAGCCTCTTAACTAATTCCCCAGTGCTAGGCTTATATCCTTCAACCATGCCCTGAGCAGCTGTGTTACCCTTCTAACAATCCAGTGGTAGTTTCTAACTGCACTTCTACTACAATCAGTAAACACCTGCATCTATCTATCCTTCCCCCAATGTAGCTTCACCCTGATCTCAGCTCAGTTGTCAGCCAGGTCCTCCTCAACCCATCTCAGGACCTCCATACACATTCTCCCTTTATACAGTCCTTCAAATCTCACCTGAAATGTTCCCTCAGCACAGGCTTCCCCAACCGTCCTATTTAAAATAGGCCTTCTTGTGTTTTTCCCTATTTCCTGCTTCTTCCCCAGCCTTATTACATTTTTTACCTATTTATTCATATATTGTTCCCCCATTTTCATCACTAAGTAAATCTCTAAATTGAGAACAGTCACCACAGCTGTTTTATTCACCACTGTACCCTGATGCCTAGCACAATGCCTGATGCACAAAAGAATTACAAATATTTATAGCAGGGTAAAGAAAGAAAAAAAAAAGTAACATTTTTTCCTAAGACAAGGCAGTATTAAATGCCATTTTTTGGCACACAGCTTACACCAAAAATAATACGAATAAAAATAAAACAGTCTAACAATTTTTTTAAGAAAGAAAATTCACAAAAATCTTCACTGTGACCCAAAAAGTAGATAAGAATGAGAAAGAAAGTCCTAAATTGTAGGGTGATCTTCACTGACTGAGAGGGAAATGATATAGAAATTGAGCTATGTTTGGCCACAGATTGACAATCATGACCTTGTGAGTAGGATAGACTATGTGGCTCCTCTTTGAGGGCAGGCAAAGATTATGGACTCTACAGTCCAACCAAAAGTTTCAACATTCACTACTATCAGTGATCATAGCTCACTGGGCTCTAATTTCAACTAATATGGGGGATGAAGAGGGTTTGGTAAAAGAACCAAAAGAAAGAATTCTTCCTACCACAGTAGTGGTAAAAGATCTTCACTCAATGAAATCAAGTTTCTAGTTAAGAGAATGATAGAGAAAATATTATTTATAATATAATCACCAATAGTGGGATCCGAAAGAAACAAAATTTTCCTGCAATACATATGTGTGTGTATGTATGTCTGAAACTCCAGCTCCATACCACCTGTCATTCATGCTTTCTTTTCCCGCTTGTCAGATTTTGTAAGATTCAGTAAATCATTCCGTCACATCAATATCTTTTTGGACATGGATTCTGTCCTAAAATGTGCCCACAGTGTACCGATGTAAATGGGTAAAAGGCTCTAAGAGTAACCATCAGAAGCATCTGAAAGGCTGCTCAAAACTACAGATCCCAGGGACCCCCTAGGTGGCCCATTAGGTTAAGCATGAGATTCTTGGTTTCGGCTCAGGCCATTATCCCAGGGTTGTGAGACGGGGCTGGGCCGCAGTAGAGCTCCATGCTTAGCAGGGGTGTCTGCTTGAAGATTCTTTCCCTCTGCCCCTTTCCCTGCATGTGTGCATGTGCGCTCTCTCTCTCTCTCCAATAAATAAATCTTAAAAAAGAATTACAAATCCCGGGGATCCACCCCGGATCCTTTGGGAAGGGTCCCAGAAACTGCAATGTTTATGCTCCACAGGTGACTCTGGTGATCAGCCAGGTTTGGGACCTACACCTCCAACCTCATGCATGTCAGCGAAATACTTTAGATAAGCCATTTGGCAAATCACCCCTAAACTACCCTAGAGGGTGACATAAATCACAAACCTGCACCCTTTGGTAATCTGCTTAACTGGATATTAATTCTCCTAATTACCCTTGTACCAGATTCCTCTATTTCACGCTTTAGGATATTATACCTCACCACATTTTTATTTTTAGTAACTGCAAATAATGATTAACTTTAGTTTTAATAACTCCTTTTACCAGAAAAAGATAAAGGCAGTTTAGCTGAACGGTTAAGCACAACAGCTCTGGGTCAGACGATGTGGGTTCTAATCTTCAGTTTGGCACTTAGTAACACTGTGACCTTGGGGAAGTAACTTAACTTTCCTGGACCTCAGTTTCCTTTATAAGCAAAATGCGGTGCTAACACGTATTGCTTGGAATGGCTGCAAAGAACTTAGCACAGAGCCTGCTACCAAATAGGCATTCAAGAAGACATTACTTCTGCTGTTGTTGGAACAAAACTATGGCTTTCTAAAATCACTTTGTTTGGGGTTTTCTTTTTTTTTTTAAAGATTTTATTTACCTATTTGAGAGAGAGAGAGAACAGAAGCAGGGGGAAGGGCAGAGGAAGATGGAGAAGCAGACTCCCCACTGAGCAGGGAGCCTGATGTGGGGTTCTATCCCAGGACCCCAGGATCATGACCTGGGCTGAAGGCAGACACTTAACCCACTGAGCCACCCCAGAGCCCCTAAAATCACTTTGAATGGTACAACTTTTCAGGGCACAACAACTGATAAGAACAGACTCTAAAGTTAAGCCAAGAGTAATGTCATCAAAATGGCAGCATGGGAGACCCCAGCCTCCATCCTCCCACAAAAATCAACAATGAAACAGCTATCTATGAACAAAAACAGCTGTGGAGCAGCTCTGGAGTCTACTTATAAAACTTTAAAACAGAGTGGAACAAAAAATCTGAAAATAACCACACAGGGGAAAAAAAAAAAAAAGACTGCTTCATTTTGCCTGCATCATCCTATCCCCCAGGGCAGCAATGCTCAATGTCAAGAGGGAGCTCCCCCCAGAAAGAGTTCCTCTTGCTAAGAAAGAAGAGCAGGGTCAAACAGGTCCCCCAGCCACTGGGAGCACCAACCACCCAAAGAGACACAGAGAGACAACTAGGAACAAGGAAGAAAAGCAGGGGCTACCTATAGTAGCCACATAGCATGAACAAGAATGGTTCATAGTGACCTGCTCTATAGACAAACCCAGCTTTCACCACCGAAGGAACCAAAAGCCAGCACAGCTGCCATGGAATCCCTGCAGATTTTACCAGTTTTCACAACCCTTGTATTGACATTTGCTTGCCACCCACCTGTCGCCCTCCTGCTCTCTCCCCACCAAGCCCCTCTGGAACCTAGGAACCATACCAGCAGCCAGCTAGGGCCTCTGTGGCTGCTAAAGTGCAAGACTCCAGCCCAGACCCACATG